>NC_136926.1:60213356-60813356 GCF_949752795.1 Hyperoodon ampullatus | reverse complement strand
GCCTCTTCAATAAGTGGTGCTGGGAAAACTGGACAGCTACATGTAAAAGAATGAAATTAGAACACTCCTTAACACCATACACAAATATAAACTTAAAATGGATTAAAGACCTAAAAAGCCAGACACTATAACACTCTTAGAGGAAAACATAGGCAGAAAACTCTATGACATAAATCACAGCAAGATCCTTTTTGACCCACCTCTTAGAGAAATGGAAATAAAAATAAAAATAAACAAATGGGACCTAATGAAACTTCAAAGCTTTTGCATAGCAAAGGAAACCATAAATAAGATGAAAAGAGAACCCTCAGAATGGGATAAAATATTTGCAAATGAAGCAACTGACAAATTATTAATCTCCATCATTTACAAGCAGCTCATGTAGCTCAATATCAGACAAACAAACAAAGAAATTGGGCAGAAGACCTAAATAGACTTTTCTTCAAAGAAGATATATAGATTGCCAACAAACACATGAAAGGATGCTCAACATCACTAATAATTAAAGAAATGCAAATCAAAAGTACAATGAAGTATCACCTCACACTAGTCAGAATGGCCATCATGAAAAATCTACAAAAAATAAATGCTGGATAAGGTATGTAGAAAAGGGAACCTTCTTGCATTGTCGGTGGGAATGTAAATTGATACAGCCACTATGGAGAACAGTTTGGAGGTTCCTTAAAAAACTAAAAATACAACTTCCATATGACCCAGCAATCTCACGACTAGGCATATACCCTGAGAAAAGCATAACTTAAAAATAGTCATCTACCACAATGTTCATTGCAACACTGTTTACATTAGTCAGGACATGGAAGCACCCTAAGTGTCCATTGACAGATGAATGGATAAAGATGATGTGGCACATATATACAATGGAATATTACTCAGCCATAAAAGAAACAAAATTGAGTTATTTGTAGTGAGCTGGATGGACCTAGAGTCTGTCATACAGAGTGAAGTACATCAGAAAGAGAAAAACAAGTACCATATGCTAACACACATATATATGGAATCTAAAAAAAATAAAAAATAATAAAAAAGTTTCCAAAGAACCTAGGGACAGGACAGGAATAAAGACGCAGATGCAGAGAATGGACTTGAGGACATGGGGAGGAGGAAGGGTAAGCTGGGACAAAGTGAGAGAGTGGCATGGACATATATAAACTACCAAATGTAAAATAGATAGCTGGTGGGAAACAGCCACATAGCACATGAAGATCAGCTCAGTGATTTGTGACCACCTAGATGGTTGGGATAGGGAGTGTGGGAGGGAGAACCAAGAGGGACGTGATTTGGGGATATATGTATATGTATAGCTGATTCACTTCGTTATAAATTAGAAACTAACACACCATTGTAAAGCAATTATACTCCAATAAAAATGTTAAAAAAATCATACTGAGATATCATCCCACACCTATTATGATGGCTATTATCAAAAAGAGAAGAGGTAGCAAATGTTGGCAAGGATGTGGAAAAAAAGGGAACCTTTATAGATTATTGGTGAGAATATAAAATGCTACAGCCATTGTGGAAAAGAGTATGGTGGTTCCTCAAAAATGATTCATATATCATCACAGCATAGGATCCAGCAATCCTACTTCTGGTTATGTATCTGAATGTATTGAATACAGTATCTAGAAGAGATGTCTGCATACTCACGTTCATTGTCTCATTATTCACAATAGCCAAGATATGAAACCAATCTAAATTTAAATGTCATTCAGTGGATGAATGTATAAAGAAAATGTGAGATAGATGATAGATCAATAGATAAGTATATAATGGAATATTAGCCATAAAAAGAAATAAATCTCATTTGTGACAACATGGATTATTCTGGAGGGCATTATCCTTTTTGAAATAAGCTAGAAAAGGAAAGACAAAAACTATATGGTATCACTTATATGTGCAATCTAAAAAAATGCTGATTTCATAAATCAGAGAATAGAATGGTGGTTGCCAGGGCCTGGGGGTAGGGGGAAATGGGATGATGTAGGTCGAAGGGCACACATTTTCAATTTTAAGAAGAATATTTCTGAAGATCTAATGTACATTACAGACTTAAAAATACTGTATCGTATACCTGAAAGTTGTTGAGAGTAGATCTTAAGCATTCTCACACACACACACACACACACACAGACACACACACATACACACATGCCTATGTTAACTATGTGAGGTGATAGATGTGTTAATCATCTTGATTTTGATAATTATTCTACAATGATTGTGTACATCAAATCATCACATTGTAAACTTTAAATATATACAATTATAGTTGACCATTATTCCTCAGTACATTTAAGAAAAGAGTTACATTAATCCTGAGGCAAGAGAGGCTGTCACTATATTAAGAAAGAATACAAACCTGACTGCACAAAGATACTGTTTTACATTACGGCTTTACATTATTATGTTTTAGTCCGAACTCTTGATTGGCCTTTGACTTCCAGAATTTGCCCCCTGTGAACTTGTTTTAAAAATTATGGCCATTATTCAATCACCATATATTGATAACTATACTAGGATGTAGCAGAAGTATTTTTGTTTTTGTTTTTAAATTGGGGTATAGTTGCTTTACAATGTGGTGTTAGTTTCTGCTGTACAACGTAGTGAATCAGCTATATGTATACATATATCCCCTCCCTCTTGGACCTCCCTCCCACCCCCGCCATCCCACCCACTTAGGTACCACAGAGCACTGAGCTGAGCTCCCTACGTTATACAGCATGTTCCCACTAGCTATCTGTTTTACACATGGTAGTGTATATATGTCAATCCCAATGGATGTAGCAGAGGTTTTAAAATATTTTTTCCTGTTCCTTGAGCTAAATAACACTTCCAGGAAGCATGTCACACTCCTTTCCTATATATAAACTTAGAATGGCAGCTGAAATACGTTGGATGAGAGGGTGGTTCTGGTGTCTGGCCCCTCAGGGAAATTTTTTACTCCACTGGCCAGTGTGACCCAAGCTCTGATGTAAAGTTTTTAAGGTTGTGTTTTGCACAAAAGCTCTCAAGTCAAGGGTGAGACTAGGGACAGAAATAATCACTGAGACATCAACCTTGATGTAAGACTGAGTTAGCAAAGAGGAAAGTGTGAATTTTAGTAATTAAGTGAGGGGGCACTTTTTCAAATTTGAACAAGGCACTATACCTAATAGTAGTGCTCCTGAGGGTGGCCTTGGACAAGTGACTTAACCTCTCTGTGCCTCAGTTTCCTTGTTTTTAAATGGGAGTTGTGAGGAATAAATGAATTAGTATACATATAAAATGCTTAAAACTACCAATTACTAAAACACCCACCGTTGGTTGGTTGATTCCTCAGCTCTCTCTCTCAGTTCCCCAGCAACCTCAGAGCTAGCAGTAGCCTGTTGACAATTTCCCCCAGTGTGCTGTAAGGGAAAGTCACTGGGTTCTTGGGCACTCTCTTTAAAATGGACAGGCTTGCCTGACATGCTCTTCCCTTTGTCCCTTACCTTCTTCCTGCCTGGGATGGGCATCTGATGCCTGGAGGTACAGCATGTATTTTGTGGCCTAGTAGATGAAAGCCCTTTGCTAAGGTTTGCAGATGGGAAAATAGAAGGAGCCCATTGCCTTTAATGAAATCACAGAGACACAGAACCATTTCTGGGAGGCCTGCTCCTAGAAATCTTAATTCGTGAAGCAGATTACTTAGTTCATATAGGTTACATATTACAAACAGTTACACCTTATGTATTTCAGCCACATTAGTGAAATTTGCAGTTATTTGCTGCTGAATGTATTGATGACAGGTACAGCTAAACTGATAATTATTATTGCTATTATTATTTTCTGTGAGGAAAAGGAAAACAATATCCTAAGTAACCTCTAGAAAATGAAGGAAGAAATCTGCTTTTCTGGTTACATTTACTTTACAGATGAAGAGACTCAATAGGTTAAATTACCCAGATTTCACAATTTTTTATCAATAAAGACAGAATCCACACCCATATACCTGCCAGCAAATTTGTTGCTTTTCTACAATTGCATGCTGTGGCCAAGTTTCCATCCAATGGCTGTACTTTAAAAATACCATGTTATTCTCTTAAATTTAAAACTAGTTTGTTTTATTTCACCCAGTGTGTTGAGAAGCAGTTGAACCTTAAAGGTATCATGTCATATATTAAGCACATATTCTAGTTATATAGCATCTCTATATTTAATCTGGGATCATTCTAATGATTTATGCAATAATTTAAATCTATTGAAGAGTGCAGGGCCAAACTCTGAGTCTTGAGACATACGAGCAGATGATAACCTCGTTAAATTGTAACTCACATTCAAAGATTTTCCCCCAAGCAGATATCAACTGATTATTCATCATTTGTTTTAGAATACTGTTATTTGACTAATGATAACAAAGGTTCTCTTTAAACACTTTCAAAGGGTCATGCACTTGTTAAAAGTGCTTTAAATGTATTTTTAAATTTGATCTCCACAGAAACCCATGAAATGGACCTTATCATTATTTTTATTTGAGAAAATAGAGGGACTGAGACAGTAGGTATAGATCCCTAGGTAAGCAGTGAACTAGGTTATAATGCCTGCATGCTCTCAATAGTTCTCAATATCTATATAGGGAAACATATTACACTGGAAGAGACCACATGATACTACATCCCTTTCTTTTTTTCTTTTCTTTTTTTTTTTTTGCAGTACGCGGGCCTCTCACTGTTGTGGCCTCTCCCTTTGTGGAGCACAGGCTCCGGACGCGCAGGCTCAACGGCCATGGCTCACGGGCCCAGTTGCTCCACGGCATGTGGGATCTTCCCGGACCGGGGCACGAAACCGTGTATCCTGCATCGGCAGGCGGACTCTCAACCACTGCGCCACCAGGGAAGCCCCTACATCTCTTTCTGACTGACTTCTTTCATCAGGGAGGCCTCCTGAGATGATACTAATATGCAATCCCTTGGACCTGGGACAGGGGGTTCTTTTCTACATGTAGGGCATACGGTGCCAAAGTTCTTATATCAGATATGAGGAGGACTTAGGGAAGCCATGTCCAAATCATATCTTGAAGAAAAATGATCTTCACCATCACTCTAGCATCAGCAGAATATGCATGGAGTTTCTGTGGATCTGATTCACATGCTACTACCACTACATCTGCACACTCCCTGGTCTCTGCCTTCCTGTTTCTATGGATGTCCTTTCATGCTTCTAACAGGGCATCAGTTCAGCATCTCTCTCCATTTTCTTTCTCTTCTTTTTAGCAGATTTATTGAATAATAATTCATACCATACAGTCCATCTATTTAAATTATATAATTCAATGTTTTTTATTATGCTTACAGATGTATGCAACCATCATCAAAATTTTAGAATGTCACCTCAAAATAAAAGGGAGCCATACCTTATAGCTATATCTCCCCATCTCACAGCCTCCTAGCCCACAGCACTCACTAATCTGCTTTCTGCGTGCATTTGCCTATTCTGGACATTTTATATAAAAGGAATCATATAATATAGTGTGTCATTTTGGTATCAGGGTATTACTGGCCTTAAAATGCTTTGGGAAGTATTCCTTCTACTTTTTGGAAGAATTTGTAAAGCATTGGTATTAACCAGTGAAGCCTCCTTGGGTCTGAGCATTTCTTAGTGGGTAGTTTGGGGTTTTTTTTTAATGCTAATTCAATATCTGTATATGTTATATATTGTGATGGTAATTTTACATGTCAACTTGACTGGGCCATGGAATGCCCAGATATTTGGTCAAAAAGGATTCTGGGTGTTTCTATTAGGGTGTTATTGAATGAGATTAACATTTAAATCAGTAAACTAAGTAAAGCAGATTACCCTTCTTAATGTGAGTGGCCTGATCCAATCATTTGAAGGCCTGAACAGAACAAAAAGGCTGACTCTCCTCTAAGAGAACACTTTCTTCCTGACAGCCTTCAAGCTGGAACACTCGGGATTTTTTTTTTGTTTTTTTCCTAGCCTTCGACCTAAACTGAAAAATTGATTTTTCACAGGGCGCTAGCCTGCCAGACTTTGGATGGGAACTATACCAACTGCACACTTAGACTGGACCTAAACCATCAGCTCTCCTGGGTTTCCAGCCTGCTGACTCACTCTTCAGATCTTGGGACTTGCCAGCATTCAAAATCATGTGAGAGAGTTTTTCATTATAATTCTCTCATCTATCTATCTATCTATCTATCTATCTATCTATCTATCTATCTATCCATCCATCTATCATCTATCTGTATCTATCATCTATCTATGTATCTATCTATAATTTCTCAATTGCACATAGAACATATCTGATCTATATAGACATACATATCTTGTAAGGTGGGTCAGCTATGAATACATACTGTCAGTTTTTGTTTATCTGGAAATGTCTTTATTTCACCTTCATATTTGAAGGACAGTTTTGTTGGTTATAGGATTAATGTTTTTGTTGTAGCTGTTGTTGTATAACACGTTGAATATGTTATCCCACTGCCTTCTACTTTGCCTTGCACTTTGGTTTTGATGAGAAGTCAGCTGTCAGTTTTACTAGAGCTGCCTTGTGAGTGATGAGTCATTTTGCTGTCTCTGCTTTCAGGATTTTCTCCTTGCTTTTGGCTTTCAGCATTTTTATGGTGATGTCTCTGTTTATGTATCCCTTATATTTATTCTACTTAGAGTTTATTGAATTTACCATAAGACGTAATTGTTTTTCTTACAATTTGAGAACATTTTGACTGTTATTTAATTGAATATTTCTTTCTATTCCTTTCACTCACTCCTCTCTTTTTGGAACTCTCAGTATAGGGATGTGGTCATGTTTATTTGCATTCCACATTTCTCTGACACTGTTCATTTCTCCTATAATTTTCCATTTCTTTGGATTGACTAGTCTATTGTTCAATCAGCAAGTCTGCTAATTCTTTCTTATGTCAGTTCAAATGTGCTGTTGAGCCACTCTAAAGAAATTTTCATTTCAGTTTTTATACTTTTCAACTCCAGAGTATCCATTTGCTTCTTTCTTATAGTGTCTATATCTTTATACTCTCTATGTGATATAACATCCCTTCATACCTTCCGTTACTTCTTTTTTTAAAACACCTTTATTGGAGTATAATTGCTTTACAAAGGCGCGTTACTTTCCACTTTATAATAAAGTGAATCAGCTATACATACACATATATCACCATATATCCTACCTCTTGCTTCTCGCTCCCACCCTCCGTATCCCACCCATCTAGGTGGTGACAAAGCACCGAACTGATCTCCCTGTGCTATGCGGTTGGTTCAAATTAGCTATCTATTTTACATTTTGTAGTGTATATATATCCATGCCACTCTCTCACTTTGTCCCACTTTACCCTTGCCCCTCCCTGTGTCCTCAAGTCCATTCTCTATGTCTGTGTCTTTATTCCTGTCCTGTCCCTAGGTTCTTCGGAAACATGTTTTTTTAAGATTCCATCTATATGTGTTAGTATACGGTATTTGTTTTTCCCTTTCATACGTACTCCACTCTGTATGACAGACTCTAGGTCCATCCATCTCACTAAAAATAACTCAATTTCGTTTCTTTTCATGGCTCAGTAATATTCCATTGTATATATGTGCCACATCTTCTTTATCCAGTCATCTGTTGATGGACATTTAGGTTACTTCCATGTTCTAGCTATTGTAAATAGAGCAGCAATGAACACTGTGGTACATGACTCTTTGATTTATGGTTTTCTAACAGTATATGCCCAGTAGTGGGATTGCTGGGTCATCTGGTAGTTCTATTTTTAGTTTTTTTAAGGAACCTCCAAACTGTTCTCCATAGTGGCTGTATCAATTTACATTCCCACACAATGCAAGAGGGTTCCCTTTTCTACACACCCTCCCCAGCATTTACTGTTTGTAGATTTCTTGATGATGGCCATTCTGACCGGTGTGAGGAGATACCTCATTGCAGTTTTGATTTGAATTTCTCTAATGATTAGTGATGTTGAGCATCTTTTCATGTGTTTGTTGGTGATCTGTATATCTTCTTTGGAGAAATGTCTATTTAGGTCTTCTGCCCAATTTGTTTGTTTGATTGATATTGAGGTGCATAGGCTGCTTGTAAATTTTGGAGATTAATCATTTGTCAGTTATCTCGTTTGCAAATATTTTCTCCCATTCTGAGGGTTGTCTTTTCGTCTTTTTTATGGTTTCCTTTGCTGTGCAAAAGCTTTGAAGTTTCACTAGGAGCCATTTGTTTATTTTTTGTTTTTACTTCCATTTCTCTAAGAGGTGGCTCAAAAAGGATCTTGCGGTGATTTACGTCATAGAGTTTTCTGCCTATGTTTTCCTCTAAGAGTGTTTTAGTGTCTGGCTTTACATTTAGCTCTTTAACCAATTTTAAGTTTATTTTTCTGTATGGTGTTAGGGAGTGTTCTAATTTCATTCTTTTACATGTAGCTGTCCAGTTTTCCCAGCAGCACTTATTGAAGAGGCTGTCTTTTCTCCATTCTATATTCTTGTCACCTTTATCAAAAATAAAGTGACCATATGTGCATGGGTTTATCTCTGGGCTTTCTATCCTGTTCCATTGATCTATATTTCTGTTTTTGTGCCACTTCCATACTGTCTTAATTTTTGAAGCTTTGTAGTATAGTCTGAAGTCTGGGATCCTGATTCCACCAGCTCTGTTTTTCTTTTTCAAGATTGCTTTGGCTCTTCGGGGTCTTTTGCGTTTCCATACAAATTGTGAAAGTTTTTGTCCTAATTCTGTGAAAAATGCCATTGGTAGTTTGATAGGGATTATATTGAATCTGGAGATTGCTTTGGGTAATATAGTCATTTTCACAATGTTGATTCTTCCTATCCAAGAACATGGTATACCTCTCCATCTGTTTGTAGCATCGTAAATTTCCTTCAACAGTGTCAGCGTTTTCTGCATACAACTTTTTGTCTCCTTAGATCGGTTTATTCCTAGCTATTTTATTCTTTTTGTTTACCAATGGGAATGTTTCCTTAATTTCTCTTTCAGATTTTTCATCTATAGTGTATAGGAATGCAAGAGATTTCAGTACATTAATTTTGTATCCTGCTACTTTACCAAATTGGGTGATTAGCTCTAGTAGTTTTCTGGTTGCATTTTTAGGATTCTCTATATAGTATAATGTCATCTGCAAACAGTGACATCTTACTTCTTCTTTTCTGATTTGGATTCCTTTTATTTCTTTTTCTTCTCTGATTGCTGTGGCAAAAACTTCCAATACTGTGTTGAATAATAGTGGTGAGAGTGGACAACCTTGTCTTGTTCCTGATCTTAGAGGGATTTCAGTTTTTCACCACTGAGAATGATGTTGGCTGTGGGTTTGTCATATATGGCTTCTTTATGTTTAGGTAAGTTCACTCTATGCCTACTTTCTGAAGTTTTTTTTCTTTTAATCACAAATGGGTATTGAATTTTGTTGAAATCTTTTTCTGCATCTATTGAGATGATCATATGGATTTTCACCTTCAATTTGTTAATATGGTTTATCACATTGATTGATTTGCATAGATTGAAGAATCCTTGCATTCCTGGGAGAAACCCCACTTGATCATGGTGTATGATCCTTTTAATGTGCTATTGGATTCTGTTTGCTAGTATTTTGTTGAGTAGTTTTGAATCTATATTCATCAGTGATATTGGCCTGTGGTTTTCTCTCTTTGTGACATCTTTGTGTGGTTTTGGTATCAGGGTGATGGTAGCCTCATAGAATGAGTTTGGGAGTGTTCCTCCTTCTGCTATATTTTGGAAGGGTTTGAGAAGGATAGGTGTTAGCTCTTCTCTAAGTGTTTGATAGAATTTGCCTGTGAAGCCATCTGGTCCAGAAAATTTGTCTGTTGGAAGATTTTTAATCACAGTCTTAATTTCAGTACCTGTGATTGGTCTGTTTATATTTTCTATTTCTTCCTGGTTCAGTCTTGGAAGGTTGTGCTTTTCTAAGAATTTGTCCATTTCTTCCAGCTTGTCCATTTTATTGGCATATAGCTGCTTGTAGTAATCTCTCATGATCCTTTGTATTTCTGCAGTGTCAGTTGGTACTTCTCATTTTTCGTTTCTAATTCTACTGATTTAGGTCTTCTCCCTTCTTTTCTTGATGAGTCTGGCTAATGGTTTATCAATTTTATTTATCTTCTCCAAGAACCAGCTTTCAGTTGTATTGATATTTGCTATTGTTTCCTTCATTTCTTTCTGATTTAATCTTTATGATTTCTTTCCTTCTTCTAACTTTGGGGTTTTTTTTGTTCTTCTTTCTCTAATTCCTTTAGGTGCAAGGTTAGGTTGTTTATTTGAGATGTTTCTTGTTTCTTGAGTTAGGATTGTATTGCTATAAACTTCCCTCTTAGAACTGCTTTTGCTGCATCCAATAGATTTTGGATCATCATGTTTTCACTGTCATTTGTTTCTAGGTAATTTTTGATTTCCTGTTTGATTTCTTCATGATCACCTGGTTATTTAATAGCATATTGTTTAGCCTCCATGTGTTTTTATTTTTTACAGATTTTTTTTTCTGTAATTGATATCTAGTCTCATAGGGTTGTGGTTGGAAAAGATATTTGATATAATTTTAATGTTCTTATATTTACCAAGGCTTGATTTGTGATCCAAAATATGATCTATCCTGGAGAATGTTCCATGAACCCTGGAGAAGAAAGTGTATTCTCTTGTTTTTGGATTTAATGTACTATAAATATCAATTACATCCAGCTTGTTTAATGTATCATTTAAAGCTTGTGTTTTCTTATTCATTTTCATTTTGGATGTTCTGTCCATTGGTGAGAGTGGGCTGTTAAAGAAGTCCCCTACTATGATTGTGTTACTGTCGATTTCCTCTTTTATGGCTGTTAGCCTTTCCCTTACATTTTGTGGTGCTCCTATGTTGGGTGCATAAATATTTACAATTGTTATATCTTCTTCTTGGATTGATACCTTGATCACTATATAGTGTTCTTCTTTGTCTCTTCTAATAGTCTTTATTTTAAAGTCTATTTGTCTGACATGAAAATTGCTTCTCCAGCTTTCTTTTGATTTCCTTTTGCATGGAGTATCTTTTTCCATCCCCTCACCTTCAGTGTGTATGTGTCCCTAGGTCTCAAAAAGGTCACTTGTACACAGCATATATACAAGTCTAGTTTTTGTATCCATTCACCTAATCTCTGTCGTTTGATTGGAGCTTTTAATCCATTTTCATTTAAGGTAATTTTGATATGTGTGTTCCTATTACCATTTTCTTTATTGTTTTGGGTTTTTTATTGTAGGCCTTTTCCTTCTCTTGTGTTTCTTGCCTAGAGAATTCCCTTTAGCATCTGTTGTAATGCTGGTTTGGTGGTGCTGAATTCTTTTAGCTTTTGCTTCTCTAAAGGTTTCAATTTCTCCATCGAATCTGATAGAGATCCTTGCTGTGTAGAGTAATCTTGGTTGTAGGTTTTTCCCTTTCATCACTTTAAATATGTCCTGCTACTCCCTTCTGGCTTGCAGAGTTTCTGCTGAAACTTCAGCTGTTAACCATGTGAGGATTCCCTTGTGTGTTATTTATTGTTTTTCCCTTGTTGATTTTAATATTTTTTATGTGTATTAATTTTTAATATTTTGATTAATATGTGTATTGGCATGTTTCTCCTTGGAATTATCCTCTATTGGACTCTCTGTGCTTCCTGGACTTGATTGACTATTTCCTTTCCCATATTAGGGAAGTTTTTCAACTGTAATCTCTTCAAATACATTCTCCATTCCTTTCTTTTTCTTTACTTCTCTGGGAGCCCTATAATTTGAATGTTGGTGTGTTTAATGTTGTCTCAGAGTTCTCTGAGACTGTCCTCAATTCTTTTTATTCTTTTTCCTTTATTCTGCTCTTTGGTAGTTATGTCCACTATTTTATCTTCCAGGTCACTTATCCGTTCTTTTGCCTCAGTTATTCTACTATTGATTCCTTCTAGAGAATTTTTAACTTCATTTATTGTGTTTTTCATTATTGTTTGTTTGCTCTTTAGTTCTTCTAGGTCCTTGTTAAATGTTTCTTGTATTTTCTCCATTTTGTTTCCAAGTTTTTGGATATCTTTACTATCATTACTCTGAATTCTGTTTCAGAGAGACTGCCTATTTCCTCTTCATTTGTTTAGTCTGATGGTTTTTTACCTTACTCCTTCATCTGCTGTGTGTTTCTGTCTTCTCATTTTGCTTAACTTACTGTGTTTGGGGTCTCCTTTCAACAGGTTTCAGGTTTGTAGTTCCTGTTGTTTTTGGTGTCTGCCTCCAGTGTCTAAGATTGGTTCAGTGAGTTCTGTAGGCTTCCTGATGGAGGGGCTTTGTGCCTGTGCTCTGATGGATGAGGACGTATCTTGTCTTTCTGGTGGCAGGACCGCATCCAGTGGTGTGTTTTGTGGTGCCTGTTACCTTATTATGATTTTGTGCAGCCTCTCTGCTAATGGGCGTGGTGGTCTTCCTGTCTCACTATTTGTTTGGCATAGGGTGTCTAGGACTCTATCTTGCTGGCCATTGAGTGGAGCTGGGTCTTAGCATTGAGATGGAGATCTCTGGGAGAGCTTTTGCCATTTGATATTATGTGGAGCTGGGAGGTCTCCAGTGGACCAGTGTCCTGAACTCAGCTCTCCCACCTCAGAGGCACAGTCCTGACAGCCAGCCAGAACACCAAGACCCTCTCAACCACATGGCTTAGAAGAAAACAGAGAAAAAAGGAAAGAAGAAATAAATAAAATAAAGTTATTAGAATTTTTTTAATTATTAAAATTAAAAAAAATTAAAAAGTAATAAAAAAAGGGAAAAAAAGAAACAAAGAAAGGAGAGATCTACCAAACCAAAAACTAATCCACCAATTATAACAAGCATTAAGTACTGTACTAATAAAACCCAAAAACGGACAGACAGAACCCTAGGACAAGTGGTAAAAACAAAGCTATACCGACAAACTCATATGAAGAAGAATACACATACACACTCACAAAAAGAGAAAAAGTAAAAATATATGTATATTTATATATGGAAAAGAAAAAGGAAGGGAGCAACCAAATCAATTAAGAAATCTATCAATGATAATAAACTCTAAATACTAAACATAAAACCAGAAACAAATTAAATGCAGACAGCAAACTCCAAGTCTACATGTGCTTCTAAAGTCCACCACTTCAATTTTGGGATGACTTTTTGTCTATTCAGGTATTCCAGAGATGCAGGGTACATCTAGTTGATTGTGGAGATTTAATCTGCTGCTCCTGAAGCTGCTGGGAGAAATTTTCCTTCCTCTTCTTTGTTAACACAACTCCTGGGGTTCAGCTTTGGATTTGAAACTGCCTCTGTGTGTAGGTCACCTGAGGGCATCTGTTCTTTGCTCAGACAGGACAGGGTTAAACTAGCAGGTGATTAGTGGGCTCTGGCTCACTCAGGTCGGGGAAAAGAGGGGTACAGAATGTGGGGCGAGCCTGCGGCAGCAGAAGCTGGCATGACATTGCAATAGCCTGAGGCATGCCATGTGTTCTCCCAGGGAAGTTTTCCCTGGATCATGGGACCCTGGCACTCGTGGTCTGCACAGGCTCCCAGGAGGGGTGGTGTGGATAGTGACCTGTGCTTTCACACAAGCTTCTTGGTGGCTGCAGCAGCAGTCTTAGCATTTCATGCCCATCTCTCATGTCTGTGCTGATAGCCATGGCTTGTGCCCTTCTCTGGAGCTCATTTAGGCAATGCTGTGAATCCCCTCTCCTCATGCACACCAAAACAATGGTCTCTTGCCTCTTAGGCAGTTCCAGACTTTTTCCCGGACTCCATCCTTGCTAGCTATGGCACAATTGCCCCCTTCAGGCTATGTTCACACAGCCAACCCCAGTCCTCTCCCTGGGATTTCACCTCCGAAGCTCAAGCCTCAACTCCCAGCCCCCACTGCCCTGGCAGGTGAGCAGACAAGCCTCTCAGGCTGGTGAGTGTTGGTCGGCAGTGGTCTTCTCTGCAGGAATCTCTCCACTTTGCCCTCTGCACGCCTGTTGCTGCGCTCTTCTGTGTGACTCCCAAGCTTCTCCCCATCACACCCTGTCTCCACCAGTGAAGGGGCTTCCTAGTGTGTGGAAACTTTTCCTCCTTCACAGCTTCCTCCCAGATGTGCAGGTCCTGTCCCTATTCTTTCGTCTCTGTTTTTTCTTCTGCCCTACTTAGGTACATGGGAATTTCTTGCCTTTTGGGAAGTCTGAAGTTCTGCCAGCATTCAATAGGTGTTCTGTTGGAGTTGTTCCACATGTAGATGTATTTCTGATATATTTGTGAGGAGAATGGTGATCTCCACTTCTTACTCCTCGGTCATCTTAATGTCTCCCCTTTACTTCTTTAACCATGGTTTCCTTTAGTTCTTTAAACATATTTATAGTGTCTACTTTGATGTCTCTTCCTGTTTAATCAAACGTCTAGTCACTCTCATAGGCAGTTTCCATTGCCTACTTTTTTCCAATGTATGGGTCATAGTTTTCTGTTTGTTTGGATATTATATAATTTTTTGTTAAGAACTGGACATTTTAGATAACATATTGTAGCAACTGGATACTAGAATTCCCATCCAAGATGTTATTTGCTTGTTTATTTGTTTAATGACTGGATGGGAAATATTTTAGTTCTTTATCTTAGTTATTTGTCTCTCCCACTAGAATACATGCTATCTGAGGGCTAGGCTTTCTATTTTACTTTTCTTTATTGCTGCCAACTCAGTACATAAAAGAATGCTTGACATATTATAGGCACCACATTGAGATTGGCTGAATGACTATTGAATACTAGGGAAGTTTTAAGATGTGAATCCTAGAGAATGGAGCCAGTTCTCATAGCTGAAATTTAGAATGTTCTTAGAGTCCACTTTATGAGAAAATTTGTCCCTTTTGTGCCCTGCCAGACATCTACTGAGAGTTCTCTTCTTTTCCTTTTTTTCTTTCTTCTCTTTGCATCTCCCCAGACCTTCCCTTTTTAAATTTACTTACTTTTATTTTCTCATTTTACATGCTACTTTCCTTAACATTGGTTTCTAGAATTTTATCTAGAAAAACTTCTTCCTACTTCCTATTGAATCATATATTCAAAAATTTAGGAACACTTCTTTTCATAATTTCTTCCTGAATCTTTTAAAAAAATGTCCATCCTTTGCCAAGACCTCTAGAAGAGAAAAGTATCCTAATGGAAGGTATGATTTTCAACAGACATCAGAAATGTGTAGCTTAGGTAGATCAATGAAACCCGACAGGGTCTTTGTCACATTTCAAATTTATTTTCTTGAAAAAAATTGTTTAAATTATCTATGTCAGCAGAATGTTACCAGCCATCATGATGCTGGTTTTAATTGGGTTTATTTTAATAGTATTACTTTCCTCCTAAGAGCTAACAATAAAACAGGGAGAGATAATAAGATTTTGATTGATTGCCAGAAAGAAGAGTAAATTTTAAATAAGGAACCACAGTTGGTGAGGATGGTTGAGTGGAATCCCTGCAGTCAGAGCTTTGAGCTGGACTAATGGTTGCACAGGTGAATGGTCTCTTGGGGCACATAGGACATCAACTGTGAGAAGAAAGTTGAAATAGAAGGGGAGACGGACCAAAAAGAAACTCTGCTAATTGTACAGTTCCAACAAGAGCCATCACTTGTCTGTGCATTCTCTTAGAAAGAGTTTTTCCCACAACACCCAGAGGGGTCATTACAAAGTCAGGACTAAATCACTTAATTATAATCTTGTCATGCAGTTTACACACTCATACAGTATTTGTGTGATGGTGCCTATGACATATTCACAAATGGTGAAATAATAGGCAGTAAAATAAAATAATAAACTATAAACTCTCTCTTTGTCACATCATTGCATTGTTTATCACATCTGTTGTTTTTTCCCGAATAGTATGAAGATCAATTATTCATGACAGAATGATAGCAGTTTCATAATAATATTACTTGGAGATGAAATCATGCTGTGCATTGAGTTGCCATAAACTGTGCATCACTAGAGTAATAAGTCACTGTTAAGCACGCACCTGCTCTGGGCATTTCTTTTCATCTTGTTTGTCCAGACTTATAAAAATTATTGAAGAAGAATTCTGCAATAGTCACTAAAGCACATTATAGTACTAGTTACTGTGCCATCCTTAATAAATGACCTCACTGCTACATTCCACCAAATTAATATAAAGTAATGGATACTGGAGAAAGAGAGAGGGAAACTGAAACTGGAAACACTTGGAAATATTTTATTTTTTAAAGGTGTAAATGCCATTTAATTATCACCCTCTCAATTGGTCAGGTATGAGATAGAGGTGGGGGAGAGGTTAGAACTTCATCTCTGAAGAAGCAGTGACTAGCTCAAGTTCACAGTTGATGGATGTCTAATGTGCCAGAGGAAATAAAGCTGATTTAGGGGAAGACAATGAGGTCTGATAGAGTTCAAGATAATTCTTCAGGGATCAGGAGAATCATCCTCACTGCTAAATTAAATTGAGGTCAGAAGCAACCTTAGTGATGAGGGGTAAAAATACCTTATTCTGAGGGAATAAGCTTGAGACACTTAAAAATTTCTGATTTATCTTTATGTTTCCCTTATTCATTTGGTATCAAAGCTGACATTTCCAAAACTGACCGTAGTAATTATTTAAGCATTTTTTTCTGACATTTTTTAAAGTTAATCTTGGATTTGTATTTGCAGCTATTTTTTAAGTGAATCTTTTGAAATCAACACCAAGTTTGAGGGTTAAAGTTTCTTCTTTATGCTATGGCCTTGTTTCTGGGATTCCTGGTACTTGAACGATTCAGTGCATCAGGGAAGGGTTTGGCCCTAGGTAAAATGTAAAGTTGAAAAAGTTGTTTTTGTATTCTTTCTACCTTGCTCATACTGTGTTTCTTGGGAACCCAGACCCCTTCTTTTTACAATCAAAACTTATCCCCTGACACTTTTGTTTCTACTAAGGTCTAATAATACAATTACAGAATTTCAAAATTATAGGGTATCATAAGACCCATCATTTCATGATGGTCATAACTAACAATAACAGAGTTACTTTTCTTCCCAGCATTTGTAGTTAAATATCTAAGTAATAAAACTCTGATAATGGAATTTTCAGTTCATGAGAACTGGGGGAGGGTTATTCTTTACATAGGGCTTCCTGAAGCATTTTCAATAATACCACAGAGGAAATAACCTGCTGACAAGTAGGATTGATGAGGGTTTTGAGTTTCAAAAACTCTCAGCTTCAAATTATTTAAAAAATTTACTATCAGATCCTCAGTTTCTGGATTTTTTTTTCACTAATTGAGAGTCATTCCTCCAGGGATTCTTTCTCTGAGCTTTAGGAGAAATTTCCATACCATTTCCCATCCTGCAACATGTTATAAGATCAGTGAGATACCTTTAAGAGTGCTTATTTACAGGATAAAACAAAAATCTCACTTAAAATTGAGTCCAAAAATACCTAGAAATAAACTTAACCAAAGAGGTGAAAGACATGTACACTGAAAACTATAAAATATTGATAAAGTAAATTGAAGATGATTCAAAGATATGGAAAAAATATCCCATGCTCTTGGATTGGAAGAATTAATATTGTTAAAATGGCCATAATATCCAAAGGAATTTACATAGTTAATGTGATCCCTATCAAAATACCCATGACATTTTTCACAGCAGTAGAACAAATAATCCTAAAATTTATGTGGAAAAACAAAAGACCCAGAATTGCCAAAGCAATACTTAGGAAAAAGACAAAGCTGGAGGCATAACTCTTCCAGACTTCAGACAATATTACAAAGCTACAGTAATCAAAACACAATGGTATTGGCACAAAAAGAGACATGTAGATCAATGGAATAGAATGGAGAGCCCAGAAGTAAACCCATACACCTAAGGTCAATTAATCTTTGACAAAGAAAGCAAGAATATACAGTGGAGAAAAGACAGTCTCTTCAAGCAAGTGGTTTTGGGAAAGCTGAACAGCTACATATAAATCAAAGCAATTAGAACACTCCCTCACACCATACACAAAAATAAACTCAAAATGGCTTCAAGACTTAAATGTAGGACATGATGTCATAAAACTACTAAAAGAGAACGTAGTCAAAACATTCATGGACATAAATCTAAGCAATATTTTCTTAGATCAGTCTCCCAAAACAAAAGAAATAAAAGCAAATGAACCTAATCAAATTTGAAAGCTTTGCACAGCAGAGGAAACCATCAACAAAATGGAAAGACAACTATGGAATGAAAGAAAATATTTGCAAATAATGTGACAAACAAAGACTTAATTTCCAATATACAAGCAGCTCAGGACGAGGGGAAGATGCAGAAGAGTAAGATGTGGAGATCACCTTCCTCCCCACAGATACACCAGAAATACATCTACACGTGGAACAACTCCTACAGAACACCTACTGAACGCTGGCAGAAGACCTCAGACCTCCCAAAAGGCAAGAAACTCCCCACGTACCTGGGTAGGGCAAAAGAAAAAAGAATAAACAGAGACCAAAGGATAGGGACAGGACCTGCACCAGTGGGAGGGAGCCGTGAAGGAGGAAAGGTTTTCACACACTAGGAAGCCCCTTCACGGGCGGAGACTGCGGGTGGCAGAGGGGGAAAGTTTCGGAGCCCTGGAGGAGAGCAGAGCAACAGGGATGCAGAGGGCAAAGTGGAGAGATTCCCGCACAGAGTATCGGTGCCGACTGGCACTCACCAAGCCAAGAGGCTTGTCTGCTCACCCGCCGGGGTGAGCAGGGCTGGGAGCTGAGGCTCAGGCTTCAGTCAGAGCGCAGGGAGAGGACTGGGGTTGGCAGTGTGAACACAGCCTGCAGGGGGCTGGTGCGCCACGGCTAGCCAGGAGGGAGACTGGGGAAAAGTCTGGACCTGCCAAAGAGGCAAGAGACTTTTTCTTCCCTCTTTGTTTCCTGGTGCGCAAGGAGAGGGGATTAAGACCGCTGCTTAAAGGAGCTCCAGAGATGGGCGCGAGCCACGGCTAAAAGTGAAGACCACAGAGATGGGCATGAGACGCTAAGGCTGTTGCTGCCACCACCAAGAAGCCTGTGTGTGAGCACAGGTCACTATCCACAGCCCCCTTCTGGGGAGGCTGTGCAGCCCGCCACTTCCAGGGTCCCGGGATCCAGGGACAACTTCCCCGGGAAAACGCACAGTGCACCTCAGGCTGGTGCAATGTCACGCCGTTCTCTGCTGCTGCAGGCTCACCCTGCAATCCGTACCCCTCCCTCCCCCCAGCCTGAGTGAGCCAGAGTCCCCGAAGAGGCTGCTCCTTTAACTCCGTCCTGGCTGAGCAAAGAACAGAAGCCCTCCGGCGACCTACGTGCAGAGGCGGGACCAAATCCAAAGCTGAGCCCCGGGAGCTGTGAGAACAAAGAAGAGAAAGGGAAATTTCTCCCAGCAGCCTCAGAAGCAGCGGATTAAAGCTCAACAATCAACTTGATGTACCCTGCATCTGTGGAATACATGAATAGGCAATGAATCATCCCAAATTGAGGAGGTGGACTTTGAGAGCAAGATTTAAGACCTTTTCCCCTTTTCCTCTTTTTCTTTTTTTTTTTATTTATTTTTTATTAGTTTCTGCTTTATAACAAAGTGAATCAGTCATACATACACATCTGTTCCCACATCCCTTCCCTATTGCGTCTCCCTCCCTCCCACCCTCCCTATCCCACCCCTCCAGGCGGTCACAAAGCACCGAGCTGATCTCCCTGTGCTCTGCGGCTGCTTCCCACTATCTATCTACCTTACGTTTGGTAGTGTATATATGTCCATGCCTCTCTTTCGCTTTCCTTTTCCTCTTTTTCTGAGTGTGTATGTGTATGCATCTGTGTGAGATTTTGTCTGTACAGCTTTGCTTCCACCATTAGTCCTAGGGTTCTATCTGTCCATTTTTTTAAACTTTTTTGTTAATAATTATTTTTTATTTTAATGACTTTATTTTATTTTACTTTATCTTCTTTCTTTCTTTCTTTCCTTCTTTCTTTCTTTTTCTTTCCTTACTTCCTTCCCTCCATTAGACAACGAACCATCACAAAATGAGAAGGTGGACTTTGAGAGCAAGATTTATGATTTTAGCCCCTTTTCCTCTTTTAGTGAGTGTGTATGTGTATGCTTCTGTATGAGATTTTGTCTGTATTGCTTTGCTTCCACCATTTGTCCTGGGTTCTCTATGTCTTTTGAATTTTTTTTCTTTACAATTATTTTTTATTTTAATAACTTTATTATATTTTATCTTACTTTATTTTATTTTACTTTATCTTCTTTCTTTTTTTCTTCCTTCCCTCCTTCCTACCTCCCTCCCTCCATTCCTCCCTCCCTCCTTTCTTTCTTACTTTTTTCTACTTCTACTAATTCTTTCTTTCTAGTTTTTCTCCCTTTTATTCTGAGCCATGTGGATGAAAGGTTTTTGGTGCTGCAGTCAGAAGTCAGTGTTGTGCCTCTGAGGTGGGAGAGTAAACTTAAGGACACTGGTCCACAAGAGACCTCCCAGCTCCACATAACATCAAATGGTGAAAATCTCCCAGAGATCTCCATCTCAATACCAGCACCCAGCTTCACTCAACGACCAGCAAGCTAAAGTGCTGGACACCCTATGCCAAACAACTAGCAAGACAGGAACACAACCCCACCCATTAGCAGAGAGGCTGCCTAAAATAATAATAAGTCCACAGACACACCAAAACACACCACCAGACATGGACATGCCCTCAAAAAAGACAAGAGCGAGCCTCATCCACCAGAAGACAGGCACTAGGCATCCACCAGAAAGACTACACAACCCACAGAACCAACTATAGCCACTGGGGACAGACACCAAAAACAATGAGAACTATGAACATGCAGCCGGCAAAAAGGAGACCCCAAACACAGTAAGATAAGCAAAATGAGAAGACAGAAAAACACAGAGCAGATAAAGGAGTAAGATAAAAACCCACCAGACCTAACAAATGAAGAGGAAATAAACAGTCTACCTGAGAAAGAATTCAGAATAATGACAGCAAGATGATCCGATATCTTGGAAATAGAATAGACAAAATGCAAGAAACAGTTAACAAGGACCTAGAAGAACTAAAGATGAAACAAGCAATGATGAACAACACAATAAATGAAACTAAAAATACTCTACAGGGGACCAATAGCAGAGTAACTGAGGCAGAAGAACGGATAAGTGACCTGGAATATAAAATAGTGGAAATAACTACTGCAGAGCAGAAGAAAGAAAAAAGAATGAAAAGAACTGAGGACAGTCTCAGAGACCTCTGGGACAACATTAAATGCACCAACATTCGAATTATAGGGGTTCCAGAAGAAGAAGAGAAAAAGAAAGGGACTGAGAAAATATTTGAAGAGATTATAGTTGAAAACATCCCTATATGGGAAAGGAAATAGTTAATCAAGTCCAGGAAGCACAGAGAGTCCCATAAAGGATAAATCCAAGGAGAAATATACCAAGACACATATTAATCAAACTGTCAAAAATTAAATACAAAGAAAACATATTAAAAGCAGCAAGGGAAAAACAAAAAATAACACACAAGGGAATCCCCATCAGGTTAACAGCTGATCTTTCAGCAGAAACTCTGCAAGCCAGAAGGGACTGGCAGGACATATTTAAAGTGATGAAGGTGAAAAACCTACAACCAAGATTACTCTACCCAGCAAGGATCTCATTCAGATTTGATGGAGAAATTAAAACGTTTACAGACAAGCAAAAGCTGAGAGAGTTCAGCACCACCAAACTAGCTATACAACATATGTTAAAGGAACTTTTCTAGGCAAGAAACACAAGAGAAGGAAAAGACCTACAATAATGAACCCAAAACAATTTAAAAAATGGGAATAGGAACATACATATAGATAATTACCTTAAATGTAAATGGACTAAATGCTCCCACCAAAAGACACAGAGTGGCTGAATGGATACAAAAACAAGACACATATATATGCTGTCTACAAGAAATCAATTTCAGACCTAGAGACACATACAGACTGAAAGTAAGGGGATGGAAAAGATATTCCATGCAAAAGGAAAGCAAAAGAAAGCTGGAGTAGCAATTCTCATATCAGAAAAAATAGACTTTAAAATAAAGATTATCAGAACAGACAAAGAAGGACACTACATAATGATCAAGGGATCGATCTAAGAAGAACATATAACAATTGTAAATATTTATGTACCCAACATCAGAGCACCTCAATACATAAGGCAAATACTAGCAGCCATAAAAGGGGAAATCATCAGTAACACATTCATAGTAGGGGACTTTAAAACCACACTTTCACCAATGGACAGATCATGCAAAATGAAAATAAATAAGGAAACACAAGCTTTAAATGATACATCAAACAATATGGACTTCATTGACATTTATATGACATTCCATCCCAAAACAACAGAATACACTTTTTTCTCAAATGCTCATGGAACATTCTCCAGGATAGAGCATATCTTGGGTCACAAATCAAGCCTTGGTAAATTTAAGAAAATTGAGATTGTATCAAGTATCTTCTGACCACAATGCTATGACACAAGATATCAATTACAGAAAAAGATCTGTAAAAAATACAAACACATGGAGGCTAAACAATACACTACTTAATAACGAAGTGATCACTGAATAAATCAAAGAGGAAATTAAAAAAAATACCTAGAAAAAAATGACAATGGAAACACGATGACCCAAAACCTATGGGATGCAGCAAAAGCAGTTCTATGAGGGAAGTTTATAGCAGTACAATCCTACCTTAAGAAACAGGAAACATCTCGAATAAACAACCCAATCTTGCACCTAAAGCAATTAGAGAAAGAAAAACAAAAATAAAACAAAGTTAGCAGACGGAAGGAAATCATAAAAATCAGATCAGGTCTTCCCTAGTGGCGCTGTGGTTGAGAGTCCGCCTGCAGATGCAGGGGACAAGGGTTCATGCCCCTGTCCAGGAAGATCCCACATGCCACAGAGTGGCTAGGTCCCTGAGCCATGCCCACTGAGCCTGCATGTCTGGAGCCTGTGCTCCACAATGGGAGAGGCCACAGCAATGAGAGGCCCATGTAGTGAAAAAAAAAAATTAGATAAGAAATAAATTAAAGAGCAATGAAGGAAACGATATCAAAGATCAATAAAACTAAAAGCTGGTTCTTTGAGAAGATAAATAAAATTAATAAACCATTAGCCAGACTCATCAAGAAAAGAAGGGAGAAGACTCAAATCAATAGAATTAGAAATGAAAAAGGAGAAGTAACAACAGACACTGCAGAAATACAAAAGATCATGAGAGATTACTACAAGCAACTCTATGCCAATAAAATGGACAACCTGGAAGAAATGGACACATTCTTAGAAATGCACAACCTGCCAAGACTGAATCAGGAAGAGATAGAAAATATGAACAGAACAATCACAAGCACTGAAATGGAAACTGTGATTAAAAATCTTCCAACAAACAAAGGTCCAGGACCAGACGGCCTCACAGGTGAATTCTATCAAACATTTAGGAAGAGTTAACACCTATCCTCACACTTTTCCAAACGATTTCAGAGGAAGGAACACTCCCAAACTCATTCTATGAGGCCACCATCACCTTGATACCAAAACCAGGCAAGGATGTCACAAAGAAAGAAAACTACAGGCCAATATCACTGATAAACATACATGCAAAAATCCTCAACAAAATACTAGCAAACAGAATCCAACAGCACATTAAAAGGATCACACACCATGATCAAGTGGGGTTTATACCAGGAATGCAAGGATTCTTCAATATATGCAAATCAATCAACCTGATACTCCATATTAACAAATTGAAGGAGAAAAACCATATTATCAACTCAATAGATTCAGAGAAAGCTTTTGACAAAATTCAACACCCGTTTATGATAAAAACTCTACAGAAACTAGGCATAGAGGGCACTTTCCTCAACATATTTAAGGCAATAAAGGATAAACCCACATCAACATCATCCTCAATAGTGAAAAATTGAAAGCATTTCCACTAAGATCAGGAACAAGACAAGGTTGCCCACTCTCACCACTCTTATTCAACTTAGTTTTGGAGGTTATGGCCACAGAAATCAGAGAAGAAAAGGAAATAAAAGGAATCCAAATCAGAAAAGAAGAAGTAAATCTGTCACTGTTTGTAGATGACATGATACTATACATAGAGAATCCTAAAGATGCTACCAGAAAACTTTTAGAGCTAATCAACGAATTTGGTAAAGTAGCAGGATACAAATTTAATGCACAGAAAACTCTGGCATTCCTATATACTAATGATGAAAAATCTGAAAGTGAAATCAAGAAAACACTCCCATTTACCATTGCAACAAAAAGAATAAAATATCTAGGAATAAACCTACCTAAGGAGACAAAAGACCGGTATGCAGAAAATTATAAGACACTGATGAAAGATGATATGAATAGATGGAGAGATATACCATGTTCTTGGATTGGAAGAATCAACATTGTGCTACTGACTCTAGTACCCAAGGCAATCTACAGATTCAATGCAATCCCTATCAAACTACCACTGGCATTTTCCACAGAACTAGAACAAAAACTTTCACAATTTGTATGGAAACACAAAAGACCCCAAAGAGCCAAAGCAATCTTGAGAACGAAAAATTGAGCTGGAGTTATCAGGCTCCCTGACTTCAAACTATACTACAAAGCTACAGTAATCGAGACAGTACGGTACTGGCAGAAAAACAGAAAGAGAGATCAATGGAACAGGATAGAAAGCCCAGAGATAAACCCACACACATATGGTCACCTTATCTTTGACAAAGGAGGCAGCAATGTACAGTGGAGAAAGGATATCCTCTTCAATAAGTGGTGATGGGAAAACTGGACAGGTTCATGTAAAAGTATGAGATAAAATCACTCCCTAACACCATACACAAAATAAGCTCAAAATGGATTAAAGACCTAAATGTAAGGCCAGAAACTCTCAAACTCTTAGAGGAAAACATAGGCAGAACACTCTATGACATAAATCACAGCAAGATCCTTTTGGACCCACCTCCTAGAGAAATGGAAATAAAGACAAAAATAAACAAATGGGACCTAATGAAACTTCAAAGCTTTTGCACAGCACAGGAAACCATAAACAAGACCAAAAGACAACCCTCAGAATGGAAGAACATATTTGCAAATGGAGCAACTGACAAAGGATTAATCTACAAAATTTTTAATCGGCTCATGCAGCTCAATAACAAAAAAACAAAAAACCCAATCCAGAAATGGACAGAAGACCTAAATAGACATTTCTCCAAAGAAGATATACAGACTGCCAACAAACACATGAAAGAATGCTCAACATCATTAGTCATTAGAGAAATGCAAATCAAAACTAAAATGAGATATCATCTCACACCAGTCAGAATGGCCATCATCAAAAAATCTAGAAACAATAAATGCTGGAGAGGGTGGGGAGAAAAGTGAACACTCTTGCACTGCTGGTGGGAATGTGAATTGGTACAACCACTATGGAGAACAGTATGGAGGTTCCTTAAAAAGCTACAAATAGGACTGCCATACGACCCAGCAATCCCACTACTAGGCATATACCCTGAGAAAACCATAATTCAAAAAGAGTCATGTGCCAAAATGTTCATTGCAGCCCTATTTACAATAGTCCAGAGATGGAAACAACCTAAGTGTCCATCACTGGATGAATTGATAAAGAAGATTTGGCACATATATACAATGGTATAATATTCAGCCATAAAAAGAAACGAAATTGAGCTATTTATTACGAGGTGGATAGACCTCGGGTCTGTCATACAGAGTGCAGTAAGTTAGAAAGAGAAAAAGAAATACATTATGCTAACACATATATATGGTATTTCAGGAAAAAAATGTCATGAAGAACCTGGGTAAGTCAGGAATAAAGACACAGACCTACTAGAGAATGGACTTGAGGATATGGGGAGGGGGAAGAGTAAGATGTGACAAAACGAGAGAGAGGCATGGACATATATACACTACCAAACGTAAGGTAGATAGGTAGTGGGAAGCAGCCGCATAGCACAGGGAGATCAGCTCGGTGCTTTGTGACCGCCTGGAGGGGTGGGATAGGGAGTGTGGGAGGGAGGGAGATGCAAGAGGGAAGATATATGGGAACATATGTATATGTATAACTGATTCGCTTTGTTATAAAGCAGAAACTAACACACCATTGTAAAACAATTATACTCCAATAAAGATGTAAAAACAAACAAACAAAAAACAGCTCATATAGCTCAATATCAATAAAATTTAAAAAACCAATAAAAAATTGAGCAGGAGACCTAAACAGATATTTCTCCAAAGATGACATACAGATGGCCAGCAGGCACATGAAATTATGCTCAGTGTCACTAGTTATCATTGAACTGAAAATCAAAACCATATTGAGGTCACCTCACATCAGTCAGAATGGCTATCATCAAAAAGTCTACAAATAACTAATGCTGGAGAGGGTACGGAGAAAAGGGAACCCTTGTACACTGTAGGTAAGAATGTAAATTGGTGCAGCCAAAATCGAAAATATTATGGAGACTCCTTAAAAAACTAAAAATAGAGCTAACCTATGGTCCAGAAATCTCACTTCTGAGTATCAGTCTGGAAAAGATGAAAACTATAATTTGAAAAGACACATTCACCCTAATGTTCATAGCAGCACTATTTAAAATAGCCAATGCATGGAAGCAATTTAAATGTCCATAAACATATGATTGGTTGAAGAAGATGTGGTATATATATACATATATATATTTCATACACTATTTCATACAATGAAATATTACTCAGCCATTTGCAGCAACGTGGATGGAACTAGAGAATGCCATACTAAGAAGTAAGTCAGACAGGGAAAGACAAATATTATATGATATCACTTATATGTAGAATCTAAAATATAATACAAACAAATCTATATACAAAACAGAAACAGACTCACAGCCATGGCGAACAAACTTATGGTTACCAAAGGGGAAAGGGAGGGGAAGAGGGATAAATTAAGAATATGGAATTAACAGATACAAAATAATATACATAAAATAGATAAGCAACAAGTATTTACTGTATAGCACATTGAACTAACTATACTCAATATCTTGTAATAACATATAATGGAAAATAATTTGAAAAAATATAAAACTGAATCACTTTGCTGTAGACCTGAAACTAACACAATTTTGTAAATTGACTATACTGCAATTTTAAAAAAAAAGAGTACTTGTTTTCAGGAATGCAAACAGATTTTATCTGACATACCAATTTCAGTCCATTGGCATTAACTGCCTTGAGTGATGTGTTGGGATAAAGTGTCTTGACACAGAGAGCAGAAAAGGGGGTGGATAGAGCCAAAGTGAGCAAATTATGGTTCTTTTATATCTTGGTCATGGGAGGTTTTGGACCGAAAGAGTGAAAATGCAAACAATTTTAAATTCAGTTTCTTATTAATATCATATGCTTGAAGGCTTGATGGTTTCTTGATTCACTACAGCATTCTGTCACCACTTCATAAAATGTGGAGGTTTGAACACTAGAGTGGAAAATAAAGAAGTTTTAGAGAACATGGATTAAGTTTTATAGTTGATTGACATCATCTTCTTCACCTAGTCCAAGGCAAATCACATCATAATAACAGCATTCCTTGAATAAATAGCATGAAGTGGTATGTTCTAAACTGATGATTTGGTATTGTCCCTTCAGAGTAGTAAGAAAGTTGAAATAATTTAAAATACTATTTTATTTCCTCCCTTTAGGGTTGGATAATACTGTCTTTAAAAGTGAACAGTCACAAATAATTGGCAAATGATAAAAATGTTATCACTGTGGGTGTATTAAACATATGGGTGTATTAACATTAGATAAATGAAGAAAGTAACTTTCTATCTCATATTGAAAACTACTGAGGTGTTCAGAGTCTGGGGACAAAATCCAAAGTTAGATTAAATAGTGATCATAAATGTTTAAAAATTAAATGGGAACAGGCCTTAATTGTATTTTCATATCTTTAAATCTGAAGCTATGTGTATTTCCTTGTGCAAAAATCATTTCCTACCATGTTTAGGTATTTGAATAAACTGTTTTTGGAATATAATTGAATTGAAGAGTGTGAAAAACTTTTGTAGACTGACATTTCAAACCATGTGTCCAAGATATCAATGCTCATTCAGAGGTCATGTTTGACTTGCAAAATTAAATATATGAAATGATAATTATAACATCAGTCAGAATGCATTAAAGAAAACTCAGTGAAATCTACAAAAAAAGCTGCCAATTAAAATATATAATTAATTTATTATTTTAGATTTTTAACACAATTATCAAGCCATCTAATTAAGTACATTAAAATACTCCATTAAAGGAGGAATGAAGGAGAGTGGAGTTTCAGGAAGAATAAGTTCCAGAAACTTTAAAGAGAAGTATTATGAAACAAAGGATTAGACCACTAAGGAAGATATGACATTTGTGTTTGTAAAGAAAGCTTTAAGAAAAAAAAAAATTTAAAAACATCAATCTGGAGACACACAGAGATTTCTTGATATTTCTTCCATCTGAAGAATCCCATAATCTCAGAATTAAAAAAAAAAAGGTTATTCTGAAAAACACATTTTCGAATAACATTTTGATCACACATAGGAACCAAATTTATAATATGTAATATTTCATCATAATTGAGTCTCATGATCCTACTGGGTTTCATAAACAGAGACTAATCTGCATATTTTTACAAATAAATAAACTTTCAAAGTTAGATGACCTTAACCTTGTGAATGGCAGAACCAAAGTAGACCCTTCATAGCAAGTATGCCCCTCATGCCCCTTGTGGCAGCTACGCCCGGGTAATTTCCAGTGTTCTACATTGGCACAGCCACATTTTGATATGTACAATCCTAGCCTGATGAAAGCGATAATGACAATTCCATATGGGTTCCATCCTGATTTCCTGGAACTTCACTAACAGTTAATTTCTCTACAAAATGGATCAGAATCTATTTCCAGCATATCTGTATTTCTTATTAGTATATTGATGCTGAAAGCAAAACAATATTTTAAAATTCTCTGTTAAGTTTGTGTGAAAACAATAAAATCAAAGCATTGGTATGATTCCTTTTCTGTCATCATCCTGGGCCAGAAAACCCTTCATTCCTGCTGACTGGGCAGTGAGAACTAATAGTGTGAAAAAGCTGTAAACTGCAGAGGGAGGTTTCTTCAACTCACCTCATTAGGTCTTTAACACATTTGACTTTGTCTTTCCTGAACACAGCACATATTATAATTAGAAGGAGTTGGGTACTTCCTCTTTTTCTTTGAAAGGTGTAATTGGGTAACCAAGGAGCTGCCACTTTCTTTACAGTGGTAGCCTGGCCATCTGCCTTTGGAGCTTCAATTTACTGGCTATTTCTTTAAGAAGTTTTGAGTCATGGAACATTCTATCTTGAAAGGGTCCACCAGTCTTTTGTCTAATATCTCTTATTTTACAGATGAGCAAATTGAATCCAGGAAGATTAAATGTCTTATACAAGGAAACACAATTGTTAGATTTTATCTCAAGGTGTCTGGTTTCAGCTTTAGTTATCTTTACACAATACCAATCTTTAATATATCTATTATTCTGACACCTTCATGAGTCTATCAATTAAATTTGTCCATTTAAGATTTAGATATACTATATACCATTTAGTTATGAAATTCAACACAAATAGGGGAACCAGACCGTTATGGAAAAGCTCCAGATTGTGGCATCAGAAAATTATTTGCTCTTCATCCTGCACCATAGTTTTATGACATTGTTCTGTGACTATCATAAGTGGGAGGAAATAGGGCAAAAGAATTGAAGAATACACGCAAATTTTAGTTCACACTGCCATCACCTTGAATGCTCCTCTTTTGTAAGACTATGTTGGGGCAATGGAAATAACTCTGGACTCAGACCAAGGAGTCTAAGGTGCTCATCTTTCTACATGTCTAATGGGATCTATACATCTATGAACAAGATATTTAGCCTCACTGGATCTTGATTGTAATATAGAATATTATCAAATTTCAGGATGTGTTCATAGCTTAGGGTCTAAGCAACAGGCAAATAGGCAAATACTGTGAGCTTTATATGAATCTCCTGGTTCACTTTTAATCTAAAAAATCATAATTCATAGAGCATCCTATAAGAAGACTTAAGCTTTAGCAAAACTAAGTTGTAGGATTGTCTTTGAGGGTCTACACCTCTACTTTCTGAATCACACCTTCTGGCACCATTCTCCTTCCATAATCTACCTGTACATTCATTAACCTCCCAACACTATTTCACTCCTTCACCTAAGCCTCCTCTATTATAAGCCTTCTCCCTCCTTCTTATTTCTTCATGACAGTTAATAGGGAGCTATTAGAAGCTCCTTATTGCAAAACTCCTGATGTAATGAAGTGTTGACTCTCATTGGGATGAGCAAGGTTGAAATCAGAAGTATGAGTAACAGACCAAAAAAGCATTCATTTAGTTCTCTCTTCAGATCAAGTTTGTAGCTAAGGTAGAGTGTTGGTAGTAGATAGAGGAGGACATTTTCCTTTTCACATCTGAGAAGGTTTGTCAGCCAGTGGGAAAGACCTCAAACTTGTTCTTCTCACCTCTCTCCTTTCTGAGACATACATCTCCAGTATATCCAGAATTTAAAAAACACAGGGCTTCTGAACTTGTAGGAACCCCACTTACAAAATTAAGTTATTTTGAGGTCAAATTTTTGCTTTGAGAGGTTTCAAGAGTAACTGGAAAATTTTACTATTACTTTAACACATTAAAAAAATAACCTCAAAGCCCTTTATAGCTCTCTTCCTACAGTCTGTTACAGCTTATATTCTCTTGCCATATCAAACTTCTTAACATAGAACTTTATTTTATCATTTCATTGATATCTTCAATGATTTTTGTTGTCAATTACATGAAATCTGGAGATCAATCCTCTTTATAACCTTTCTGGCCAGATTCATCTCCCATTACTCTTCTCTGTTTAATCTAAGCACAGCCAAACCAGGACACTAGTTTTGCTGAATAAATGTCCTGTTTCCTCTTCTTTGCCTTTGTTTATGTTCTTCCCTATATTTGTAATCACCTCTCTCATTATTTTCATATATTCAGAAATTATTTTATCTCTATGAGCCCCAGATTTTACTCATCTGTAAATAGAGGTAATAATACTACGAACTCACAGGGTTGTTGATATACACAACACTGATAAGAGGAATACTTGGCATCTGCTGACTGTTTATTATAGTGTTGTCATTATCATCATCATCATCATCATCATCATTATCATCATCAAAATATTAGCCACATTTAAATAACATTAATACTTCCATGAATCTTTTCAACATGTATTTCACCAGCTCTCCTTACCCTGCACAATGGATATATTCTATACTTATTTTGAGCCACAATGAAATTTTATCCTATTTCTTTTATGTCCTACCTTGAATTGTATATGTGTTGGCTTCTTCAGGTCAAGGTTGTTGTCTTTTTCACATCTGTTACTCTGTCAGAATCCACACAAGTTGACTAATCAATATGCGTTTGGAAATCTCAAAGCCATGATATGTGGCTCATGTACCTGCTGACAAGGTATCCACCCAAGTTTTCCTAACTGTTTCTGATTGTGAAATGTTGCTCTTCTAAGCAGTCTGAAGAACAGTCTCTAGCTCAGTGAAATCACCCCTTCTTCGGTTATCTGTATTCTGGGATACCTTTCTTGCTTACTACACTCTTTCATACTTACTTACACTTGCTTATCATGCTTGCTCATAGAGTTTATCTCATTTTAGAATCAAGTCTTATGTTGTATCTTTCTCAAACCACTTAAGCCCCCTCTCAGCTCCCACTGTGCCCTTAGTTCTCAAATGTACAACTGTCTTTTGTCTAAATACTTAGCATATCATAGATATGAATACCTATTGAGTTGAAGCAATAATAATTATAATAGCCAGTATTTATTGAAGACATGTATCTGTCTGGCACAATGTGATATATCTTATTTAATCCTCACAACTCTGTTCCAAGTATAAAGAACCCCCTTCACAGAAGTGGATTCTGTGACTCAAAGAGAAATAAAATACATTGCCAAGGTAATAAAGCTGGTGACAGAGTTGAATTCTCACTATATATCTGCTTCCAAAATCTGTGCTTTTGATGGCTCTGCTCTCCTGCATCTAAATAAATGGCACTTAGGAGAATTTAAAAATTATATTTCAAATATGTGAGTTCCAAGTGTTTTTGACATAGTGCACAATTGTGGCAAAAACATCTTTTTACTGATGTTAAAAGAAACCCATGTTCGTGTTTGTGATGAGTTTTAAAACCGTTAGCATTTTGGTAGTCTATATTTGGGGCCTGAATGACTTGTCAGTGCCTCTTTAATAAGATCACTGTTTTTTTTCTTCAGACTGAATCTCATTGTCTCTAATCACGGGTTTTAATTGTATGTGCCGCTTCCAGTCTTCAATTTTCCTAAATGTCATACGGATATAAATGTAAGACTCAATTGCTCAGCTCGAGGTTTTGTGTCTCGATGGACAGTTAGGTGGGGGAGGCAGAGAATGCCTTAGGATTGGGTTTCACGCTAATTTTGTGGGCATTTTGACAAATAAGAACTTAAGTATATTTTTTCTCTTGTTTGTTTCAAGTATAAGTATCTTCAGGGAAACTGAAATGAAAAGAAAAACACTTAACCCCATGGTTTCAAAGCAGAGACAAGTTATCTCAAGGTAGAGCCTGACCAGGTCACATATAATAACTGAGTTAAAGCCTTTTTTTCTAGATTAATACCAATGCTGACTAGAGGAACTGTGTGCTTTCAATACAAAAAAGATCAAATTAGAAAAGTACGTTGGCATTTTCTAAAAACTCACCGTTCCTTATGCCCAGATGATGTAGGTGTAATTACACCTAAGCAGTGCAATTAAAGAATCACTGTGGAGACTCTGTCCAGGAAAAATATATTCCTCCCTGTTCTGTAACAGTGTTGAAAGTTCAATTTTAGAGACTGAAACTTCTTGTTTAAATAATTAGCATCCCAGGTTCTTTACTTCTGTAGAACAAATTTTGGGGAGGACTTGAGGATTGAAACTTTTTGGATTCATTATTATTTTAGTGGAAACTAGCTTCTCAGGGCTTCTCTTGACAAACAGTTGAATGTTGGAGATGGGAAAGAGAGGTGGAGCTTTCTCACTTGTTTGTATTTGTGTTTAAATATTGGGGTTAAGGAGAAGTCAAATGTGGTTTGGGCACTCTTCCTGGGCTTTATTTAAAGGATAAGAACTTCTGGGCACATGGTAAGTTGAAGACATAGGAGTGTTAACTGATACAAGCATACATCTTTTAGTCTCCACTTCCAGAGAGTTAACACTTTGTATTGTTACAGTCACTTATGCCAGGTTGGGTTGGCTAACCTGTTATCCAGGGTCATTGTGCTGGTATAGGTATTTCTAGTTTATGCCACCTTGAGGAAGACAATGCAGCCACAAAGTCTTGGAAAGTCTCAGAGTTTTTGGTACCTGATTCCGTATCTCCTCTTCCTCTCAGTTGCCCTGACCACCTGAGGAATTAACTAATTTGTTGGCAGACACAGAGGCATTCAACAGGACAGTAGAGTCTTTATTATAAATGTCATCACTTACTTCTCTCTTCCATAACTATTGCCTGAATTAAAAATGAATTATATTTGTGGGGTGTAATTTCAGAATTGCCCTCACATTAATTTTTTTAGTTGATAAAGACTTTCACACAGTATATACTTCCTAGGTTTGAAGCTCAATTTCCTTATTTTTAAAATAATTTGTTGACTAGATAAGCTCTGCTGTTCTTTTTATAGCAGCATTAATAATTTACATTCTAAATGTGTGCATACCCAAGTCTGATTACTCTGGTCCCAGACAACCTTGAAGAAGAAATATTTATGCGTACTCAAGGGAGCCGAGATTTCATGAGAAACTTTATGTAATCTACTCTTTCAACTTGACTTTTGCATTTAAAAAATGCACCAATACAAAGGATAGTTATAGTATGCATACAAGTTTCTACTTGTTGGAATAAATAGAAGGAATGTTGTGATGTGTGCTCTAGAGAAACCTGTATCAATTTTTATACACTTCAGGGAATGCCTCAGCCTCAGAGAGCCAACTTGTCCAAGGTTTACGTTCCTTCTGAGGGTGTCCAACATCCAAGTACTGGTCAATATAAGAGTATAAAAGGCTTGGTCATATTAGTCAAAGAGGGGACAAGTCTGAAGTGCCATTATAATTCCACAACTTTCTATGGGCTTGGCCAAGACTATCAGTAATCTTGTATTGCAGATTTATTTTTCCTTCTGCCCAATCTTACTTCCTTCTTCTCCTTTCCAAAAGTGATTGTACCAAGATAAGCATACTACATGCAAACCTCTGTCTCAATATCAGCTTTCCAGAATATCCAACCTAAAATATCTATGTTTCAGCACATTTCATCATTGTCCTCTCCTGGGAGTGAGTCTGGGACACACAAGAATCAAGCAGCTCTCTCCATCCAATGGAAAGAATTATAGTCAGGCCTAGCACCCCATTCTACGTCTGGCTGATTCCTGCCTACACATCATCGACTCTCCCTCACTGCCCTAATCTCAGTTTCCTAGTTCTAGATAATAAGAAAAAATGCCATGATAAAAAGTAAATATACTGCACCTGGCAGATCTCAAAAGATCAAGTTTGGCCTTTGGTTTTATTATTTGTGACAAGGCATTAGCATGTAATTAACTTTTTAAGTTTATGCCAATGATTGTCATTCAGAATTAACAAATGAACCAGGAAAATACTCTAAATGCCTGCTGACTCTCATTTGGGTATGTCCAGGGATATAGGAAACATATCATTTATTTCAATGATGAAAACTATTGACCTATTTCCCATTTCATCAACTCATTCCCTTCTTTACAGAATTTCTGCCTAAATGATTATTTTAAAAGGTCTTTGTTGTTTGGCCTCATTGTACTTGAATTTGGTATAAGAGAGACTCATGCTGTAGCTCTTTGGTACCTGCCAAGACTTTGAATAACTTTTTCCTATGCATGAAGAACATAGAGTGAAATGAGCTTGTGTGATCAAAGGCCTGCCACATTTATTTTTTAATACTTTTTATTTTTTCCTACTAAAAGTCAGGTGTCATCCTTGATACTGGTGTGTAGATGATGGCCATGATCAAATCAGTGCCTTCCTTTCCTGAGCTTAGAGTCTAATGGAAGAGGCAGACAAATAAATAGGTTATTGTAACCTCATTAGATTAGATTAGAACCTAGTAGGTCAGAGCATTCTTAGGATCGGAGAAAAGATAGGAAACAGTGCTTTGTAGGTCAGAGATTCCATTTGTCCAACCTTCCTGCATGGGTGCTTACTGAAATGGTCATTTTGTTTTTCTCCAAGTGTCAGGAAAAAGACTGCTGGCAACAGGCTGCTGAAATCATGCAAACTGGGAAACCAACGCCCATGGCATTTGGTGATCTAGAGCAGGCCCAGATCTAATTCAGTTTACATTGTAAAGGAAAGTGAAGCTTCCAGTGCCACAAGGAGACGAAGGCTCCTCATAGAAGGTTCTTAAGGTATTTAATGGAATTCAGATCTTTTTATTCCAAATTAAAACTTTTCTTAAACTTTCACATTCTATGTTACCTCTGTTTTGAACAATGTCTGTTTTTATTGGGCATCTTCAAATATTCAGTCCTGTGCCTTGTGTGTTGAGGGATTCAAAAGAAAGAAAAGGTATGGGCTGCACCCAATAAAACCTTATAGTTTTGGAGATAAGCCAAGATGGCAGAGTAGGAAGATGCTGAGCTCACATCCTTTCACAAGCACACCACAACTACAACTATTTACAGAACAACTATCTATGTAAAAGACCAGAACTTACCAGAAAAGACATTCTTTGACTAAAGATATAAAGAAGGAACCACAATGAAATGAGTAGGAGGGGCAGAATTGCAATACAGTCAAGTCCATAACTCTGGGTGGGCAATCCACAAAAGGGAGAATTACAGCTGCAGAGATTCTGTCCAAAGAATGAGGGGTCTGAGCCTCACATCAGACTCCCCAGCCTGGGGGTCCTGCAGTGGGAAGAGGAGCCCCCAGAACATTTGGCTTCAAAGGCCAGTGAAGCTTACTTTTATGAGTATCAGAGGGCTGGAGAAATTAGAGACTATGCTTAAAGGAGGCACACAAAATCTCAAAGGCTCTGGGACCTAGGTCAGAGAAGTAATTTGAAAGGAGCCTGGGTCAGACCTAGCTGATGATCTGGAGAATCTCCTGGAGAGGCAGGAGGAAATTGCAGCTTATATTGGGGACATAGACACTGGCAGCAGGCATTTTGGGGAGCTTGTTCTACCACATGGACACTGCTGCTGGTAAGCACCATTTTGAAATCCTCCCTCTAGCTTATAAGCCTCAGAACCTGGCCCTACCCCTGCCGGACAGCCTGAAGACATAAGTACTGGGATACCTCTGGGTGAGAACACAGCTCCTCCTACCAGCAGCCAAGCTGCCTTAAGATACCCTGAGCTCACAGCCACCCCTGAACATGACCCTGCCCACCAGAGGGCCTAGGATCTGGCCCCACATACTAGTTCACAGGCACTAGACTCAGGACCTCTAGGGCTCTGCAGGAAAAGACCTTGGACTCAGCTCCACACCAAGTAGGCAGGTGCCAGCCCCGGAATCTTTCACCCTGCCCACCAGTGAGCCAACTGTAGCCACAGGACCAGTTCCACTCATAAGTAGGCAGACACCTGCTACAAGAAAAACATAGTCTCACAGACTATGGATCCAGCTCACCCAACAGTAAGCTAGATCTTGCCATTGGACCTGCTGGGCCCTGGCCTTACCCACAGGTGAGCCTACTCTAGCCTGAGGACCAACATCACCCACTAGTGAGTGGACACCTGCTATAGGAAAAACACAGCCCCACAGCCTGAAGACCAAGCCCATACACCAGCAAGCCAGCACCAGCCCTAGGAATAGCTGGGCCCTAACCCTGCCAACTAGCAGGCCAACACAAGCATCAGGGCACCCTGGATGCTGCAGGCAGCTGTGTCAGGAACTGGCTCCACCCACAGGCAGTCTAACCAGCTCTGATACCTCTGGACCCTGCAGTCAGACCCTAGGACATGACTCTGTCCACCAGTGTACCAGCACTAGGCCCAGGACTAGGCTTCACCCACTAGTGGGTAGGCACCAGAGCTGTTAGCTCCTGGACCCCAACCCCACACACAAGTGAGTCAGCACTAGCCCTGGGGATCCCTGCATTTCTGAATCTAGCTGCCTCATGACCTGGTCCTGCCAACCACTGCCCAGCAGCCTCTGCACAATGCAGTCATATAGGGAGCCAACTAAGACTATCAACTAAGCCCACAGAGATGAGCCAACCACAATAAAAGGACTCACAAAGCCCACATAGGGGCCACACCTAGAGCATATAGATCTGGTGATGAGAGAGGAATGTGTACAGGATGTAGGGTCCTTTTGTAGGGAAACTACAAAAGACCACATCTCCAAGGCCAGGAAACAGAACCAACCTACCAGATACATAGAAATAAAAACAGCAAGTTAGGCAAAATGAGGCAACAGAGGAACATGTTCTAAATGAAGAAACAAGATACAACCCAGAAGAAGAACTAAGTGAAGTGGAGATAGGCAATCTACCTGAGAAAGAGTTCAGGCTAATGATTATAAAGGTATTCAAAGAACTCAGGAAAAGAATGGATGCACAGAGCAAGAAATTAGAAGTTTTTTGAAAAAGAGTTAAAAGATATAAAGAATAACCAGAGATAAATAATACAATAACTGAAATGAAAAATACACTAGAAGAAATTAACTGTAGACTATATGATACAGAGGAATGGATCAGCAAGCTGGAATACAGTGTATTGTAAATCACTGATGCTGAACAGAGATAAGAATGAAAAGAAATATAGGACAGTTTAAGACACCTCTGGGACAACATCAAATGCACTAATATTTGCATTGTACTAGAAGGAAAAGAGAGAGAGAAAGAGACAGAGAAAATATTTAAGACATAATAGATGAAAACTTCCCTAACTTGGGAAAGGAAACAGACATCCAAGTCCAGGAAGCACAGAGAATCCCATACCAGATTAACCCCAAGAGGACCACACCAAGGTACATTGTAATTTTTTTTAAATGGCAAAAAGTAAAGATAGGGAATATTAAAAGTGGCAAGTGAAAAGCAACAAGTGAAGTAGAAGGGAACTCCCATAGGGCTATCAACGGACTTTTCAGCAGAAATTCTGCAGACCAGAAGGGAGTGCCATGATATATAGAGAGAGATGAAAGGGAAAAACATACAACCTAGAATAGCCAGCAAGACTCTTATTCAGATTTGAAGAAATCAAAAGTTTTACAGACAAGCAAAAGCTAAAAAGATTCAGCACCACCAAACCAGCTTTACAAAAAATGTTAAAGGGGCTTCTCTAAGCAAAAAAGAAAAGACCACAACTAAACATGAAAATTATGAAAGGAAAAATCTAATTGATAAAAGCAAATATACAGTAAATGCAACAAATCATCCACACACAAAGCTAGTAGGAAGGTTAAAAGATGAAAGTAGTAAAATTATGTATACCAACAGTAAACAGTTAAGGGATACACAAAATAATTCAATGTAAAATATGTTGTTAAAACCAGTAATGGTGAGGGGAGGAGAGTACAAATGCAGGGTTGTTAAATGCATATGAAAGTAAGAGTCCAGAGGCTTCCCTGTTGGTGCAGTGGTTAAGAATCCACCTGCCAATGCAAGGGACATGGGTTCAAGCCCTGGTCCTGGAAGATCCCACATGCTGTGGAGCAACTAAGCCCATGTGCCACAACTACTGAGCCTGCACTCTAGAGCCCATGAGCCACAGCTACCAAAGCCCATGCCCTAGAGCCCATGTTCCCACAACAAGAGAAGCCACCACAATGGGAAGCCTTTGCACCACAGCAAAGAACAGCCCCCACTGGTCGCAGCTAGAGGAAGCTCATGCACAGCAACAAAGACCCAAAGCAGCCAAAAATAAAGAAAAGAAAAGAAAAGAAGAATCCAGCAACTTAAAACAATCATGCATATTTATAGACTGCTATATATAAACCTCATGGTAACCACAAACCAAAAATCTGTAGTAGATAAACACACACAAAAAAGAAAGGGATCTGAACAAAACACTAAAGATAGTCATCAAATCATATGATAAGAGAACAAAAGAAGAAGAAAGGAAAAAAAAAGAATTACAAAAACAAGCCAGAAACAATTAACAAAATGGCAATAAGAATATACAAATAAATAATTACTTTAAATGTAAATGGACTAAATGTTCCAATCAATAAGCATAAGGTGGCTGAGGAAATGAGAAAAGTACAAAGAGGAGAAGAGAGGAGAGGAGAGGCAAGTAGAGAGATTTATTTTAATGAATTGACAGTGGGATTGCAGAGGCTTGCTAAATCCAGATTCAGTTTGGTTGACTGGGAGGGTGGAGATCCAGGGAAGAGCAGCAGTTTGAGTCCAAAAGCTGTCTGCTGGCAGAAGTTCAGCTTACTCAGAGGAGTTCTAGGGCCTCCCATGATGTTTAAATGAGTGAGTGAAAGAAAAGAGGAAGTTTGGTAGTTTTGAGCATTAGCTGCCTTGGACTCTTTGCTTTGCACCCTGCAATAAATGCTGCACCACAACCTGGTGTCAAAAGATTGGCTTTACTGCACGTGACCAGTGGACTCAAGTTTGCTTCAGTAATATTAGTGCATTTAACTCAACTCTTCTGCCTCCAATTTTTTTCAAGCCAATCATCAAAAAATCAAATTAGAAGATGAAGACAAGATGGCAGAGTATAAGGACTTGAGCTTACCTCTTCTTATGAAAACACCAAAATCACAACTAACTGCTGAACAACCATTGACAAAAATCCCCCACTGGAACCTACCAAAAAAGATACCCTGCACTGAAAGATAAAGAAGAAGCCACAATGAGATGGTAGGAGGGGTGCAATTGTGATAAAATTAAATACCACTCCCACTGGGTGTGTAGCCCACAAACAAGAAAATAATTATACCACAGCAGTCCTCCCACAGTAGTGAAAGTTCTGAGCCCCACATCAGACTGCCCAGCCTGGGGGTGTAGCAATGGGAGGAGGAGGCCCCAGATAATCTGTTTTTGAAGGCCAGTGATGTTTGATTGCAGGAATTCCACAGAACTGGGGGAAACAGAAACTCCACTTTTGGAGGGTGCACACAAGGTCTCATGCGCACCAGAACCCAGTGAACGCAGTGACTTCATAAGAGATGGGGCCGCACCTACCTAATAACATTGGAGAGTCTCCTACAGAGGCAGAGGTTGGCTGTGGCTCACTGCAGGGACAAAGATATCGGTGGTTGCAGTTCTGTGGAATAATCATTGGTGTGAGCCCTCCTAGAGGCCATGATTTTCTCCCCAAGACTTGGCCTCACTCAACAGCCTATAGGCTCCAGTGGTGGGACACCTCAGACCAAACAACCAATGGGTCAGGAACACAGCCCCACTCATCAACAGACAGGCTGCTTAAAGTTTTCCTAAGCAGGGCCATTCCCATAAGAGGGAAAAGAACTAGCTTCACCCACCAGTGGACAGGAATCAGTCCCTCCTACCAGTAAGCCTGCACAAGCCTCTTAGACAGCCTCATCCACCAGGGGGCAAAGAGCAGAAGCAAGAACTACAACCATGCAGCCAGGAAAACAGAAACCACAAGCACAAAATTAGACAAAATGAGATAGCAGAGAAATCTGTCCCAGATGAAGGAATAAGATAAAACCCCAAAAGAACAACTAAGTCAACAGGAGATAGGCAATCTACCCCAAAAAAGAATTCAGAGTAATGATAGTAAAGATGATCCAAGATCTCAGAAAAAGAGTGGAGGTACAGATCAAGAAGATACAAGAAATGTTTAATAGAGACCTAAGAGAATTAAAAAAACCCAACAAACAGAGATGAACAATTCAATAACTGAAAGGAAAAATACATTAGAAAGAATCATTACCAGAATAACTGAGACAGAAGAGATAAGTGAGCTGGAGGACAGAATGATGGAAATCACTGCCACAGAACAGAATAAAGAAAAAAGAATGAAAAGAAATGAGGACAGCCTAAGAGACTTCTGGGACAACATTAAATGCACCAACATTCAAATGATACGGGTCCCAGAAGGGGAAGAGAGAGAAAAAGGACCTGAGAAAATATGTGAAGCGATAATAGCTGAAAACTTCCCTAACATAGGGAAGAAAACAATCATACAAGTCCAGGAAGTGGAGAGAGTCCCAAGCAGGATAAACTCAAAGAGGAACAATAGTAATCAAATTGAAAAAATGAAAGACAAAGAGAAAATATTAAAAGCAACAAGAGAAAAGCCACTAATAAACTACAAGGGAATTCCCATAACATTATCATCTGATTTCTCAGCAGAAACTCTGCAGGCCAGAAAGGAGCGGCATGATATATTTAAAGAAATGAAAGGGAAGAACCTACAACCAGGAATGCTCTACCCAGCAAGGCAATCAGCCACATTCAATGGAGAAAATAAAAGCTTTACAGATAAGCAAAAGCTAAAAGAATTCAGCACCACCAGAGCAGATTTGCAACAAATGCTAAAGGAACATCTCTAGGAGGAAAAGAAAAGGACACAACTAGAAACAATAAAATTATGAATGGAAAAACTAACCAGTAAAGGCAAACATACAGTAAAGGTAGGAAACCATCCATGCCCAAATGTGATATAAAAACAAGCAACTGTGAGAAGAAGAGAGCACACATGATAAACAAATCTCAAATTTACTAGAAGGAACAAAATTATAAAGATCAGAGCAGAAATAAATGAAGTAAAAACTGAAAGAAACATAGAAACTATAATTGAAATTAAGAGCTGGTTCTTCAAAAACATGAGCAAAATTGGTAAAGCATTAGCCTGACTCATCAAGAAAAAGAGAAAGAGGAGTCAAATCAATAAAATCAGAAATAAAAAAGAAGTTATAACCAACACCACAGAAATACAAAGGATTATAAGAGATTACTATGAAAAAGTATATGCCAATAAAATGAACAACCTAGAAGAAGTGAACAAATTCCTAGAAATGTACAATCTCCCAAGACTGAATAAGGAAGAAATAGAAAATGTAAACAAACTAGTTACCAATAATGAAATTAAGTCAGTAATACAAAAACTATCAATGAACAAAAGTTCAGGACCAGATGGCTTCACATGTGAATTCTACCAAACATTTATGGAAGAAATAATACCTATCCTTCTCAAACTATTCCAAAAATTGAAGAGAAAGGAATGCTTCCAAACTCATGTGTGAGGCCAGAATCACCCTGATACCAAAACCAAAGATATTGCATATACAAAATAACTACAGGCCAATATCACTGATGAACATAGATGCGAAAATCCACAACAAAATATCTGCACGTCAAATCCAACAATACATTAAAAGGATCATAGACCATGATGAAGTGGGGTTTATCCCAGGGATGCAAGAAGTTTTCAATATATGCAAATCAAACAATATGGTATATCACATTAATGAATTGAAGTATAAGACCCATATGATCATTTCAATAGATGCAGAAAAAGCTTTGGCAAAATTCAACGTCTATTTATGATAAAAACTCTCCAGAAAGTGGGTATAGAGCGAGCTTACCTCAACATGATAAAGGGCATATTTGATAAGCCCATGGCTAACATCACACTCACTAGTAAAAAGATGAAATAAGTCTGACACAGAAAGACAAATACAGTTTGATATCACTTACATGTGGAATCTAAAAAATATCACCCACTAGTAGGGACTTCCCTGGTGGAGCAGTGGTTAAGAATCTACCTGCCAATGCAGGGGACATGGGTTCGATCCCTGGTCTGGGAAGATCCCACATGCCATGGAGCAACTAAACCCATGCACCACAACTACTGAAGCCCACGTGCCTAGAGCCAATGCTCTGCAACAAGAGGAACCATGCAATGAGAAGCCCATGCACCACAACAAATCTGCCGCAACAAGAAAGAAGCCCATGTACAGCAACAAAGACCCAATGAACCAAAAAAAATAATAAAATAAAAATAACCTGCTAGTAAATATAACAAAAAAGAAACAGACTCAGAGAGGTAGAGGACAAACTAGTGATTATCAATGGGGAGAGGTAAGGGGGTGGGACAAGACTGGGATAGGTGATTAAGAGGTACAAACTACAATGTATAAAATAAAGAAGCTACAATTATATATCATGTGGTACAGGGATTATAGCCAATATTTTATTATAATTATAAATGAAATATAACTTCTAATAATTGTGAATCAGTATGTTGTACACCTAAAACTTATATAATATTTTAAATGAAGTTTACCTCAATTAAAAAAAAAACTTAAAGTTTTGTTCAGGGAGGAATATTATAGAATGTAAACAAAACCTGTTACCAAAATAGTATATTTTAAGATACATTTATACTATGGATAATATAAAAGTAATGTTATTTACTTTCACATGTTAGCAGTAGCTTGGTATTATGAAAACAGCCAGCACTGTGCCACCTACTGTCCTTCTACCTGGGATTCTCTCCCTCTCTCTCCCATTCTTTGCCTAACTTCTATTCATTTTCAGCAGGTGTCACCTGCTCCACTGATACTTCCCTGATTTCAATAACCCCTTTTCCTTTCCTCACCTCTGCATAAATTCTTGCTCTGTCCTGCATAGCTGTATAATCACACATGTAAATTTTTTAAACATCTTTTTTGGAGTATAATTGCTTTACAATGTTGTGTTAGTTTTTGTATAACAAAGTGAACCAGCTATATGTGTGTATATATATATATATATATATATATATATATATATATATATATATCCCATATCCCCTCCCTCTTGCATCTCCCTCCCATCCCACCCCTCTAGGTGGTCACAAAGAACTGAGCTGATCTCCCTGTGCTATGCAGCTTTTTCCCAATAGCTATCTATTTTAGATCTGGTAGTATATATATATATATGTCAATGCTACTCTCTCACTTCATCCCAGCTTACCCTACCCTCTGTCCATATCCTCAAGTCCATTCTCTACGTCTGTATCGTTACTCCTGTCCTCACCCTAGGTTCAACAGAACCATTTTTTTTTTTACATTCCATATATGTGTGTTAGCATACAGTATTTGTTTTTCTCTTTCTGAGTTACTTCACTCTGTATGACAGAATCTAGGCACATCCACCTCACTACAAATAACTCAATTTCATTTCTTTTTATACCTGAGTAATATTCCATTGTATATATGTGCCATATCTTCTTCATCCATTAATCTGTTGATGGACACTTAGGTTGCTTCCATGTTGTGGCTATTGTAAATAGTGCTGCAATGGACATTGTGGTACATAACTCTTTTTGAATTATGGTTTTCTCAGGGTATATGCCCTGAAGTGGGATTGCTGGGTCATATGGTAGTTTGATTTTTAGTTTTTTAAGGAAACTCCATACTATTTTCCATAGTGGTTGTATCAATTTACTTTCCCACCAACAGTGCAAAAGTGTTCCCTTTTCTCCACACCCTCTCCAGCATTCATTGTAGATTATTTGATGATGGCCATTCTGACTGGTGTGAGGTGATACCTCATTGAAGTTTTGATTTGCATTTCTCTAATAATTAGTGATGTTGAGCAACCTTCATGTGTCTGTTGGCAATCTGTATATCTTCTTTAGAGAAATGTCTATTTAGGTTTTCTGCCCATTTTTTGTTTGGGTTGTTTGTTTATTTGATATTGACCTGCATGTGTTGCTTATATATTTTGAAGATTAATACTTTGTCAGTTGCTTCATTTGCAAACATATTCTCCCATTCTGAGGGTTGTCTTTTTGTCTTGCTTATGGTTTCCTTTGCTATGCAAAAGATTTTAAGTTTCATTAGGTCCCATTTGTTTATTTTTGTTCTTACTTCCATTTCTTTAGGAGGTGGGTCAACAAAGACCTTGCTGTGATTTAAGTTCTGCCTATGTTTTCCTCTATGAGTTTTATAGTGTCTGGCCTTATATTTAGGTCTTTAATCCTCATTTATTTTTTATTTATTTTTTTGTTCTACGTGGGCCTCTCACTGTTGTGGCCTCTCCTGTTGTGGAGCACAGGCTCTGGACACGCAGGCTCAGCAGCCATGGCTCACGGGCCTAGCCACTCCGTGGCATGTGGGATCTTCCCAGAGCGGGGTACGAACCCGTGTCACCTGCATCAGCAGGCAGACTCTCAATCACTGTGCCACCAGGGAAGCCCGCATCCATTTTGAGTTTATTTTTGTGTATGATGTTAGGGATTGTTCTAATTTCATTCTTTTACATGTAGTTGTCCAGTGTTCCCTGCACCACTATTGAAGAGGCTGTCTTTTCTCCATTTCATATTCTTGCTTCCTTTATCAAAAATAAGGTGACCATATGTGTGTGAGTTTATCTCTGGGCTTTCTATCCTGTTCCATTGATCTATATTACTGTTTTTGTGCCAGTACATACTGTCTTGATTACTGTAGTTTTGTAGTATAGTCTGAAGTCAGGGAACCTGATTCCTCCAGCTCCGTTTTTCTTTCTCAAGATTGCTTTGGCTATTCGGGGTCTTTTGTGTTTCCATACGAATTGTGAAATTTTTTGTGCTAGTTCTGTGAAAAATGCCAGTGGTAGTTTGATGGGGATTGCATTGAATCTGTAGTTTGCTTTGTGTAGTATAGTCATTTCACAATGTTGATTCTTCCAATCCAAGAACATGGTATAACTCTCTATATGTGTGTATCATCTTTAATTTCTTTCATCAGTGCAGTGTGTTATAGTTTTCTGCATATATGTCTTTTGTCTCCTTAGGTAGGTTTATTCCTAGGTATCTTATTATTTTTGTTGCAATGCTAAATAAGAGTGTGTCCTTATTTTCTCTTTCAGATTTTTCATCTATAGTGTATAGGAAAATAAGAGATTTCTGTGCATTAATTTTTTACTCTGCTACTTTACCAAATTCATTGATTACCTCTATTAGTTTTGTGGTAGCATTCTTAGGATTCTTTATGTATAGTATCTTGTCATCTGCAAACCGTGACAGCTTTATTTCTTCTTTTCTGATTTGGATTCCTTTTATTTCTGTTTTCTTCTCTGATTGCTATGGCTAAAACTTCCAAAACTATGTTGAATGAAAGTGGTGATGGGGACATCCTTGTCTTGTTCCTTATTTTAGAGGAAATGTATCAGTTTTTCACCATTGAGAACGATGTTGGCTGTGGGTTTGTCATATATAGCCTTTATTATGTTGAGGTAGGTTCCCTCTATGCCTACTTTCTCTAGAGTTTTTATCATAAATGGTGTTGTATTTTGTCAAAAGCTTTTTCTGCATCTATTGAGATGATAGTATGATTTTTATCCTTAAATTTGTCAATACGGTTTATCACATTGATCGATTTGTGTTATTGAAGAATCCTTGCATTCCTGGAATAAACCCCACTTGATCATGGTGTATCATCCTTTTCATGTGCTGTTTCATTCTGTTTGCTAGTGTTTGGTTGAGGATTTTTGCATCTATGTTCATCAGTGATATTGGTCTGTAGTTTTCTTTTTTTTGTGATATCTTTGCCTGGTTTTGGTATCAAGGTGATGGTGGCCTCATAGAATGAGTCTTGGAGTGTTCCTCACTCTGCTATATTCTGGAAGAGTTTGAGAAACATAGGTTTTATCTCTTCCCTAAATGTTTGATAATATTCACCTGTGAAACCACCTGGTCCTGTTTTTTTTTGTTGTTGGAAGATTTTTAATCACAGTTTCAATTTTAGTACTTGTGATTGGTCTGTTTACAATTACTATTTCTTCCTCATTCAGTCTTGGAAGGTACTTACCTGCATATTTCTGGTTTTTCTTATTAACCTATGTATTCTAGAATTGTTCTTTTCTTGCATATGAATCAGATATATTGAGTTCTTTTGTTTCCAGAATCTTGAAAGGATAGTCATCTACTGACTTGTCTTTAAGTAGGTGTATCATAATCCCTGTCAATTCTATGAGGACTGCCATATTTAGTGCATGTGCAGACAGATAAGAAGAGGCAATAAAAAGGGCATTAGAAGCACATTCTCAAAATGAAGTATCCCCTGGAAAATTTAACAAGCTATGGAGCTGTGAGTGGTTCTTTTTAAAGAAATATTTTTGTTGTTATATTAATAGTTAATTTAAAACACAGATGTTTAAATACTGACCTAAGTTAAAAACCATAAACACTTCTTATTTTCATGATGGGGTGAGGGATTAAAGTGTTGACCTCTAAGGTCCTTCCATGCTACAATGAGCCTTCTACCAAATTTTCTTACCCTTATTACTTCTAGGTAAGTTGATAATCATATATCTATACCTAGTTGTATTTCAGACTGATTCCAAACATTATAAAACTTTAAAATGCCCAAGTATCAATGATTTTAAGGAACTTTGAGTAGCAATTGGCAAATAAATTCTATAAGTGTTAAGGGACTCTGAATATTAGACATTATTCTAAGGGTAAATTTGAGTCTAGAGTTGAATATTACAAACTGTGCTTCTATCCTCACCTGAAGCTCCTTTAAAAATAGTTCACAGTGAACTATTTGGGAACTCTTGCCTGCAATTTCCTCACTTGGAATTTCATCATGCGTTTTAGCCATTAAACATTTTGCCAAGCTCTGCAGTAAAATAACCCGTTAAACTCTGTTTAACCTTCCTTTTTCTGAACTAATTTGATCTTAGAATTATTTTTTGTGTGTATTTCCAATTATAATTCCATGGACTTAGAATTCTGTGGAACACAGTTTGCAAAATGCTGGCCTGGGTCTTTGTTTTGGTGCTGTATAGTACAAAGCTACACCCATGTCCAGAGGTCAATATTTATTCTCACTTCAGCCAAGTTCTTCTTGAAGACTTTTGTACAGAACAACATGGGGGCTAGTCAAGTGTTCATCTTCAAGTTTGTATTTTGGCTTTGAAGGAAATTTCCTGAGCTCCTTTCTATGGCATAACAATTGCAGAATAACAATCTGTAGGTCAGATTCTATGAGTGACAAAAAGAAGCAGAAGAGACAACCCTTATCTGAAAGAAATAATTACTATATAAATAATGAGAAGAAAATAAAATTGAGTGACAATATCAACTGATACAGGTGACAAGTGCTCTTGGAATTTAGAAGAGAGCTCAACCAGTGAGGATGAGAGGGATAAGTGAATGTTCCTAGGAGATGAAGTTTGAGCTGGATATTGGGACATTTAGTTAGAGGGACGAGCTAGACAAAGACCAAAAACGTTAACACAGGTTCTAAGATTGTCATATATGATGACTCTAACAACGTTCAGGTTTACTTTCATATGAATTACTATTTAGCAAACAAATGAATAATATAAAGGAAATACATGAATCAGATTATAAATCAGAGTATATCATCTCTCATACTTCCTGTTTTTCTCAGAGACATGTGCTTAAACTGAAGTTTAGCAGTCTCACAGAAGTGAGATTTTTCCCAGGTTGGTGGAGCTTAGAGCTCCAGGCTCTCTGCTTTTCTTTTTTTCCTTTTTTAGAGTCTGGCGAGGCCACATCACTGGGCAAGAGCCTAACTCATACCAGGTAGGGATTCTCTAACAAACCACAACTAAGAGATTTCATGTTCCATTTCTTACTACATCATTGGACTAACAGCAGGTTTGGCCACAACCTCTCACAGAGTTGGTAGAGAGTACTAGAAACAATGAAAATTGTTGATAAAATTGAGAAACAATGAAGAGAGTATTTATAAGGTCAAGTCCTCCTTATTCCTTAGATTGAGGACCATGTTCATTTACACATGTTTGTTTGATCCTTTATTTAAAACTCAGCTCAATATTATCTCTCTATGGAATTGAAGGGAGAAGAGGAAGGAGATAGTGTGAGCTGTCTGAAAGGCTTAGACATAACAATCACATGCCTGTTTCAATTTCCCAGGTTCTCATGCCAGGAGAAGCCTGTTGGAGAAAATAAACTGTTCCCATTAAATCTTTATAATTTATGAAGGGATTTGGTATATTATCAAAGCCTTCATCAGTGACTTTTAAATGGTAGATGATGTTATTCTTTTGCATGTTTTATAAAGTTATCTTGTTTGCATTAAATATGAATTGTGTATATTCTGTTATTTCACACCACCAATTTGATGATGGCAGTAATATTACTTTGTCTCCCTGAATTTTCATGCTCTGTCCCTCCTGAACAGTACACTGCTCCCTCTGGGTTCCAGGGAAAATTGGGTAGCTCTACAATCGGCATGATGTGGTTCCCCATGTCTCATTTTTAAGGAAGCTTTATTGGGTTTAATTAGACAGCTGTCATCTCTTGTGGCTTGCAGTGTATATTTAAAGAGAGAAACATGAGTCGTCCTCTGTGAAATGAAAAACAATGTCATCAAAACTATTTCTCCAATGCTCTGCTGGCTCTTTACCCACAGCCTAGAAACATGTTCAAGTTCCTTCCAGTGCTCTGTGGAGAGTTTCTTGGTAAATATGCATAGATTGTGTTAGCATCAATAACATTGTTTTCATAGGAGAATGTCTGAAATGGAGTGAAAGATATGGAAAGGAAATATTTAGGCACAAAAAGAGCAGAATGGTTTCTCCAGAGTATGAGAGATGCTTGACCCAAGAAAGACAATGCAAAGTAGATTTTCTATTTTCCATGAAATTCTGACATTGGACACTCACCCAGTGCATTTAGGGTCCTTAAAGAAAGTAGGTGAGTGTGCCTGCCATTAGGGGAACAAATGGAGGTAGGAAAGGGAAGGATGGAGTGAAAGAGGTTCCCAGTGGATTAAAAATTCCCATACAGTAAGGCACCCCTACTCACACTTCAGTAGCTTGTTATCTTTTTATGTTTGTTTATTCCATGTCTGTCCTTGATATTAACTGTTTCCAGATTTCCCTGTATAGCAACATTGAGAGGTGGATAGTCCAGTGGGAGACTTGCCTGTTCTCTTGCCCATCTTAGTGCTGGTATCTCATGAAGACTGTCCCACTGACACTTTTGTTTGGTTTGGTTATTTTTCTTATTTTTTTTTTTTGTTATGAGGCTGTCATTTCCATTTGTGAAACAAACTTCAGCAAGACAAATACTTATTGGCTCATTTGGTTTCTATTCTTCCAGCAGTATCAGAAAAAAAAATCTTCCAGTAATCTCTAATCTTCCCTGAAGAATGATTTCATGATGCCTGAATTCCTCTATTGTCCCCATGAAGCTGAACAAATCTATAGCCAATATTTGAGAAATTAGATGCAAATTAGCTTTTCTTCCCTAGGTTTTCATCATTTTACTCAACCTTGGCTTCCCTACTCCTCAATTTGCCTGATATATTGTTCATCCACAGAGCCAGGAAGTGCCAATTAGGAGGATTGTGACTATATTCCAGACTTTGATGATACTCAAGTTCCAGACATTCTAGTGGTGAAATGTAGCAGAAAGGTATAAGAGCCCAGGATGTAACTGACTTAAGTTGAATAGTCAAAATTAAACAAGCAGGAAATGGAGAATCATTAAAACGTATATGGGTAGTAATTTTAGTTGCTTATGACCCATCAGTCATTGTGACAAATCCTCTACATCAACATTTTATATAATCCTCAAAATCATCCTAAGAGAATGTGTTAATATGAAGACATGTGACTATAGATTCAGTACATATGAGCACATATTTTATCATTTCTACTAGTTATTTTCTCTTCATGACATCAGAAATATGAATTAAGTGATCATTTTGTCAAAGTGTTTTGATCCCACACTGGAGTAAGGACTCACTGTTTCTTCTAAAAATAGTAATGATATGTGCATCATTGGATTTCTGTGAGGATTAAAGGAGATGACGTGTGAAAACAGGACACAGAAGTGGTTGCCTATAGGACACATTCAGTAGTTGTTAATTTTTCTCCTATTCAATCACTGATTAATATAGAGTATAATATTTGTGTATAATTCATAGATTGAAGATTAAAGGTTGGTGAAAATTTCTGATGTTCACTTGGCAAATGTTCATTGAGTATCTCTAATTTTAACTTTTATATGTAATACTGAAATAAATGTCTACAAGGAATTTATGATCTGGTAGATTAAATAAGACATGGAGAAGCCTAAGGTATTTACTTACATAAATTTACTTACATTTACTTACATAAACACTAAGATGCAAACAAAGACAGTGGATCTGAGGGGCTATAATTTTTCAAAAGCAGGTTTCGTTTTTCTAAAAAACATTCCTTAACTCCTTTTTCTCTGAGTTTCCTGTGTATTGTGAGTATGTGTGCACATGGATGTGCACACAAACTAGAGTTTGTAGTTGGAAGTGGAAAATAAAATGTAATGCATTGAGATATTTTGGTAAATGACATGGATGGCTTCATTGCTTGAGGAGGAAGGGAGGCTTCTGGTCCTTTTATGAATACAGGTCAATAGCCTCTGAGGAGTGGTTTGTTTTCTCACATCTATGGATGGTCTACTAGTGTCTGCTGTTGACAGATGCAGTATCTGAATTCAACACTCTGCTACATTTCCTCTCAGCTTTTAGTGGTAATGCAGATACTTTTGAATTACTGGCATATTGTTCATTTTGTTTGCCAGATGACCTTGCACACTTATTCTCAGACTAGATTAACGGCAAGGATAGTGTCTCTCAATTCCACATCGGTGCCATATGGGAGGATGGGTGAAGCTTCAGAACACGAAGTTACCTTCTAAGCCTGGCCATGCTGCTCCATCCGCTTAGATTATGCCAGGACTTCTCCATGTTGGTGTATGGATGCCTGTGGCAGAGGTTTCCTCTTAGAGTATCATATGGGGAGCTAAGCAAAAACCCTTTTCTCTTGGAATTTCTACCATCTATTTAAAGTTCTCCTTCCTTCTCTGGGGCTTTGAATCATTTTGGTAGGGAGATTAGGACTCACATCTGATCAACTCCTTTATTTTTTTATCTCTACCAATTTGCAGACTGAAAGTGTGGGTTTTCTTTTCTCTGACCGTGACCCTTTGTATTCTAGTGCTAGAAGACTTACGTAGTAGCTTCTATGATGGAAGAACTATTGTCTCCATACTTCAAAAGAACTTGATGATCTGTTACTTCTGGGAATAGTTCTTTAACTAGGAACCACAGGATGAATTGAAGGAAATGATTCTTAGTGATAAAAATTTTACAAAAATGCAGTGCAAGTTCCATAAACAGTAGTAATACAAATGATAATGTAATAAGTTTCATATACGTGCCATAAAGAAGTACAAGATTTCAGAGGAGGTGGAGATAATTTCTCACATGAGAAATCTCAGATTTTTTTCTTATAAAAGAGATTTGATCTTGTTTTGAAAAATGTATTATATGATGGAGGAGTGAATTATGGAGGAGTAGATGATTTAAATTATCTACTGAGTTGTAGTACAAAGGCACTGTATAACTGAATACCTTTAAAAACCATTTCCCTGTGCACAAGATATAACACTTTTTTTCCAAACACACACACACACACACACACACACACACACACATCACATCACATCACAAGTGTAGATAAGATGCAAAAGAAAACCAAAGATAAAAAAATATATTTCCTTGTATCAGAAATTCAATAGAAGTATGAAGAGGTAATTAAGGCTAGAACTCTGAACCTGGTGGGATCTGGTTCATAGAGACAGACAGAGAAAACCAAGAGTTGTACATTTGTGGGAAATGAAACTAAAGTATTCCACACAAGCCTGAGCACTGGAACTAGGTTCACTACTAGAAGCCAGTAGTTGATATGGGGTTATGTGTGCTTAACACTGGGGTTAAAAAAAACTGTTAATGATCTAATGCTGAGAGCATTTTGGGAAACTGGTTCTTAAGGAACAAGAAAGACATAACTATGGTTATGGTGCCTAGATTGGCACCATCTCCAATATGAAGAGAGAACAGGACATAGATCATATTTATTATAGCTATTTTTAAACATTTAATTTAATTTTTATTTTATATTAGAGTATAGTTGATTTATAATGTTGTGTTAGTTTCAGGTGTACAGCAAAGTGGTTCAGCTATACATATACATATATTCATTCTTTTTCAAATTCTTTTCCCATGTAGGTTATTAGAGAATACTGAGTAGAGCTCCCTGTGCTATCAGTAGGCCTTTTTGGATTATCTATTTTATATATAGCAATGTGTATATGTTAATTCCAAACTCTTAATTTATACCTCCACTCACCTTTCCACTTTGGTAACCATAAGTTTGTTTACAAAGTCTGTGAATCTGTTTCTGTTTTGTAAATAAGTTCATTTGTATCATATATTTGTCTTTCTTTGTCTGACTTATTTCATGTAGTATGATAATCTCTAGGTCCATCCATGTTCCTGCAAATGGCATAATTTCATTCATTTTTATGGCTGAGTAATATTCCATCATGTATATGTACCACTTCTTCTTTATCCATTCATCTGTCAATGGAAGTTTAGGTTGTTTCCATGTCTTGACTATATTGCTAAATAGTTCTGCAATGAAAACTGTGGTATGTGTATCTGTTCTAATTAAGTTTTTCTCCTGATATACTCCAGGAGTGGGATTGCTGGATCATATGGTAGCTCTATTTTTAATTTTTTAAGGAACTTTTGTAGTGTTCTCCATTGTGGTTGTACCAATTTACATTCCTGCCAACAGTGCAGGAGGATTCCCTTTCCTCCACACTCTTTCCAACATTTATTGTTTGTAGACATTTTTATGATGGTCATTCTGACTGGTGTGAGGTGATACCTTATTGTAGCATCCTTTCATGTGCTTTATGGCCATCTGTATGTATTCTTTAGAGACATGTCTATTTAGGTCTTCTGCCCATTTTTTGATTGTGTTTGTTTGTTTGTTTCTTTGATATAGAGCTGCATTAGCTGTTTGTATATTTTGGAGATTAATCCCTTGTCAGTCACTTCATTTGCAAATATTTTCTCCCATTCTGTGGGTAGTATTTTCATTTTGTTTATGGTTTTCTTTGCTGTGCAAAAGTTTTTAAGTTTAATTATGTCCCATTTGTTTATTTTTGTTTTTATTTTCATTACTCTAGGAGGCAGATCCAAAAAATACTGTTGCGATTTATGTCAAAGAGTGTTCTGCCTATGTTTTCTTCTAGGAGTTTTATAGTGTCTGGTGTTACATTTAGGTCTTCAATCCATTTTGAGTTTATTTTTTTGTATGATGTTAGAGAATGTTCTAATTTCATTTTTTTACATATAGCTGTCTGGTTTTCCCAACACCACTTGTTGAAGAGACTGTCTTTTCTCCATTATAAAGTCTTGTCTCCTTTGTCATAGATTAATTGACCATAGCTATGTGGGTTTATTTATGGGCTTTCTATCCTGTTCCATTGATCTATATTTCTGTTTTTGTGCCAGTATCTTGCTGTTTTGATGACTGTGGCTTTGTAGTATAGTCTGAAGTTAGGAGCCTAATTCCTCCAGCTCCATTTTCCTTTCTCAAGATTATTTTGGCTATTCAGGGTCTTTGTGTTTCCTTACAAATTTTAAGATTTTTTGGTTCTAGATCTGTGAAAAAGGCCATTGGTAACTGGATAGGGATTGCATTGAATATGTAGATTGCCTTGGGTAGTATACTCATTTTGACAATATTGATTCTTCCAGTCCAAGAATATGATATATCTTTCTATCTGTTTGTGTCATCTTCGATTTCTTTCAGCAGTGTCTTATAGTTTTCAGAGTACAGGTCTTTTTCCTCCTTAGGTAGGGGGTATTCCTAGGTATTTTTTTTTGATGTGATGGTAAATGGGATTGTTTTCTTAATTTTTCTTTCTGATCTTTCATTGTTACTGTATAGAAATGCAAGAGATTTCTGTGCATTAATTTTATATTCTGCAACTTTACTGAATTCATTAATGAGTTCTCCTTGTGTTTATCCTGAATGGGACTCTTTGAGCTTCCTGGACTTGAGTGAATGTTTCCTTTCTTATGTAAGGGAATTTTTTGGCTATTATCACTTCAAATATTTTCTCAAGACCTTTCTCTCTCTTCTTTTTCTGGAACTCCTATAATGCCATTGTCCATGTGTTTAATCTTGTCCCAGAGGTCCCTTAGACTGTCCTCATTTCTTTTCATTCATTTTTCTTTATTCTGTTCTGCAGCACTGATTTCCACCAATCTGTCTTCCAGCTCACTTATTTATTCTCCTGCCTCATTTATTCTACTATTGATTCTTTCTAGTGTATTTTTTATTTCAGTTCCTGTATTGTTCAAATCTTTTTGTTTGCTCTTTAAATCTTCTAGCTCTTTGATAAACATTTCTTGTATCTTCTCAGTCTGTGCCTCCATTCTTTTTCTGAGATCTTGGATCATCTTTACTGTTGTTACTCTGAATTCTTTTTCATGTAGATTTCCAGTCCACACTTCACTTAGTTGTTCTTCTGGGGTTTTATCTTAATCCTTTGTCTGCTGCCTCATTTAGTCTAACTTTCTGTGTTTGTGTTCTCCATTCCACAGGCTGCAGGATTGTAGTTTCTCTTGATTCTGATATTTGCATTCTAATGGGTGAGGTTGGTCCAGGGATTTGTGCAGGCTTCCTGGTAGGAAGGACTGATGCCCATTCCCTGGTGGATGGAGCTGGGTCTTATCTCTCTGGTGGACAGGGCTGTGTCAATTGGTGTGTTTAGAAGCATCTCTGGGCTCAGGACAACTTTAGGCAACCTGTCTGCTAAAGGTTGGTCTATGTTCCCACCCTATTGGTTGTTTGGCCTGAGTCATCCCAGCACTGGAGCCTGCAGGCTGTTGGGTGGGACCAGGTCTTGGTGCCAATATGGTCACCTCCATGAAAGCTCACACTGGTGAATACTATCTGAAGCCTCTGCCACCAGTGTTCTTCTCCCCATAGTGAACCACAGCTGAACCCCAACTCCCCAGAAGATGCTCAACGACCCACAGGTCAGGCTGGCCCAGGCCCCTATGGAGTCACTGCTTTGCCCTGCATCCCAGTGTACATGAAACTTTGTGTGCGCCCTCCAAGGGTGGAGTCTCTGTTTTCCCCAGTCCTGTGGAGCTCCTGCACTCAATCCCTGCTGACCTTCAAAGCCAAGTGCTCTGAAGTCTCCTCCTCTTGATGGCAGACCCCCAGGCTGAGGAGCCTGATATGGGGCTCAGAACTCTCACTCCTGTTGGAGAACCTCTGTGATATAATTATTTTCCAATTTATGGGTCACCCACACAGTGGAAATGGGATTTGATTATATCACAAATGTGCCCCTCTTACCATCTTGCTGTGGCTTCTTCTTTGTCTTTGGATGTAGAATATCTTTTTTGGTAGGTTCCAATCTTTTTTGTAGATGCTTGTTCAGCAGTTAGTTGTGATTTTGGTGTTTACATGAGAGGATGTGAGCGCAAGTCCTACTCTGCCATCTTGTCTTCCAATTTTCTATTATAGCTGTTTTAACATCTACTTGTGTTAATTCTATGATCTCTGTCATTTCTGTCTTTTTCTATTGACTAATTTTTCTCCTAGTCATGGAAATGTTTTCTATGATTTCATATTCCTATTAATTTTTACTTGAATTCCAGCTGTGATTATTAGGTTGTTGAATGTTAAATCATGCAAATTTCTAAAGCTTTTTCTTTATGTGGTTCTCTCTTCTCAGGGTCTCACCTCCGTAATTTCTACATGTTTCAGCACTTACTATTATCCTTTATTTTTTATTTTTTGCTTTTATTTTGGCCATTCTAGTCCATGTGTAGTGATAGCTCCTTATTGTTTTTATTTACACTTCCTTCATTATTTAAGGATACTTTGACACACCTAGTTGTCATTCATATATCTTTGTGAAATATCTGTTCAAGTCTTTTGCCCATTTTTAAAGTGGGTTTATTGTCTTCTTGAGTTTTGAAAGGTTTTCTTTTTTTCCAAAATAGTTTTGTTATTCTAGATCCTTTGTATTCCCATAAAATTTTTAGAATCCTACTGACATTGCAAAAAAAAAAGTCATTGGTATTTTTATTTACATACAATCTATAGGGCCATTAGGGAGAAACTTATTTTAACAATTTTGTGTACTTTGATCAATCAACATGGGCCAATGAGTTGAACCAATATTTCATAAAGAAGATAAATGAATGTTAAATAATTCTATGGAATTATGTGCAACAGCATTAGTCATGAGAGAAATGCAAATTCAAACAATTACATTACATTACACACCCAGTAGTATGGCTAAAATGAAAAAGAATGAAAATACAAAGTATAGATGATGTCATGGAACAACATTGTGGAATATACTTTGCTAATATAAAGTTGAACATCAACTTTGAAAAAGGTACAAGCTGTTCCCTATGGATTTAAACATATAATTACTAGATAACTGAGAAATTCCACTATTGAGTTTTTAGCATGTACTAAGATTTTTATACTATTTCTTATGCCTCCAAACTAGACACAGTCCTAATGCCTATCAATAGGAGAAAGAATTTTAAAGTACACTATAGTCATACTATAGAATACAGGTGACCTTAAGAAAGGCAGTAGTTAGAGATGCTGACTCCTGTGTAACCAAAAATCCACATATAGCACCATAGCTGGCCCTCTGTATCTGTGGTTCGATTCTGCATTCAACCTATCACATATCATGTAATACTATAGTACTTAATTATAGAAAAAAATCTGCTATATAATTGGACCCACACAGTTCAAACCCAGGTTGTTCAAGGGTCAATTGTACTATACTACTTAATAAAAATGAATAAAAAACTATTAATACATACAAGTATATGGATAAATCTCAAAAAACGTTATGCTAAATAGGAGAAACTAGATCAAAAAGTGATAATACTGAATGATTCCATTTATAAGTTCCTGAAAAGACAAAATGAATCATTAAAATAATCACATAAGTGGTGGCCTGAGATGAGAGTTGGTAGATTGACTGCAGGAATGCACAAAAAACTTTCTGAGATGGTGGAAATGGTCTCTTAATTTTAGTAAACTTACATGGGCACATATCAATACATTTATCAAACCTTACTGTACTGTATTTAAAATGAAGATATATTGTGGAATGTAAAGTATAACTCAATAAGTAACTTTAAAAACTCAATATTTGCATTTAACAGCTCATTAGATATAGCTAAAGACTTATCTGGAAAAAAGTTAGGAGAAGTTATTTTTAAGGTAGTATAGAGAGGCCAAAAATGGGAAACCTAAAATGTCAATCAATAGACAAATGGAGAAAAAAGATGTAGTGTATATATGCACAATGGCATATTATTCAACCATAAAAATATGAAATCTTGCCATTTTGTGACAATGTGGACAAATCTAGAGGATATTATGATAAGTGAAATAAGTCAGACAAAGACAAATATCTTATGATCTCACTTATATGTGGAATCTAAAAAACAAAACAAACAAACAAACCAAAATGAAAACAGATTCACAGAGAACAAACTGGTTGTTGCCAGAGGAGGGGGTTGTGGAAGGTGATGAATTAGGTAAAAGGGATTGAAAGGTACAAACCTCCAGCTATAAAATAAATAAGACATGAGAATGTAAAAAAAAAAGTTCTAAAAAGGAAGGAAAGAGAGAATGGGATAGAGGCCATTTATGAAAGGATAATAATTGAGAATTTTTTAGGACTGATAAAATATACCAATACTCATATTAGAGAAGCCTAATAAATCTCAAACGAATAAGAAAGAGGGGGGAAAAGAATCATTATAGTCAACCTCACGAACCTCAAAGATAAGGAGAAGAGACCTAGAGAAAGAGAGACAAAAGATAAACCTTAAAGATATAGCACTGAGATTGATAGCTTACCTCTCAAGATTATCAGTGGAAACTAGAAGACATTTGAATCATATTTCTGATTTGCTGAAAGTGCCTGAGAATGTAAAATTCTATGCTCAGCAATTATGTATTTCTATAATGAGGGTAAATGAATATAGTTTCAGAGGAAAACAGGGAGTTTCCTAGATGTCAGGTCTGAGGAGCAAGAAACTGTAAAGAACACATAAAAGGACAAATATGAAGGCTCACATAAATAAAAATTAACTGTATAAGACAACATTAATTTTGCTTTCGTTGGACTAAAACTAGGATAGGATTGAAATAGAGATAAATAATAGTGTAAGGCAGAAGGTGATAAAAGGATTTAAAATGATCTAAAGTTCTTATATATTCTGAAAGGATAGTAAAGACATTGATTAAGTTTTTCTTAAGTGTATGTATTGTAACCTTCAAACTAATTAAGGGAAAATAGAATTATGAGGAAAGTAATCCAAAAAATGTAATAAATGAGAGAAAAATAAACACAAAATAGGGTAAATAGAAATCACACACGTAGAAAGCACAAAATAGAAAAAAAATTAACTCCCAATACATTATGAGTTATATTAATTATAAATATTAAATATTCCAGTTGAAAATAAAAATCCAACTCTTTGATGGTTTTGAGCTGTCTTTAAAACATATGAATTCAGAAAATTCAAATTTAAAGAAATGGAAAAATATTTATCATACAAAATTTAAAACAGAAGCAGCTGAAGCTATATTAATATAAAATGAAATAGTCTATATGTATATATTTTAAAATACAATTCATAAACATTTTAATGGTATATATATATATATATATTTACTTTTCTGTATGTATATCAACTTTTAAACATTAAATAAAAGAAGGGGGACTACTAAAGCAGTAGGATTGCAATTTGTAATTTCTAAAACTGTAGAGAAAAAAATGGAGTTATAATAAAACCTTAGCTCAAAATAAAGCAAGAAAGGAAAGATATAATAAATAAAAAATGCAAAGCAAGATAGAAATGCATTCACTGTAGCAATGAAATGAATGTAAATGAATTAACCTCCAAAATATTATAGATTACTTGTTTGTCTAGAAATAATAAAAATAAAAAAGAGCTCTATACATCTTATTAAAATACACTAAGCAAAGAAAAAATACAATGAAACAAAATAAAGGAATTAAAACCCACATACCAGGCAAATATTAACCAAAATAGTAAACATTGAAACCCCAAATGGACATTTTAAAATAATTTCACAAGTAAGCACAAATGGAAAATTCTCAAATACTATAGTAGCAATTTGAATTTAGCAATATATGAGAAATGAATAACCAGGCACCCACAAACTTGTAGATACCTCCATTCTTCTCATAAAAAGGGGATTGTTTTCCTGGGGGAATGACCACATTCTATGAACCCCATTGTAGCAAAATACCTACAACAAATGGTCTGATCTCATCTTCATGGAGTACTATGCGTTCTCTGGGGTTTACCCATGCGCACCATCCTTGGGTTTGGGGAGAGATAGTGTCTGGTTTAACTGCAATTACTATTGAGTTATTAGTGTTTTGGACTCTGGTCTAGGATTTTTACCATTATTTCTAACATAGCCTTCATGAAAATATATGATATGCTTTCTAAACCACTGCCAAAAAATAAAGCTTGTAGTTATTTTTCGTACAGTCACATTTGTTAACAGTCCTGAATAGTGACAACAGCTCAAGCTGTGAGTCATACGTATGTGTACGTCCAATTTGGATTTGATTATTCACTGCCTGACACTAGGCCAGTAACAAAACCTTTCTTAAACTCTATCTGTATAAAAATGGGAAGACAATAATGTCATCTGTAATATACATAACCACCCTTTTGGAAAGCAATTTATTTACTGTAAATTTACTGTAAATGTTTTTCATGCCTTTTGGTCATATTCTCAGATCTGACCATACCTTATAAGAAAACAAAAGAGGAATATTAAATAAGTTTTGGTATTGTGTTCCTCCATATATCCTCTGTCCAAATATTGGGTTGGCCAAAACGTTCATTCATGTTTTTCTGTGAGAGAATATGGAAAAAAATGAACAGACTATTTGGCCAACCCAATACTTCAGTGTATGTCTCTAGCAGATAAAAATGTAAAAATCCTTATTTATTTACTTTTTATTGAAATATGATTGACTTACAATATTATATTGGTTTCAGGTGTAAAATATACTGATTTGATATTTTTGTAGATTATACTCCATATAAAGTTATTATAAAATATTGGCTATATTCTCCATGCTGTACATCATATCCCTGTATCTTATTTATTTAATTTTATTTTTAAATTTAATTTTATTAAATTTTTTATACAGAAGGTTCTTTTTTTTATTAGTTTCTGCTTTATAACAAAGTGAATCAGTTATACATATACATCTGTTCCCATATCCCTTCCCTCTTGCGTCTCCCTCCCTCCCACCCTACTTATCCCACCGCTCCAGGCAGTCACAAAGCACCGAGCTGATCTCCCTGTGCTATGCAGCTGCTTCCCACTATCTATCTACCTTACGTTTGGTAGTTATACAGAGGGTTCTTATTAGTCATCCATTTTATACACATCAGTGTATACATGTCAATCCCAATCTACCAATTCATCACACCCCCCGCCCCACCCCCCACCGCTTCCCCCCTTAGTGCCCATACATTTGTTCTATACACCACTCTCAATTTCTGTCCTGCAAACAGGTTCATCTGTACCATTTTTCTAGGTTCCACATATATGCATTAATATAAGATATTTGTTTTTCTCTTTCTGACTTGCTTCACTCAGTATGACAGTGCCTAGATCCATCCACGTCTCTACAAATGACCCAATTTAGTTCCATTTTATGGCTGAGTAATATTCCATTGTATATATGTACCATATCTTCTTTATCCATTCGTCTGTTGATGGGCATTTAGGTTGCTTCCAGGACCTGCCTATTGTAAATAGTGCTGCAGTGAACATTGGGGTGCATGTGTCTTTTTTTAAAATTAGTTTCTGCTTTATAACGAAGTAAATCAGGCATACATATACATCTTTTCCCACATCCCTTCCCTCTTGCGTCTCCCTCCCTCCCACCCTCCCTATCCCATCCCTCCAGGCGGTCACAAAGCACCGAGCTGATCTCCCTGTGCTATGGGGCTGCTTCCCACTATCTACCTACCTTACGTTTGGTACTGTATATATGTCCAGGCCTCTCTTTCGCTTTGTCACAGCTTACCCTTCCCCCTCCCCATATCCTCAAGTCCATTCTCAAGTAGGTCTGTGTCTTTATTCCTGTTTTACCCCTAGGTTCTTCATGACATTTTATTTTCTTAAATTCCATATATATGTGTTAGCATAAGGTATTTGTCTTTCTCTTTCTGACTTACTTCACTCTGCATGACAGACTCTAGGTCTATCCACCTCATTACAAATAGCTCAGTTTCATTTCTTTTTATGGCTGAGTAATATTCCATTGTATATATGTGCCACATCTTCTTTATCCATTCATCTGATGATGGACACTTAGGTTGTTTCCAGCTCCGGGCTATTGTGAATAGAGCTGCAATGAACATTTTGGTATATGTCTTCTTGAATTATGGTTTTCTCAGGGTATATGCCTAGTAGTGGGATTGCTGGGTCATATGGTAGTTCTATTTTTAGTTTTTTAAGGAACCTCCATACTGTTCTCCATAGTGGCTGTACCAATTCACATTCCCACCAGCAGTGCAAGAGTGTTCCCTTTTCTCCACATCCTCTCCAGCATTTATTGTTTCTAGATTTCTTGATGATGGCCATTCTGACTGGTGTGAGATGATATCTCATTGTAGTTTTGATTTGCATTTCTCTAATGATTAATGATGTTGGGCATTCTTTCATGTGTTTGTTGGCAGTCTGTATATCTTCTTTGGAGAAATGCCTATTTAAGTCTTCTGCCCATTATTGGATTGAGTTCTTTGTTTTTTTGCTATTGAGCTGCATGAGCTGCTTATAAATTTTGGAGATTAATCTTTTGTCAGTTGCTTCATTTGCAAATATTTTCTCCCATTCTGAGGGTTGTCTTTTGGTCTTGTTTATGGTTTCCTTTGCTGTGCAAAAGCTTTGAAGTTTCATTAGGTCCCATTTGTTTATCTTTGTTTTTATTTCCATTTCTCTAGGAGGTGGGTCCAAAAGGATCTTGCTGTGATTTATGTCACAGAGTGTTCTGCCTATGTTTTCCTCTAAGAGTTTGATAGTTTCTGGCCTTACATTTAGGTCTTTAATCCATTTTGAGCTTACTTTCGGGTATGGTGTTAGGGAATGATCTAATCTCATACTTTTACATGTCCCTGTCCAGTTTTCCCAGCACCACTTATTGAAGAGGCTGTCCTTTCTCCACTGTACATTCCTGCCTCCTTTATCAAAGATAAAGTGACCATATGTGCGTGAGTTTATCTCTGGGCTTTCTATCCTGTTCCATTGATCGATCTTTCTGTTTTTGTGCCAGCACCACACTGTCTTGATTACTGTAGCTTTGTAGAATACTCTGAAGTCAGGGAGCCTGATTCCTCCAGCTCCGTTTTTCGTTCTCAAGATTGCTTTGGCTATTCGGGGTCTTTTGTTTTTCCAAACAAATTTTGAAATTTTTAGTTCTAATTCTGTGAAAAATGCCAGTGGTAGTTTGATAGGCATTGCATTGAATCTGTAGATTGCTTTGAGTAGTAGAGTTATTTTCACAATACTGACTCTTGCAATCCAGGAGCATGGTATATCTCTCCATCTATTTGTATCATCTTTAATTTCTTTCATCAGTGTCTTATAATTTTCTCCTTACAGGTCTTTTGTCTCCTTAGGTAGGTTTATTCCTAGATATTTTATTCTTTTTGTTGCAATGGTAAATGGGAGTGTTTTCTTGATTTCATTTTCAGATTTTTCATCATTGGTGTACAGGAATGCCAGAGATTTCTGTGCATTAATTTTGTATCCTGCTACTTTACCAAATTCATTGATTAGCTCTAGTAGATTTCTGGTAGCATCTTTAGGATTCTCTATGTATAGTATCATGTCATCTGCAAACAGTGACAGCTTTATTTATTTTCCAATTTGGATTCCTTTTATTTCCCTTTCTTCTCTGATTGCTGTGGCTAAAACTTCCAAAACTATGTTGAATAAGAGTGGTGAGAGTGGGCAGCATTGTCTTGTTCCTGATCTTAGTGGAAATGTTTTCAGTTGTTCACCATTGAGGACGATGTTGGATGTGGGTTTGTCATATATGGCCTTTAGTATGTTGAGGAAAGTTCCCTCTGTGCTGACTTTCTCCAGGGTTTTTATCATAAATGGGTGTTGAATTTTGTCGAAAGCTTTCTCTGCATCTATTGAGATGATCATATGGTTTTTCTTCTTCAATTTGTTAATATGGTGTATCACATTGATTGATTTGCATATATTGAAGAATCCTTGCATTCCTGGAATAAACCCCACTTCATCATGGTATATGATCATTTTAATGTGCTGTTGGATTCTGTTTGCTAGTATTTTGTTGAGGATTTTTGCATCTATGTTCATCAGTGATATTGGCCTGTAGTTTTCTTTCTTTGTGACATCCTTGCCTGGTTTTGGTATCAAGGGGATGGTGGCCTCATAGAATGAGTTTGGGAGTGCTCCTCCCTCTGCTATATTTTGGAAGAGTTTGTGAAGGATAGGTGTTAGCTCTTCTCTAAATGTTTGATAGAATTCGCCTGTGAAGCCATCTCGTCCTGGGCTTTTGTTTGTTGGAAGATTTTTTATCACAGTTTCAATTTCAGGGCTTGTGATTGGTCTATTCATATTTTCTATTTCTTCCTGAGTCAGTCTTGGCAGGTTGTGCATTTCTAAGAATTTGTCCATTTCTTCCAATTGTCCATTTTATTGGCATAGAGTTTCTTGTAATAATCTCTCATGATCTTTTGTATTTCTGCAGTGTCAGTTGTTACTTCTCCTTTTTCATTTCTAATTCTATTGATTTGAGTCTTCTCCCTTTTTTTCTTGATGAGACTGGCTAATGGTTTATTAATTTTGTTTATCTTCTCAAAGAACCAGCTTTTAGTTTTATTGATCTTTGCTATCATTTCCTTCATTTCTTTTTCATTTATTTCTGATCTGATCTTTATGATTTCTTTCCTTCTGCGAACTTTGGGGGATTTTTGTTCTTCTTTCTCTAATTGCTTTAGGTTCAGGGTCAGGTAGTTTACTCGAGATGTTTCCTGTTTCTTAAGGTGGGATTGTATTGCTATAAACTTCCCCCTTAGAATTGCTTTTGCTGCGTCCCATAGGTTTTGGGTCGTCCTGTCTCCATTGTCATTTGTTTCTAGGTATTTTTTTATTTCCTCTTTGATTTCGTCAGTGATCACTTCGTTATTGAGTAGTGTATTGTTTAGCCTCCATGTGTTTGTATTTTTTACAGATCTTTTCCTGTAACTGATGTCATAGCATTGTGGTTGGAAAAGATACTGGATACAATTTCAATTTTCTTAAATTTACCAAGGCTTGATTTGTGACCCAGGATATGATCTATCCTGGAGAATGTTCCATGAGCACTTGAGAAAAATGTATATTCTGTTGTTTTTGGATGGAATGTCCTATAAATATCAATTAAGTCCATCTTGTTTAATGTATCATTTAAAGCTTGTGTTTCCTTATTTATTTTCATTTTGGATGATCTGTCCATTGGTGAAAGTGGGGTGTTAAAGTCCCCTACTATGAGTGTGTTACTGTCGATTTCTCATTTTATGGTTGTTAGTATTTGCCTTATGTATTGAGGTGCTCCTACGTTGGGTGCATAAATATTTAAAATTGTTATATCTTCTTCTTGGATCGATCCCTTGATCATTATGTAGTGTCCTTCTTCGTCTCTTCTAAAAGTCTTTATTTTAAAGTCTATTTTGTCTGATATAAGAATTGCTACTCCAGCTTTCTTTTGATTTCCATTTGTATGGAATATCTTTTTCCATCCCCTTACTTTCAATCTGTATGTGTCTCCAGGTCTGAAGTGGGTCTCTTGTAGACAGCATATATATGGGTCTTGTTTTTGTATCCATTCAGCCACTCTGTGTCTTTTGGTGGGAGCATTTAGTCCATTTACATTTAAGGTAATTATCGGTACATATGTTCATATTCCCATTTTCTTAATTGCTTTGGGTTCTTTATTGTAGGTATTTTCCCTCTGTTGTGTTTCTTGCCTAGAGAAGTTCCTTTAGCATTTGTTGTAAAGCTGGTTTGGTGGTGCTGAACTCTCTCAGCTTTTGCTTGTCTGTAAAGGTTTTAATTTCTCCATGAAATCTGAATGAGATCCTTGCTGGGTACAGTAATCATGGTTGCAGGTTTTTCTCCTTCATCACTTTAATTATGTCCTGCCAGTCCCTTCTGGCTTGTAGAGTTTCTGCTGAGAGATCAGCTGTTAACCTGATGGGGATTCCCTTGTGTGTTATTTGTTGTTCTTCCCTTGCTGCTTTTAATATGATTTCTTTGTGTTTAATTTTTGACAGTTTGATTAATATGTGTCTTGGCGTATTTCTCCTTGGATTTATTCTGTATGGGACTCTCTGTGCCTCCTGGACTTGATTAACTATTTCCTTTCCCATATTAGGGAAGTTTTCAACTGTAATCTCTTCAAATATTTTCTCAGTCCCTTTCTTTTTCTCTTCTTCTTCTGGAACCCCTATAATTCGAATGTTGGTGCGTTTAATGTTGTCCCAGAGGTCTCTGAGACTGTCCTCTGTTCTTTTCATTCTTTTTTCTTTATTCTGCTCTGCAGCAGTTATTTCTACTATTTTATCTTCCACCTCACTTATCCGTTCTTCTGCCTCAGTTATTCTGCTATTGATCCCATCTAGAGTATTTTTCATTTCATTTATTGTGTTTTTAACCGATGCTTGATTCATCTTTAGTTCTTCTAGATCCTTTTTAACTTTTTCTTGCATTTTGTCTATTCTATTTCCAAGATTTTGGATCTTGGAAATAGAATCTTGAATCATCTTTACTATCATTATTCTGAATTCTTTTTCAGGTAGACTGCCTATTACCTCTTCATTTGTTAGGTCTGGTTGGTTTTTATCTTGCTCCTTCACCTGCTGTGTGTTTTTCTGTCTTCTCATTTTGCTTATGTTACTGTGTTTGGGGTCTCCTTTTTGCAGGCTGCAGATTCGTAGTTCCCGTTGTTTTTGGTGTCTGTCCCCAGTGGGTAAGGTCGTTTCAGTAGTTTGTGTAGGCTTCCTGTTGGGGGTGACTAGTGCCTGTGTTCTGGTGGTTGAGGCTCGATCTTGTCTTTTTCGTGGGGGATGTCCACGTCTGGTGATGTATTTTGGGGTGCCTGTGGCCTTAATATGTTTTTAGGCAGCCTCTCTGCTAATGGGTGGGTTTGTGTTCCTTTCTTGCTAGTTGCTTGGCATATGGTGACCAGCACTGTAGCTTGCTGGTCATTGACTGAAACTCGGTGCTGGTATTGAGATGGAGATCTCTGGGAGATTTTCCCCAAGTGATATTATGGGGAGCTGGTAGGTCTCTTGTGGACCCGTGTCCTGAAGTTGGCTCTCCCACTTCAGAGGCACAGCACTGACTCCTGGCTGCAGCACCAAGAGCCTTTCATCTACCCAGCTCAGAATAAAAGGGAGAAAATGTAGAAGGAAAGAATTAGTAGAAGAAAGAAAGAGAGAGAGAAAGAAAGGAAGAAGGAAAGAAAGGAAGGAAGAAAGAAAGAAAGAAAGGAGTGAGGGAGGGAGGGAGGAAGGATGGAATGAAAGTAAGAAAGAAATGAAGGAGGGTGGAAGGGAGGAAATAAAGAAAGAAAGAAAGAAAGGAAGAAAGAAAGAAAGATAGGAGGGAAGGAGGGAGGAAGGAAAGAAAGAAAAGGGTGGAGGGAGGGAGGGAGGAAGGGAAGGTAGAAAAAAAGAAAGAGAGAAGATAAAGTAAAATAGAATAAAGTATAAAATATAGTAGCATTATTAAAAATACAAAAGTAAGTATTGAAAAAAAACTAAAACAAAAAGTGGACGGATAGAAAGCTGGGACCTATGGTGGAAGCAAAGCTATACAGAGAATATCTCACACAGAAGCATACACAGAGAGCTTCTCACACAGAAGCTCTCACACAGAGAGCATCTTGCTCTCAAAGTCCACATCCTTAATTTGGGATAATTCGTTGTAAAAAGAGGAAAAGGGGAAAAAATCTTAAATCTTGTCCTCAAAGTCCACTTCCTCCATTTGGGATGATTCGCTGTCCATTCATGCACTCCACAGACACAGAGCACATCTAGTGGACCGTGGAGCTTTAATCCTCTGCCTCCGAGGCTGCACAGAGAGATTTCCCTGTCTCTTCTCTGCTCTCACAGCTCCCGGGTCTCAGCCTTGGACCTGGCCCCGCCTCTGCGTGTAGATCACCGGAGGGCGTCCGTTTTTCGCTCAGACAGGACGGGTTTAAAGGATCCGCTGATTCAGGGGGTCTGGCTCACTCAGTCAGAGGGGAGGGAGGGGCGCGCAGTGTGGGGCGGGCCTGCGGCGGCAGAGGCCCGCGTGACGTTGCACCAGCATGAGGCACTCCATGCGCTTTCCCGGGGAAGCCGTCCCTGGGTCCCAGGACCCCAGCTGTGGTGGGCTGCACAGGCTCCCTGGAAAGGGGGGTGGACAGTGACCTGCGCTCACACACAGGCCTTGTGGCAGTGGCAGCAGCAGCCCCAGCGTCCCACACCCGTCTCCGGGGTCCACGCCTTTAGCCGCGGCTCTCGCCCGTCTCTGGAGCTTCTTTAAGCGGCGCTCTTAATGCCCTCTCCTCACGCACCAGGAAACAAAAGGGAAGGAAAAGTCTCTTGCCTCTTCGGCAGCTCCAGACCCTTTCCCCGGACTCCCTCCAGGCTGCCGTGGTGCACTAACCCCTTCAGGCTCTCTCCCTGCCGCCAGCTCCAGTCCTCGCCCTGTGCTCTGACTGAAACCCAATACCCGAGCCTCAGCTCCCAGCCCCGCCCGCCCCGGCGGCCGAGCAGACAAGCCTCTCGGGCTGGTGTGTGCCTGAGGGCACCGAACCTCTGTGCAGGAATCTCTCCGCTTTGCCCTCCACACCCCTGTTGCTGTGTTCTCCTCCGCTACTCTGAAGCTTTCCCTCTCTGCCACCTGCAGCCTCCGCCCGTGAAGGGGCTTCTAGTGTGTGGAAACCTTTCCTCCTTCATGGCTCCCTCCCACTGGTGCAGGTCCCATCCCTATCCTTTTGTCTCTGTTTATTCTTTTTTCTTTTGCCCTACCCAGGTATGTGGGGAGTTTCTTGCCTTTTGGGGGGTCTGAGGTCTTCTGTCAGTGTTCAGTAGGTGTTCTGTAAGAGTTGTTCCACGTGTAGATGAATTTCTGATGTATCTGTGGGGAGGAAGGTGATCTCCGCATCTTACTCTTCCGCCATCTTCCTCCGTCCTCGCATGTGTCTTTTTGAATTATGGTTTTCTCTGGGTATATGCCCAGTAGTGGGATTGCTGGGTCATATGGTAATTCTATTTTTAGTTTTTTAACGAACCTCCTTAATGTTCTCCATAGTGGCTGTATCAGTTTTCATTCCCACAAACAGTGCAAGAGGGTTCCCTTTTCTCCGCACCTTCTCCAGCATTTGCTGCTTGTAGATTTTCTGATGATGCCCATTCTAAATGGTTTGAGGTGATAACTCATTGTAGTTTTGATTTGCATTTCTCTAAGAATTAGTGATGTTGAGCAGCTTTTCATGTGCTTCTTGGTCATCTGTATGTCTTCTTTGGAGAAATGTCTATTTAGTCTTCTGCCCATTTTTGGATTGGGTTGTTTATTTCTTTAATATTGAACTCCATGCACTGTTCATATATTTTGGAGATAAATCATTTGTCCTTTGATTCGTTTGCAAACATTTTCTCCCATTTTGATGGTTGTCTTTTCGTCTTGTTTATGTTATCCTTTGCTGTACAAAAGCTTTTAAGTTTCATTATGCCCCATTTGTTTATTTTTGTTTTTATTTCCATTACTCTAGGAGGTGGATCAAAAAAGATCTTGTTGTGATTTACATCAAAGAGTGTTCTTCCTATGTTTTCCTCTAAGAGTTTTACAGTGTCCGGCCTTACATTTAGGTCTCTAATCCATTTTGAGTTTATTTTTGTGTATGGTGTTAGGGAGTGTTCCAATTTCATTCTTTTACATGTAGCTGTCCAGTTTTTCCAGCACTGCTTATTGAAGAGACTGTCGTTTCTCCATGTATATCCTTGCCTCCTTTGTTATAGATTAGTTGACCATAGGTGCATGAGTTTAGCTCTGGGCTTTCTATCTTGTTCCATTGATCTATGTTTCTGTTTTGGTGCCAGTAACATATTGTCCTAATTACTGTAGCTTTGTAGTATAGTCTGAAGTCAGAGAGTCTGATTCCTGCACCTCTGTTTTTTTCCCTCAAGGCTGCTTTGGCTATTCAGGGTCTTTTGTGTCTCCATACAAATTTTAAGATTTTTTGTTCGAGTTCCATAAAAATGCCTTTGGTAATTTGATAGGGATTGCATTGAATCTGTAGATTGCTTTGAGTAGTATAGTCATTTTCACAATATTGATTCTTCCAATTCAAGAACATGGTATATCTCTCCATCTACTGGTATCATTTTTAATTTCTTTCATCAGTGTCTTATAGTTATATGCATACAGGTCTTTTGTCTCCCTAGGCAAGTTGTTTCTAGATATTTTATTCTTTTTGTTGCAGTGGTAAATGGAAGTGTTTCCTTAATTTCTCATTCAGATCTTTCATCATTAGTATATAGGAGTTAAAGAGATTTCTGTGCATTAATTTTGTATCCTGCAACTTTACCAGATTCGTGGATTAGCTCTAGTAGTTTTCTGGTGGCGTCTTTAGGATTCTCTATGTATAGTATCATGTCATCTGCAAACAGTGACAGTTTTAGTTCTTCTTTTCCAATTTGGATTCCTTTTATTCCTTTTTCTTCTCTGATTGCTGTGGCTAGGACTTCCAAAACTATGTTGAATAAGAGTGGTGAGAGTGGACATCCTTGTCTTGTTCCTGAACTTAGAGGAAATGTTTTCAGTTTTTCACCATTGAGAATGATGTTTGCTGTGGGTTTGTCATATATGGCCTTTATTATGTTTAGGTAGGTTCCCTCTATGCCCACTTTCTGGAGAGTTTTTCTCATAAATGGGTGTTGAATTTTGTCAAAAGCTTTTTTTGCATCTATTGAGATGATCATATGGTTTTATCCTTCAATTTGTTAATATGGTGTATCACATTGATTGATTTGTGTATATTGAAGAATCCTTTCATCCCTGGGACAAATCCCAATTGATCATGGTGTACGATCCTTTTAATGTGTTGTTGGATTCTCCTTGCTAGTATTTTGTTGAGGAATTTTTCATCTATATTTATCAGTGATATTGGTCTGTAATTTTCTTTTTTTGTGGTATCTTTGTCTGGTTTTGGTATCAGGGTGATGGTGGCTTCATAGAATGAGTTTGGGTGTTTTCCTTCTGCAATTTTTTGGAAGAGTTTGAGAACGATAGATGTTAGCTCTTCTCTAAATGTTTGATAGAATTCACCTGTGAAGCCGTCTGGTCCTGGACTTTTGTTTATTGGAATATTTTAAATCACAGTTTCAATTTCCTTATTTGTGATTGGTCTTTTCATGTTTTCTATTTCTTCCTTGTTCAGTCTTGGGAGATTATACCTTTCTAAGAATTTGTCCATTTCTTCCAGGTTGTCCATTTTATGGCATAGAGTTCCTTGTATTTGTCTCTTAAGATGCTTTGTATTTCTGCAATGTCTGTTGTAACCTCTCCTTTTTCATTTCTAATTTTATTGATTTAAGTCCTCTACCTCTTTTTCTTGATGAGTCTGGCTAATGGTTTATCAATTTTGTTTATATTCGCAAAGAACCAGCTTTTAGTTTTATTGATCTTTTCTATTGTTTTCTTTGTGTCTATTTCATTTATTTCTGCTCTCATCTTTATAATTTATTTCCTTCTGATAACTTTCGGTTTTGTTTGTTATTCTTTCTCTAATTCCTTTAGGTGTAAGGTTAGATTGTTTATTTGAGATTTTTCTTGTTTCATGAGGTAGGCTTGTATAGCTATATACCTCCCTCTAGAACTGCTTTTGCAGCATCCCATAGGTTTTGCATCATCATGTTTTAATTGTCTTTTGTCTCTAGGTATTTTTTTTGATTTCCTCTTTGATTTCTTCAGTGATCTCTTGTTTGTTTAGTAACGTATTGTTTAGCCTCCATATGTTTGTGTTTTTTACATCTTTTTCCCTGTAATTGATTTCTAATCTCATAGTGCTGTGGTCAGAAAACATGCATGATATGATTTCAATTTTCTTACATTTACTGAGGATTGATTTGTGACCCAAGATGTGATCTATCCTGGAGAATGTTTCATGCACACTTGAGAAGAAATTTCAATCTGCTGGGTTTGGATGGAATGTCCTTTAAATATCAGTTAAATCTATCTGGTCTATTGTGTCATTTGAAACTTGTGTTTCCTTACTAATTTTCTGTTTGGATGATCTGTCAATTGGTGAAAGTGAGTTGTTAAAGTCTCCCACTATTATTGTGTCACTGTTGATTTCCTCTTTTGTAGCTGTTAGCAGTTGCCTTATATTTTGAAGTGCTCCTATGTAGAATGCATATGTGTTTATAATTGTTATATCTTCTTCTTGGATTGATCCCTTGATCATTATGTAGTGTCCTTCCTTGTCTCTTGTAACATTCTTTATTTTAAAGTCTATTTTATCTGATATGAGTATTGCTACTCCAGCTTTATTTGATTCCCATTTGCATGGAATATCTTTTTCCACCCCCTCACTTTCAGTCTGTATGTGTCCCTAGGTCTGAGGTGGGTCTCCTGTAGACAGCATATATATGGGTCTTGTTTTTGTATCCATTCAGCAAGCATTTGGAGCATGTAATCCATTCACGTTTAACGTAATTATTGATATGTATGTTCCTATTACCATTTTCTTAATTGTTTTAGGTTTGTTTGGTAGGTCTTTTTCTTCTCTTGTGTTTCCCACGTAGAGAAGTTCCTTTAGCTTTTGTTGTAGAGCTTGTTTGGTGATGCTGAATTCTCTTACCTTTTGCTTTTCTGTAAAGCTTTTGATTTCTCCATCGAATCTGAATGAGATCTTGCTGGGTAGATTAATCTTGGTTTTAGGTTCTTCCCTTTAATCACTTTAAATATATCATGCCACTCCATCTGGCTTATAGAGTTTCTGTTGAGAAATCAGCTGTTAACCTTAGGGGATTTCCCTTGTATGTTATTTGTCGTTTTTCCCTTGCTGCTTTCAATAATTTTTCTTTATCTTTAACTTTTGCCAATTTTCTTACTATGTGTCTCAGCATGTTTCTACTTGGGTTTATCATGTATGGGACTCTATGTGCTCCCTGGACTTGGGTAGCTATTTCCTTTCCCATGTTAGGGAAATTTTCGACTATAATCTCTTCCAATATTTTCTTGGGTCCTTTCTCTCTCTCTTCTCCTTCTGGGACTCCTATAATGTGAATGTTGTTGCATTTAATGTTTTCCCAGAGGTCTCTTAGGCTGTCTTCATTTCTTTTAATTCTTTTTTCTTTATTTTGTTCTGCAGCAGTGAATTCCACCATTCTGTCTTCCAGGTTACTTATCTGTTCTTCTGCCTCAGTTATTCTGCTATTGGTTCCTTCTAGTGTATTTTTCATTGCAATTATTGTATTGTTCATCTCTGTTTTTTTGTTCTTTAATTCTTCTAGGTCTTTGTTAAACATTTCTTACATCTTCTCGATCTTTGTCTCCATTCTTTTTCTGAGGTCCTTGATCATGTTCACTATCATTATTCTGAATTCTTTTTCTGTAAGGTTGCCAATCTCCACTTCATTTAGTTGTTTTTCTGGGGTTTTATCTTGTACCTTCATCTGGTACATAGCCCTTTGCCTTTTTATCTTGTCTATATTTCTATGAATGTGGTTTTTGTTCCACAGGTTGCAGGACTGTAGTTCTTCTTGCTTCTGCTGTCTGCCCTCTGGTGGATGAGGCTATTTAAGAGGCTTGTGCAAGTTTCCTGATGGGAGGGACTGGTGGTGGGTAGAGCTGGCTGTTGCTCTGGTAGGCAGAGCTCAGTACAACTTTAATCCACTTGCTTGTTGATGGGTGTGGTTGGGTTCCCTCCCTGTTGGTTGTTTGGCCTGAGGCAACCCAACACTGGAGCCTACCCTGGCTCTTTGGTGGTGCTAATGGAGGCCTCTGGGAGAGCTCACACCAAGGAGTACTTCCCAGAACTTCTGCTGCCAGTGTCCTTGTCCTCACAGTGAGACAGAGCCAACCCCCACCTCTGCAGGAGACCCTCCAACGCTAGCAGGTAGGTCTGGTTCAGTCTCCACTGGGGTCACTACTCCTTCCCCTGGGTCCCGATGCACACACTACTTTGTTTGTGCCCTCCAAGAGTGGAGAATCTGTTTCCCAGCGTCCTGTTGAAGTCCTGCCATCAAATCTCGCTAGACTTCAAACTCTGATTCTCTAGGAATCCCTCCTCCCATTGCCAGACCCCCAGATTCAGAAGCCTGACGTGAGGCTCAGAATCTTCACTCCAGTGGGTGGACTTCTGTGGTGTAAGTGTTCTCCAGTTTGTGGGTCACCCACCCAGCAGTTATGGGATTTGATTTTATTGTTATTGCACCCCTCCTACTGTCTCATTGTGGCTTCTCCTTTGTCTTTGGATTGGGGTATTTTTTCTGGTGAGTTCCAGTGTCTTCCTGTTGATGATAGTTCAGCAGTTAGTCATGATTCCATTGTTCTCGCAAGAGGGAGTGAGAGCACGTCCTATACTCTGCCATCTTGAACCAATCTCTCCCTGTATCTTATTTATTTTATACCCAGTAATTTGTGCTTCTTAATCTCCTTCACCTATGTTGCCCCTCCCCCACCCCTCCCTCCACTAGCAACCACTAGTTTATCTATGTGAGTCAGTTTCTGTTTTGTTATATTTGTTTTGATTACTGTAGCTTTGTAGTATAGTCTGAAGTCAGGGAGCATGATATATCTGTCTTTGTTCCTTTTTTCCCAAGATTGCTTTGGATATTCAGGGTCTTTTGTGGTACCATACAAATTTTAGTATTATTTGTTTTAGTTTTGTGGAAAATGTCATGGGTCTTTTGATAGGGATTGCATTAAATCTATAGATTGCTCTGGTAGTATAAACATTTTAAAAATATTAATTTTCCAACCACTGAACATGGGGTATCTTTCCATTTATTTGTATGATCTTCAATTTCATTCATCAATGTCTTATAGTTTTGAGTGTAATTCTTTCACCACCTTGATTACGTTTATTCCTAGGTATTTTATTCTTTTTGATGTGATTATAAATGGAGTTGTTTTCTTGATTTCTCTTTCAGATAGCTCACTATTAGTTCATAGAAAAGCAAAATTTTCTTGTATATTAATCTTGTATCCTGCAACTGTACTGAATTGATTTACTAGTTCCAAAAGTTTTTTGGTGTAGTGTTTAGGGTTTTCTATATATAGTATCATGTCATCTGTGAATAGTGACAGTTTTGCTTTACCTGTTTTAATTTGGATGTCATTTATTTCTTTTTCTTGTCTGATTGTTTTGGCCAGGATTTATAATACTGCATAAAATAGAAATGACAAAAGTGTGTATCCTTGTCTTTTCCTGATCTTAAAAGAAAACCTTTCAGCTTTTCACCATTGAGTATGATATTAGCTGTGGGCTTGTCATGAGATGGCCTCTATTATGTTGAGATATGTTCCCTCTATACTAACTTTGTTGAGATTTTTTTTACCATGAATGGATATTAAAATTGGTCAGATATTTTTTCTGCATCTGAGATGATCATGTGATTTTGTTAATGTGATTATTATTCAGTTTGTTAATGTGATGTATTGCATTGATTAATTTGCAAATATTGGATCATCATTACATCCCTGGAATAAATCCTACTTCAACATGATGTATGATACTTTTTATGTATTGTTGAATTCAGTTTGATACTATTTTGTTGAGGATTTTTGCATCTATCATCAGAGATATTGGCCTGTATTTTTTTTTTTTGGAGTGTTTTTCTCTGGTTTTGGGATCAGGGTAATGCTGGCCTTGTAGAATAAGTTTGGGAGTGTTCCCTCCTTTTCATTTTTTGGAATAGTTTGAAAGAGCTAGGCATTAACTCTTCTTTAAATGTTTGGTAGAATTCTCCTGTGTACTGTCCAGTCCTGAAATTTTTGGGGGGGGGGAGTTTTTTGATTACTGATTCAATTTCAGGGCTAGTAATTTGCCTGTTCAGATTATCTATTTCTTCCTTTCAGTCTTGGAAAAAAGAAAAAAATGTATATTCTGGGAATTCATCTATTTCTTCTAGGTTGTCCAATTTCTTGGTGTATAACAGGTTGTTGCATTCCTTTTTTTTAATTTTTTTAATTTTTTATTTGCTTTATAACAAATTTAATCAGTTATACATATACATATGTTCCCATATCCCCTCCCTTTTGCGTTTCCCTCTCACCCACCCTATCCCACCCCTCCAGGCGGTCACAAAGCACCGATGTTGCATTCTTTTATAATTGTATTGCTGTGATATTTGTTGTTATTTCTCCTTTATCTCTACTTTTGTTTATTTGGGTCTTCTTTTTTTCTTAATGAGTCTGGCTAAAGGTTTATCAAGTTTGTTTATCTTTTCAAAAGCAAGCTCTTAGTTTCATTGATGTTTTCTTTTTCTTTTTTTCTTTTTTTCCCCTTTGGTGTCTATTTTCTTTACACTCAAATTTTTTATTATTCCCTTCCTTCTGCTGACTTTGGACTTTGTTCTTCTTCTTCTAATACCTTTAGATGGAAAGTTACGTTGTTTGAGGATTTTCTTGTTTCTTGAGGTAGGTCTTTATCATTATAAATTTCCCACTTAGAGTTGCTTCTGCTGCATTCCTTAGGTTTTGGAAAGTAGAGTTTTTATTTTCATTTGTCTCAAGGTATTTTCTGATTTCCTCTATGATCTCTTCATTGACTCATTGGTATTTTGGTAGCAAGTTGTTTAGTCTCTGTGTATTTGTGTTTTTCTCATTTTTCTTCCTATAATTGAATTCTAAATTCATATTATTGTGTTCAGAAAAGATGCTTGATAAGATTTCAGTCTTCTTAACTTTATTGAGATTTGTTCTTTGGCATAACATGTGATCTGTCCTTGAGAATGGTCCATGAGCAGAAAAGAATGTGTATTCTACTGTTTTTGGATGGAATGAACAGCAAATGTCTATTAACTACATCTAGTGTGTTGTGTTATTTAAGGTCAGTGTTTCCTTAGTGATTGTCTCTCCTGATGATTTATTCATTGCCCTAAGAAGGGTATTAAAGCCCCCTACTACTATTGTATTTTTGTCAATTTCTTCCTTTATGTCTGTTAATTTTTTTTATATATTTAGGTGCTCGTATATCAGGTGCATATGTTTATGAATATTATATCTTCTTCTTAGATTGTCCCCTTTATTATTATATAATGGCCTTCCTTTTCTTTTATTATAGACTATTTTTAAAGTCTACTATGTCTAATGTGAATATTGCTACTCCAGCTATCTTTTAATTTCTATTTTCATAAAAGATATTTTTCCATCTTATCTCTTTTAGTATGTGCGTAACGATAGCTCTAAAGTGAGTCTCTTGAAGGCAGCATAGAGATCAGTCTTGTTGTTTTTTTTCTTTTTTTAAAAATTTTTATCAGTTTCTGCTTTATAAAAAAGTGAATCAGTTATACATATACATCTGTTCCCATATCCCTTCCCTCTTGCATCTCCCTCCCTCCCATCCTCCCTATCCCAACCCTCCAGGCGGTCACAAAGCACCAAGCTGATCTCCCTGTGCTATGCAGCTGCTTCCCACTATCTACCTACCTTACGTTTGGTACTGTGTATATGTCCATGCATCTCACTTTGTCACAGCTTACCCTTCCCCCTCCCCATATCCTCAAGTCCATTCTCAAGTAGGTCTGTGTCTTTATTCCTGTTTTACCCCTAGGTTCTTCATGACATTTTTTGCTTAAATTCCATATATATGTGATAGCATAAGGTATTTGTCTTTCTCTTTCTGACTTACTTCACTCTGTATGACAGACTCTAGGTCTATCTGCCTCATTGCAAATAGCTCAATTTCGTCTCTTTTTATGGCTGAGTAATATTCCATTGTATACATGTGCCACATCTTCTTTATCCATTCATCTGATGATGGACACTTAGGTTGCTTCCATCTACAGGCTATTGTGAATAGAGCTGCAATAAATATTTTGGTACATGTCTCTTTTTGAATTATGGTTTTCTCAGGGTATATACCTAGTAGTGGGATTGCTGGGTCATACGGTAGTTCTATTTGTAGTTTTTTAAGGAACCTCCATACTGTTCTCCATAGTGGCTGTACCAATTCACATTCCCACCAGCAGTGCAAGAGTGTTCCCTTTTCTCCACATCCTCTCCAGCATTTATTGTTTCTAGATTTCTTGATGATGGCCATTCTGACTGGTGTGAGATGATATCTCATAGTAGTTTTGATTTGCATTTCTCTAATGATTAATGATGTTGAGCATTCTTTCATGTGTTTGTTGGCAGTCTGTATATCTTCTGTGGAGAAATGTCTATTTAGGTCTTCTGCCATTGTTGGATTGGGTTCTTTGTTTTTTTGCTATTGAGCTGCATGAGCTGTTTATAAATTTTGGAGATTAATCCTTTATCAGTTGCTTCATTTGCAAATATTTTCTCCCATTCTGAGGGTTGTCTTTTGGTCTTGTTTATGGTTACCTTTGTTGTGCAAAAGCTTTGAAGTTTCATTAGGTCCCATTTGTTTATTTTTGTTTTTATTTCCATTTCTCTAAGAGGTGGGTCCAAAAGGACCTTGCTGTGATTTATGTCACAGAGTGTTCTGCCTATGTTTTCCTCTAAGAGTTTGATAGTTTCTGGCCTTACATTAAGGTCTTTAATCCATTTTGAGCTTATTTTTGTGTATGGTGTTAGGGAATGATCTAATCTCATACTTTTACATGTCCCTGTCCAGTTTGCCCAGCACCACTTATTGAAGAGGCTGTCCTTTCTCCATTATAAATTCCTGCCTCCTTTATCAAAGATGAGGTGACCATATGTGCGTGGGTTTATCTCTGGGTTTTCTATCCTGTTCCATTGATCTATCTTTCTGTTTTTGTGCCAGCACCACACTATCTTGACTACTGTCACTTTGTAGTATAGTCTGAAGTCAGGGAGCCTGATTCCACCAGCTCCGTTTTTCATCGTCAAGATTGCTTTGGCTATTCGGGGTCTTTTGTTTTTCCAAACAAATTTTGAACTTTTTTGTTCTAGTTCTGTGAAAAATGCCAGCGGTAGTTTGATAGGGATTGCATTGCATCTGTAGATTGCTTTGGGTAGTAGAGTCATTTTCACCATATTGAATCTTCCAATCCAGGAGCATGGTATATCTCTCCATCTATTTGTATCATCTTTAATTTCTTTCATCAGTGTCTTTTAATTTTCTCCTTACAGGTCTTTTGTCTCCTTAGGTAGGTTTATTCTTAGATATTTTATTATTTTTGTTACAATGGTAAATGGGAGTGTTTTCTTGATTTCACTTTCAGATTTTTCATCATTAGTGTATAGGAATGCCAGAGATTTCTGTGCATTAATTTTGTATCCTGCTACTTTACCAAATTCATTGATTAGCTCTAGTAGTTTTCTGGTAGCATCTTTAGGATTCTCTATGTATAGTATCATGTCATCTGCAAACAGTGACAGCTTTACTTCTTCTTTTCTAAGTTGGATTCCTTTTATTTCCCTTTCTTCTCTGATTGCTGTGGCTAAAACTTCCAAAACTATGTTGAATAAGAGTGGTGAGAGTGGGCAGCCTTGTCTTGTTCCTGATCTTAGCGGGAAAATTTTCAGTTGTTCACCATTGAGGACGATGTTGGCTGTGGGTTTGTCATATATGACCTTTAGTATGTTGAGGAAAGTTCCCTCTATGCCTACTTTCTGCAGGGTTTTTATCATAAATGGGTGTTGAATTTTGTCGAAAGCTTTCTCTGCATCTATTGAGATGATCATATGTTTTTTCTCCTTCAACTTGTTAATATGGTGTATCACATTGATTGATTTGCATATATTGAAGAATCCTTGCATTCCTGGAATAAACCCCACCTCATCATGGTGTATGATCCTTTTAATGTGCTGTTGGATTCTGTTTGCTAGTATTTTGTTGAGGATTTTTGCATCTATGTTCATCAGTGATATTGGCCTGTAGTTTTCTTTCTTTGTGACATCCTTGCCTGGTTTTGGTATCAAGGTGATGGTGGCCTCGTAGAATGAGTTTGGGAGTGTTCCTTCTTCTGAAATTGTTTGGAAGAGTTTGAGAAGGATGGGTGTTAGCTCTTCTCTAAATGTTTGATAGAATTCGCCTGTGAAGCCATCTGGTCCTGGGCTTTTGTGTGTTGGAAGATTTTTAATCACAGTTTCAATTTCAGTGCTTGTGTTTGGCCTATTCATATTTTCGATTTCTTCCTGAGTCAGTCTTGGCAGGTTGTGCATTTCTAAGAATTTGTCCATTTCTTCCAATTGTCCATTTTATTGGCATAGAGTTGCTTGTAGTAATCTCTCTTGATCTTTTGTATTTCTACAGTGTCAGTTGTTACTTCTCCTTTGTCATTTCTAATTCTATTGATTTGAGTCTTCTCCCTTTTTTTCTTGATGAGTCTGGCTAATGGTTTGTCTATTTTGTTTATCTTCTCAAAGAACCAGCTTTTAGTTTTATTGATCTTTGCTATCGTTTCCTTCATTGTTTTTCATTTATTTCTGATCTGATCTTAATGATTTCTTTCCTTCTGCTAACTTTGGGGGTTCTTTGTTCTTCTTTCTCTAATTTCTTTAGGTGCAGGGTCAGGTTGTTTGCTCGAGATGTTTCCTGTTTCTTAAGGTGGGATTGTATTGTTATAAACTTCCCCCTTAGAACTGCTTTTGCTGCGTCCCATAGGTTTTGGGTCGTCATGTCTCCATTGTCATTTGTTTCTAGGTATTTTTAAATTTCCTCTTTGATTTCTTCAGTGATCACTTCGTTATTGAGTAGTGTATTGTTTAGCCTCCATGTGTTTGTATTTTTTACAGATCTTTTCCTGCAATTGATATGTAGTCTCATAGTGTTGTGTTCGGGAAAGATATGTGATAAGATTTCAATTTTCGTAAATTTACCAAGGCTAATTTGTGGCCCAAGATATGATCTATCCTGGGGGATGTTCCAGAGCACTTGAGAAAAATGTGTGTTTTGTTATTTTGGGATGGAATGTCCTATTAATATCAATTAAGTCCATCTTGTTTAATGTATCATTTAAAGCTTGTGTTTCCTTATTTATTTTCATTTTGGATGATCTGTCCATTGGTGAAAGTGGGGTGTTAAAGTCCCCTACTGTGAGTGTGTTACTGTTGATTTCCGCTTTTATGGCTGTTAGTATTTCCCTTATATATTGAGGTGCTCCTATGTTGGGTGCATACATATGTACAATTGTTATATCTTCTTCTTGGATCGATCCCTTTATCATTATGTAGTGCCCTTCTTTGTCTCTTCTAAAAGTCTTTGTTTTAAAGTCTATTTTGTCTGATATAAGAATTGCTAATCCAGCTTTCTTTTGACTTCCATTTGTATGGAATATCTTTTTCCATCCCCTTACTTTCAATCTGTATGTGTTTCTAGATCTGAAGTGGGTCTCTTGTAGACAGCATATATATGGGTCTTGTTTTTGTATCCATTCAGCCACTCTGTGTCTTTTGGTGGGAGCATTTAGTCCATTTACATTTAAGGTAATTATTGATATGTATGTTCGTATTCCCATTTCCTTAATTGCTTTGGATTCGTTATTGTAATTATACTCCTTCTGTTGTGTTTCTTGCCTAGAGAAGTTCCTTTAGCATTTGTTGTAATGCTGGTTTGGTGGTGCTGAACTCTCTCAGCTTTTGCTTGTCTGTAAAGGTTTTAATTTCTCCATCAAATCTGAATGAGATCCTTGCTGGGTAGAGTAGTCTTGGTTGCAGCTTTTTCTCCTTCATCACTTTAATTATGTCCTGCCAGTCCCTTCTGGCTTGTAGAGTTTCTGCTGAGAGATCAGCTGTTAACCTGATGGGGATTCCCTTGTGTGTTATTTGTTGTTTTTCCCCTGCTGCTTTTAATATGATTTCTTTGTGTTTAATTTTTGACAGTTTGATTAATATGTGTCTTGGTGTATTTCTCCTTGGATTCATTCTGTATGGGACTCTCTGTGCCTCCTGGACTTGATTAACTATTTCCTTTCCCATATTAGGGAAGTTTTCAACTATAATCTCTTCAAATATTTTCTCAGTCCCTTTCTTTTTCTCTTCTTCTTCTGGAACCCCTATAATTCGAATGTTGGTGCGTTTAATGTTGTCCCAGAGGTCTCTGAGACTGTCCTCTGTTCTTTTCATTCTTTTTTCTTTATTTTGCTCTGCATCAGTTATTTCCACTATTTTATCTTCCACGTCACTTATCCGTTCTTCTGCCTCAGTTATTCTGCTATTGATCCCATCTAGAGTATTTTTCATTTCATTTATTGTGTTTTTAATCGATGCTTGATTCATCTTTAGTTCTTCTAGGTCCTTGTTAACTGTTTCTTTCATTTTGTCTCTTCTATTTTCAAGATTTTGGATCTTGGAAATAGAATCTTGGATCATGTTTACTATCAATATTCTGAATTCTTTTTCAGGTAGACTGCCTATTACCTCCTCATTTGTTATGTCTGGTAGGTTTTTATCTTGCTCCTTTACCTGCTGTGTGTTTTTCTGTCTTCTCATTTTGCTTATGTTACTGTGTTTGGGGTCTCCTTTTTGCAGGCTGAAGATTCGTAGTTCCTGTTTTTTTGGTGTCTGTCCCCAGTGGCTAAGGTTGTTTCAGTAGGTTGTGTAGGCTTCCTGTTGGGGGGACTAGTGCCTGTGTTCTGGTGGTTGAGGCTCGATCTTGTCTTTCTGGTGAACAGGTCCACGTCTGGTGGTGTGTTTTGGGTTGCCCGTGGCCTTATTATGTTTTTAGGCAGCTTCTCTGTTAATGGGTGGTGTTGTGTTCCTGCCTTGCTAGTTGCTTGGCATAGGGTGACCAGCACTGTAGTTTGCTGGTCGTTGAGTGAACCTGGGTGCTGGTGTTGAGATGGAGATCTCTGGGAGATTTTCGCTGCTTCATATTATGTGGAGCTGGGAGGTCTCTTGTGGACCCGTGTCCTGAAGTTGGCTCTCCCACTTCAGAGGCACAGCACTGACTCCTGGCTGCAGCACCAAGAGCCTTTCATCTACCCGGCTCAGAATAAAAGGGAGAAAAAGTAGAAAGAAAGAATTAGTAGAAGAAAGAAAGAGAGAGAGAAAGAAAGGAAGAAGGAAAGAAAGGAAGGAAGGAAGAAAGAGAGAAAGGAGGGAGGGAGGGAGGAAGGATGGAATGAAAGAAAGAAAGGAGGGAGAGAGGGAGGAATGAAAGAAAAAGGAAGAGTGAATGGAAGCAGGGAGGGACGGAGGGAGGAAGGAAAGAAAGAAAGAAAGAAAGAAAGAAAGACAGGAGGGAGGGAGGGAGGAAGGAAAGAAAAAGAAAGTGAAAGGAAGAGGGGTGGGAGGGAGGGAGGAAGGAAAGAAAGACAGGAGGGAGGGAGGGAGGGAGGAAGGAAAGAAAGACAGGAGGGAGGGAGGGAGGGAGGAAGGAAAGAAAAAGAAAGAGTGAAAGGAAGAAGAGAGGGAGGGAGGAAGGAAAGAAAGAGAGAAAGAAGGAAAGGAGGGGCGGAGGGAGGGAGGGAGGAAGGGAAGGTAGGACAAAAAGAAAGAGCAGGTAAAGTAAAATAGAATAAAGTATGAAATATAGTAGCGTTATTAAAATTAAAATGTAGTTATTGAAAAAAAAACGGACAGATAGAACCCTGGGATATATGGTGGAATCAATGCTATACAGAGAGAATCTTACACAGAAGAATACACATACACATTCACAAAAAGAGAGCAGGGTGAAAAATAAAAAATCTTGCTCTCCAAGTCCACTTCCTCAATTTGGGATACTTCGTTGTAAAAAGAGGAAAAGGGCGAGAAGTCTGAAATCTTGCTCTCTAAGTCCACCTCCTTAATTTGGGATAATTCGTTGTAAAAAGAGGAAAAGGGGGGAAAGTCTTAAATCCTCAAAGTCCACTTCCTGAATTTGGGATGATTCGCTGTCCATTCATGCACTCCACAGACGCAGGGCACATCAAGTGAACCATGGAGCTTTAATCCGCTGCCTCCGAGGCTGCACAGAGAGATTTCCCTGTCTCTTCTCTGCTCTCACAGCTCCCGGGTCTCAGCCTTGGACCTGGCCCCGCCTCTGCGCATAGGTCGCCGGAGGGCGTCCGTTCTTCGCTCAGACAGGACGGGTTTAAAGGAGCCGCTGATTCAGGGGCTCTGGCTCACTCAGTCAGAGGGGAGGGAGGGGCGCGCAGTGTGGGGCGGGCCTGCGGTGGCAGAGGCCGGCGTGACGTTGCACCAGACCGAGGCGCTCCGTGCGCTTTCCCGGGAAAGCCGTCCCCGGGTTCCGGGACCCCGGCAGTGGCGGGGTGCACAGGCCCCCCAGAAAGCGGGGCGGACAGTGACCCGCGCTTGCACACAGGCCCCGTAGCGGCGGCAGCAGCAGCAGCCCCGGCGTCCCACGCCCGTCTCCGGGGTCCACGCCTTTAGCCGTGGCTCGCGCCCGTCTCTGGCGCTTCCCAAAGCAGCCCTCTTAATGCCCTCTCCTCGCACACCAGGAAACAAAAGTGAAGAAAAAGCCTCTTGCCTCTTCGGCAGCTCCAGACCCTTTCCCCGGACTCCCTCCAGGCTAGCCATGGTGCACTAACCCTTTCAGGCTCTCTTCCTGCCGCCAGCCCCAGTCCTCGCCCTGAGCTCCAACTGAAAGCCGATACCTGAGCCTCAGCTCCCAGCCCCGCCCACCCCGGCGGCCGAGCAGACAAGCCTCTCGGGCTGGTGTGTGCCTGAGGGCACCGATCCTCTGTGCGGGAATCTCTCCGCTTTGCCCTCCACACCCCTGTTGCTGTGTTCTCCTCCGCTACTCCAAAGCTTTCCCCCTCCGCCACCTGCAGTCTCTGCCCGCGAAGGGGCTTGTAGTGTGTGGAAACCTTTCCTCCTTCACGGCTCCCTCCCACTGGCGCAGGTCCCGTCCCTATCATTTTGTCTCTGTTTATTCTTTTTTCTTTTGCCCTACCCAGGTATGTGGGGAGTTTCTTGCCTTTTGGGGGGTCTGAGGTCTTCTGTCAGCGTTCAGTAGGTGTTCTGTAGGAGTTGTTCCACGTGTAGATGAATTTCTGATGTATCTGTGGGGAGGAAGGTGATCTCCGCGTCTTACTCTTCCGCCATCTTCCCAGGGTCCTCCTGTTGGAAGATTTTTAATCATAGTTTCAATTTCAGTGCTTGTGATTGGTCCATTCATATTTTCTATTTCTTCCTGATTCAGTCTTGGCAGGTTGTGCATTTCTAATAATGTATCCATTTCTTCCAGGTTGTCCATTTTATTGGCATAGAGTTGCTTATAGTAATCTCTCATGATCTTTTGTATATCTGCAGTGTCAGTTGTTACTTCTCCTTTTTCATTTCTAATTCTATTGTTTTGAGTCTTCTCCCTTTATTTCTGGATGAGTCTGGCTAATGGTTTATCAAGTTTCTTTATTTTCTCAAAGAAACAGCCTTTAGTTTTATTGATCTTTGCTATCGTTTCCTTCATTTCTTTTTCATTTATTTCTGATCTGATCTTTATGATTACTTTCCTTCTGCTAACTTTGGGGTTTTTTTTGTTCTTCTTTCTCTAATTCCTTTAGGTGCAGGGTCAGGTTGTTTACTTGAGATGTTTCCTGTTTCTTAAGGTGGGATTGTACTGCTATAAACTTCCCCTTAGAACTGCTTTTGCTGCATCGCATAGGTTTTGTGTCATCATGTCTCCATTGTCATCTGCTTCTAGGTATTATTTGTTTCCTCTTTGATTTCGTCAATGACCACTCGTTATTAAGTAGTGTATTGATTAGCTTCCATGTGTTTGTATTTGTTACAGATCTTTTCCTGTAATTGATATCTAGTCTCATAGCATTGTGGTCGGAAAAGATACTTGGTACAATTTCAATTTTCTTAAATTTACCAAGGCTTGATTTGTGACCCAAGATATGATCTATCCTGGAGAATATTCCATGAGCACTTGAGAAAAATGTGTATTCTGTTGTTTTTGGATGGAATGTCCTATAAATATCAATTAAGTCCATCTTGTTTAATGTATCATTTAAAGCTTGTGTTTCCTTATTTATTTTCATTTTGGATGATGTGTCCATTCATGAAAGTGGGGTGTTGAAGTCCCCTACTATGAGTGTGTTACTGACGATCTCCCCTTTTATGGCTGTTAGTATTTGCCTTATATATTGAGCTGAACTCTCTCAGCTTTTGCTTGTCTGCAAAGGTTTTAATTTCTACATTAAATCTGAATGAGATCCTTGCTGGGTAGAGTAATCTTGGTTGTAGGTTTTTCTCCTTCCTCATTTTAAATATGTCCTACCAGTCCCTTCTGGCTTGTAGAGTTTCTACTGAGAGTTCAGCTTTTAACCTGATGGGGATTCCCTTGTGTGTTATTTGTTGTTTTTCCCTTGCTGCTTTTAATATGTTTTCTTTGTGTTTAATTTTTGACAGTTTGATTAATGTGTGTCTTGGCATATTTCTCCTTGGATTTATTCTGTATGGGACTCTCTGTGCCTCCTGGACTTGATTAACTATTTCCTTTCCCATATTTTGGAAGCTTTCGACTATAATCTCTTCAAATATTTCCTCAGTCCCTTCCTTTTTCTCTTCTTCTGGAACCCCTATAATTTGAATGTTGGTGCATTTAATGTTGTCCCAGAGGTCTCTGAGACTGTCCCCAGTCCTTTTCATTCTTTTTTTTTATTATGCTCTGCAGCAGTTATTTCCACTATTTTATCTTCCACGTCACTTATCTGTTCTTCTGCTTCAGTTATTCTGCTATTGATCCCATCTAGAGTATTTTTCATTTCATTTATTGTGTTTTTAATCGTTTCTTGCTGCATCTTTAGTTCTTCTTTGTCCTTGTTAGCTGTTTCTTGCATTTTGTCTCTTGTATTTCCAAGATTTTGGATCATGTTTACTATCATTATTCTGAATTCTTTTTCAGGTAGACTGCCTATTTCCTCTTCATTTGTTAGGTCTGGTGGGTTTTTATCTTGCTCCTTCACCTGCTGTGTGTTTTTCTGTCTTTTCATTTTGCTTATCTTGCTGTGTTTGGGGTCTCCTTTTTGCAGGCTGCAGGTTCGTAGTTGCCGTTGTTTTTGGTGTCTGTCCCCAGTGTCTATAGTTGGTTCAGTGGGTTGTGTAGGCTTCCTTGTGGATGGGACTAGTTCCTGTGTTCTGGTGGATGAGGCTGTATATTGTCTTTTTTGTGGGCAGGTCCACATATGGTGGTGTGTTTTGGGGTGTCTGTGGCCTTATTTTGTTTTTAGGCAGCCCCTCTGCTAATGGGTGGGGTTGTGTTCCTGTCTTGCTAGTTGCTTGGCATATGGTGTCCAGCACTGCAGCTTGCTGGTCGTTGAGTGAAGCTGGGTGCTGGTGTTGAGATGGAGGTCTCTGGGAGATTTTCACCGTTTGATATTTTGTGGAGCTGGGAGGTCTCTTGTGGACTAGTGTCCTGAAGTTGGCTCTCCCACCTCAGAGGCAGAGCACTGACTCCTGGCTGCAGCACCAAGAGCCTTTCATCCACCGGGCTCAGAATAAAAGGGAGAAAAAGTAGAAAGAAATAGTTAGTAGAAGTAGAAAGAAAGAAAGAAAGAAAGAAAAAAGAAAGAAAGAAAGAAGGAAGGAAGGAAAGAAAGAGAAACAAAGAAAGAAGGTAGGAAGGAAGGAAGGAAGGAAAGAAAGAGAAAGAAAGGAGGGAGGGAGGGAGGGAGGAAGGAGGGAAGGTAAGAAAAGGATAAAGAAAGAAGATGAGTAAAATATAATAAAGTATGATAAAATATAATAGCGTTATTAAAATAAAAAAATAATTATTAAAAAAAAACGGACGGATAGAACCCTGGGACAAATTGTGGAAGCAAAGTTATACAGACAAAATCTCACACAGAATCATACTCATACACATTCACAAAAAGAGAAAAAGGGGAAAAAGTCTTAAATCTTGCTCTCAAATTCCACCTCCTCAATTTGGGATAATTCATTGTAAAAAGAGGAAAAGGGGAAAATATCATAAATCTTGTTCTCAAAGTCCACCTCCTAAATTTGGGATGCTTCATTGTCTATTCATGTATTCCACAGATGCAGAGTACATCATGTTGATTGTGGAGCTTTAATCCACTGCTCCTGAGACTGCTGGGAGAGATTTCCCTTTCTCTTCTTTATTCTCACAGCTCCCAGTTCTCAGCTTTGGATTTGGCCCCACCTCTGCATGTAGGTCGTCAGAGGGCGTCTGTTCTTTGCTCAGACAGGACAGGTTTAAAGGAGTAGCTGCTTCAGGGACTCTGGCTCACTCAGGCCAGGGGGAGAGAGGAGTACGGAGTGTGGGGCCAGCCTGCGGTGGAAGAGGCCGGCATGACGTTGCACCAGCCTGAGGCGCGCCGTGCACTCTCCCGGGGAAGCCATCCCTGGATCCCGGGGCCCCGGCAGTGGCGGGCTGCACAGGCTCCCCAGAAGGGGAGCATGGACAGTGACCTGCACTCGCACACAGGCCTCTTGGCAGTGGCAGCAGCAGCCCCAGCGTCCCACGCCCGTCTCTGGGGTCCGTGCTTTTAGTTGCAGCTTGTGCCCGTCTCTGGAGCTCCTTTAAGCAGTGGTCTTAATCCCCTCTCCTCACGCACCAGGAAACAAAGAGGGAAGAAAAAGTCTCTTGCCTCTTCGGCAGCTTCAGACATTTTCCCGGACTCCCTCCAGGCTAGCCGTGGTGCACTAACCCCTTCAGGCTGTGTTTACGCTGCCAACCCCACTCCTCTCCCTGCACTACGACCAAAACCTGAAACCAGATCCTCAGCTTCCAGCCCCCACCCGCCTCGGCGGGTGAGCAGAGAAGCCTCTCGGGCTGGTGAGTGCCAGTTGGCACTGATCCTCTGTGCGGGAATCTCTCCGGTTTGCCCTCCGCACCCCTGTTGCTGCGCTCTCCTCCGCTACTCCGAAGCTTTCCCCCTCCGCCACCAGCAGTCTCCACCCGTTAATGGGCTTCTAGTGTGTGTAAACCTTTCCTCCTTCATGGTTCCCTCCCACTGGTGCAGGTCCCGTCCCTATCATTTTGTCTCTGTTTATTCTTTTTTCTTTTGCCCTACCCAGGTACATGGGGAGTTTCTTGCCTTTTGGGGGGTCTGAGGTCTTCTGTCAGCGTTCAGTAGGTGTTCTGTAGGAGCTGTTCCACGTGTAGATGAATTTCTGATGTATCTGTGGGGTGGAAGGTGATCTCCGTGTCTTACTCTTTTGCCATCTTCCCCCACGTATCTAGTCTTGTTTTTTAATTCAACCAGCCACTCTATTTCTTTTGATTGGAGCATTTGGTCCATTGACATTTAAAGTTATTATTGCTAGATATGCACTTATTGCCTTTTTGCTACTTGTTTCCTGGTTGTTCTTGTTCATCTCCAGTCTTTTCTTTTCCTTTAAAGCCTTCCCTTGTAGTTTGATAAATTCTTTTTAGTGTTATGTTTGAGTTTATTTTAATCTTGTTTATCTATTGTAAGTTTTTGATTTGTAGTTACCATGAAGTTCATATATATCAAACTATATATCTGCTTGTTTTAAACTGATGGGCATTTATGTCCAAAGGCATTCTAAAATATCTACATTTTTTTGCTCCTCTCATTGCCACGTTTTGTGTTTTGATGTCATATTTTATATCTTCATGTCTATCTCTTAACTGCTTATTGCAGTTATAGTTGATTCTACAATTTTAGATTTTTAACCTTCATGCTAGCTTATTTAAGTGGTTGATCCACTATCTTTACTATATTTTTGCCTTTACCAGTGAGATTTTCCCCTTCCTATATTTTCTTATTTCTTTTTATAGCCTTTTCTTTTCAATTTTAATAGACCAATTAACATTTTTTGTAAGGTCAGTTTAGTGGTCATGAACTCTTTTAGTTTTTGCTTGTCTGGGAAGCTCTATCACTCTTTCAATTCTGTATGATAACCTTGCCATATAGAGTATCCTATGTTGCAGGGTTTTCCTTCTTCACTTTAAATATATTATGCCTTTCCCTTCTGACATGCAATATTTTTTTGCTCAAAAATCGGGTGATAGCCTTTTTAGGGTATGTCACTCTTTTTTTTTTTTTCTTGATGCCTTTAAAATTGTCTCTTTAACTTTTGCCATTTTAATTATGCTATGGCTTGATGTTGTTCTCTTTGAGTTCATCTTGTTTGATACTCTGTGATTTCTGGATCTGGATATTGGTCTCATTTTTCAGGTTAGATAAATTTTCAGCCATAATTTTATCAAATATGTTTTCTACCCCTTTCTTTCTCTCTTTTCCTGAGACCATTATAACATAAATGTTAGTGTGATTGATGTTGTATCAGAAGTCCCTTAAACTATCCTCATTTTTAAACATTTATTTTTCTTTTTGTAGTTCTGATTGGGTGATTTTCACTATTCTATTTCCAGGTCACTCATGTCTTCTTCTGTATCACCTAATCTGTTGTGAATTCATTCTAGTGTATTTTTCATGTTAGTTACTGTGTTCTTCAACTCTGATTCATTCTTTTAACTCTTTAGTTCTTTGTTGATGTTATCACTGTGTTCCTCTATTCTTTCCCTGATTTCAGTTGGCATATTAATTACTGTTGCTTTGAACTCTTATCAGTAAATTATCCATTTCATTAGGTTTTTTTCATTCTTGTTCTTTCATTTGAAACATATTCTTCTGTATTTTCATTTTGTTTTACTCTCTTTGTCTCTATGAAATTAGGCAAAAGTTACCTATCCTGGTCTTTAAGGTGTGATCTTGTGTGGGAGCATCCCTATGCAGGCTGCATGTGCCTAGTGGCTTTGGTGGGAAAACTAGGTCTGATGTGAGCATGGGCTGTATCTTCTCCCAGGGTTTGCTTGCAGCAGCCACCTTGGTGGGAGTTAGAGCTGGAATCAGAGGGGTTACAGTTAGAGCCAGGTGCAAGTTGGAGCTTCTCCTAGGCTCAATGGAAGTCGCTGACCTATTGAGAGGTGAGACTGGTATCAAAAGGATTGGAGCAGGAGCCCTGAAGAAGGCAGGCTTCCCCCTTGCACAATAGCAGTCTCCACCTTGGTTGGGGGCATGGCCAAACCCAAGAAGTTAGAGTTCCATTTCTGAGATGACTTCCGGGCTCCACCCTGTCTAGAGGCAGGGCTGGGGTCCAAACTGACTCCACTCTTTCCCTAGTGTGCACCCTTGCATTGTCAATGGCAGTCTCCACCTTAGCAAGGAGCAATGCCAGAGCAGGAGTCCATTGTAGTTTGTGGTGTATGCTGAGTTTGTCTTGGCAGGCCAGGCAGAGCACCAGGCGGTTTTCAATATGCTGCCTCTGTGCTGGAACTGGGAACAATTATGTCTGTGCCTGTGTTCTTCAAGAGCAGAGTCTCAGTTTCTTACAGCACTTTAGTAAGCCCCACTGGTTTTAAAACCTGCTACGGAGGCTTTGTCTTCCCTGTGCTGTACCCCAGGGCTGAGGTGGCTAATATGGAGCTTGAACTGCTTGTTCTTTAAGGAGAATCCTTGAAACTGTTATACCTCCACCCCTTCTGGGTCGTTTGCTAGAGATATGTGTCCTCTCCTCCTAGCAGACTCCATGTGGTTCTTTCTTCATAGCCTTAGTTGTAGAAGAGCTTGTTCTGCTTGTCTTCAGGTCATTCTCAGTGAGAGTTGCTCTATATGTAGTTGTAGTTTTGATGTGTTCATGGGGGGAGGTGAGTTCAGCATCTACCTTCTCTGCCATCTTGATCCTCAGATAAGGTTTAAAAAAACTCAACTTAAATATCTTAGCTTAATAAATAAAATAAAATCAAGACATTTAAAAATAATACCTTAAAATCACCCAATAAAAATCTGTGTTAAATTTTTCCCTGTTCTCATGAAAATGTCTTTGAATCTTAGTCCAAATAAATTTTATGCATTGTAATTGTTTGATATCCCTCTGAAGTCCATTTTAGTCTGTAATGAGCTAAAACAGACTCTATTCTTTTCTTTCTAATGCTATTTATTCATTTGAAAATCTGGGTCATTTGTCCTATAAGATTTTCCCTTTAACATTTGACTAACTTTATTCTTGTGGTATCAATTCACGTTTCTCTAGTGTCTGTCTTTCCTGAAAACTGTCAGTTAAATCTAAAGGCTTAGCCAAGTTAAAGGTTATTTATTTTTCTAGCAAGAATAAGATGTAAGTGGTACTGTGTGCTTCTTATTTCACTGTATCAAGAGATGCAAAATGTCTGATGGTCCTACCTTTGGTAACATTAAGATTGATCAAGGTGTTTAATGATATAAGCACAATCCACTTTTTATGAAGTTCCCAATAAAACTTTCACCCAAGGAGTTTAGTAGACTTTCATGATTGTTACATGGATCCATTTTTTCATTAGGGATGAACAAATGATTTATCAATCCTTCGTGTATAAGCTATATTTCTCCTTCAAACAAAAACTTGCCCTTATCACCTTTTTGGTTGTAGTGAAATAAAATCTATACAAGGTACATGCATTTTTTCCTTTAAAAAATTTTTCAGAATAATGAGTTGGTGTCTGAGAAAACTACAACATTGACCAATAAGCTTTTTTCCTAATTATGAATTCATAAAGTTTTCATTTTTTGATGTGTTCCAATACATTGGAGTTCTTGGTGTTATTGTTTTTATTATTTTGATGGATCTACTGTCCCACATTTGGCCAGTGAGGGTCCCTGTAAGTCAATTTCTATGTCTTTTGACCAATAGACCCATACTTTGCATGACTCATTGCTTTCACAGGCAATAATATATTAGGCATCTCTTTCAGTTTTCCTGCCCTAGAAGGAAATTACTTCCTCCACCTTTTGTGAGAGAGAAGCAGAGTATTTGATACCAGAGTTATCTGAAGACTATGGTGAGGGAAGTGTCCAGAAAAGAGAGAATGGAGACACAATACGACACTTCTATGGATTTTCATGAAAACTGGTTCTAAGGATTTCTTTCATTCTTTTTTTTTAAAGAAGTATTTCTCCCTCTACTCTTAAGTCAGCTTAATGGAAGAAAAGTATTTTGTAAGCTCAAGGGTTTTCACCATTGACTTCCTGATTGATTATGGCACATTAGTTTCAGTACTTTCTAGCTTGGCTTCATTTAATAAGGAATATATATGTACTGGCCTGAAAAGCAACTTAAGCCAGGAGTCACGACACTTGGATTGCCAGCACAAGCTCATTGTGTGACCACAGACAAAACCTAGATATGCTATGCTATCATTTTATTTCACCTATAAAATAAGGACACTAGTAACTGCCAGTTTATCTTACAGAGAATCTGTGCAAATATTACTAGAAGTGAATTTGGAATGCTTTAAAATATAAAGCAAATATACTACTGTAAAGTGTATATCTGTAAGGTGTACTCTGACTCAAGTTTTGCTCTTTGCACTTCTCTTTTACCGGACTTGATCTTCTCTACTTTCTGTGGGCTTTGACCAATTTTTTGATTTGTTATTTTACTGCTGCTTTCTTAAGTCCTTCTGACCTAACTACCAGAAAATTTCTGGATTTGCATAGTCTCCTGATTTGTTCCTAAACTTAGAATTAGTTCTCAAACTTGAATTACCTTCTACCTGTTGTTCAATATGTCAGGAAGAATTAAGTGGTAGACTGTAATATCTGTAAAATCCACCTTGGATCTAAAAACATTAATGCATTATGCATATACAACACACAACATTCACATACATACACATAGTATACTAAAAGGAAAAAAAAAAAACATGGTTAAAGGATGGTAGTAGTGTTGGTGTGGTTTAGTGGAAATGCTTTGGCCAGGAAATCAGAAGGCCTGGACTCAAGCCCAGTTGGTAGACATGTAATTTTGGGGAAGTAACTGCAATTCTGTGACTCTCAAGTTCGTCATCTGTAACAATTTAATTTTGAGGTCTCTTACAGCCCTGAAATATTTAAGTCTTTTAGGAAAAGAGGAAGAAAACATTTCTCCAAATTTCTAACAATGTCAGTAAGACTCAACATATGTCATATTGGGCCCATAGGAGGTTTAGTTATAGTTCCTTGTGGTTTTGATTCTAAATATTTTTCTTGAGCTGAATTCTTCAAACATGTTTCATGACACCCGCATCAAGATGTTAAAACTTTTAGAGGAGAAAGTAACTATATAGTTTGTCCATGCAAATGGTGGGCAATTGCTCTATAGTAAACACACTACTCAAGAAGATGGAGTCTGAACTTCTTCAAACTAGATTTCCTCCCCCAGAAGGTTAAAGCACAAGAAGTACATTTTTTATGTGAAGACATGAAAAAAAAAGAATGTCTTGAAAGCTAAGAGAAAAAGTGTGAGCTGTTTTTTAAAAAGCTGTGGTTAATAACACACTTAACCCAACCACATTTTTCTTAAAAATAAGGTACAAAATATTTTTCCACTTGTAAGGTGTATTTTGTTATTCACTTCAACACTAAAGCTTCAAATATACAGGACTTTATATTTTAAGAAGTACATTTTATAGCCAATAACTTAGTTTTTTTGCTGTTGTTGAGCTTACTCTGCTTTTACTGAGGTTAGAAATTGATTCTTTTTCTTTTCCAATTTGCCATTTTTCAAAATCAGAATGTTTATTAGACAGATGGACAACCAACATCAACTTAAGTGAATGTTTTCTAAGTCTTGAATGAGACCTGAGATTTCTTCTGTCTATAGACCTTCGGCTCAAAGTCTCTTTGAATAATCTGGAATCACCGAGAGTCTGTTGATTTTCTCTTCCTACAGCTAATATAGACATTCTTCTTCTTTCTCTTGGCCTGCTCTCCATTAAGTTAGATCATATCAACTTTTCTCCAACCTGTATCAAACAGCCTCCAATGATTAGGAAACGCAGGGTTCCAAAATATCATATCAGGGAAAATTCACTCTTACCATGCTGATGGTAGGCATCAGACTAACAGGCTTTGTAGTCTGCCTTGGTATGCCAGATCTTTCCCTCATGTTGCTGATGAGTTTCCTTACCCTTAAGCTTCATTGTAACAAGTACTGTTTTCAGCAATATTCTATTAGATCTTCATTTCATTTGGACAGATTACCCATACTTATTTCAATAAACTAATTTCTATAAGTTTATTTCTATTAGTTTATTTCTATAAACTAATTTATTTCTGTTAATAAAGACATCTATTTAGCTTTGTATTATTTTGCTTTCATTTGGGGCAGTAGTTTTTTTTTTTTATGGTACGTGGGCCTCTCACTGTTATGGCCTCTCCCATTGTGGAGCACAGGCACCAGACGTGCAGGCTCAGCGGCCATGGCTCACAGGCCCAACTGCTCCGCGGCATGTGGGATCTTCCCAGATCGGGGCATGAACCCTTGTCCCCTGCATCGGCAGGCGGACTCTCAACCACTGCACCACCAGGCAAGCTCTGGGGCAGTAGTTATTGTTATATGACTTTTTAGTGCACCAAGTGACTTTAAGGCTTTAATTAATTACACTGATATTAAGAAAAACTTCTTTACATAATATCTATTTAATCTTAGGGATATTTAGAGAGTCAACATTGTAATTGCTTTTTTTTTTTGGTAGTCATAGTTATGTTTTTCTTAAGTTAGAAACTGTGATAATATTTAGGGCTAAGGACATACTTAGGGCTTGGTATAGGCAGTTTTTTTCCAAATAAATTATTGAAAGGAGACTTAGAAAAAAGTTTGATTATTATTAAATAGCTAATAACATGATAATAAATGAGGAAGACATGTGGTTATCTTTGTGTTTCCTTACCTACATTTTCTATTTCATACAGTGTTTCAGATTTGGTATAGATGGAAACATCTAGGCTCATGAGTGAAGTTTTCATTTTTCTCAAAAGTATGAGATGAAGGTTCAAGATAGGCTTCATTTTGTGTCTGTGACTAGGAAGGTAAACAATATTAGACAAAGAAATAAAGCATTTCTGAACAGATCCATAGGTGCTCAGATGGGACACGTTATAAGACCTTTGTACCATTTATACATTCCAAATCATTTCCTATATCTAGGCTCCTGAAAAAGAAAGAAGTTGGTCTGCTTCCTCTGCAAGGCTCTGTCCAGCCAGAGGAAAAATTGTTACAGGCAATTGGTTTCAACAGCAAGAAAATTGTGCTTTTTTTAATGCAAATTTTTTTGAAAGGATAGTTGCTTTTGTGCATTAAAGAATATGTATATTTCCAATTAATTGTGTCACAAAGTGGATACATGTGAAGGAGACAATGGACTCTCCTTGTTCTTTAGTATGTTTCTGCTTGCAAATGCTCTGAGATTTTATCCTGAACATAGAAAAAAACTTTGAAAATCATTAAAATTTTCTTGTATGTTATGCTCACAAATAGTAAGGTTTCCAATTTCTTTTTCTATTTACACTTATTATATTTAAATATATTTGTATGAAGTGGGCAGGCAAGAATTAGTACCATTTTTCTTAAGAGAAACAAGCCTCAGAGAGATTAAATAGGTAGTGAGGCAATATTGGGATCTGGTTCCCTGAGACCCTGTGCCTTGGTTGTCTCCTCTTCATCAAAGATCTTTTGGGACCAGGGTAGCTAGTGCTTCTTATGGCACCAACTTGAGTCAGTCACTTCAGCTCTCTGCTTCATTTATCTCCTATATCAAAAGGGGATTTTCTCAGAATTAATAGGGATTTCAAATTAATTTTCTATATTCTGTTGCAGAAGATAGCTTTAAACAACTGTGAGCTGTCATCACAACAATAATAAGACATCAGGAGTTGAGAGATGTGGAATACCAGGAAAAGGGATTTCAAAGGAACCAGAAACACTAAATGTGTAAGAGAGACAGGAGTAAACATTGCTGCAAAATGGGTAAAATCCTTTGGCAAATTTCTCTAGAGAATATGATATTGTCTGGCTGAAACAGAAGAATTAATTGTGTGGTTACCCTGGCCAAATGCTGCTGTTCTGGGTGGTAGTGTTGTTGATCAGCTAGAATTTTCAACCTGATATTTGTGGTGATAGTCCCCATAGGTGGCTTGAAATGCTTAACAGTGTGTTCTTCACAGTGAGTTTAGTGAACTGGGCATTCTTCAAAAATTGCCTGCAGGGGACAGTCCAAATACAAATAACTTAAACTGAGGAGTAAACAGTGGAATGCATTTATGTTCTCTAGTAGACTTAAGAATTGAAAGATCAATAACACTTGTTTCAGGAGCAATTTGCAACAAAAGCACTGGCTGAAACAAACTGATAGATTCATCTGGGGAGATTTATACCAAACAGAATATTTCTGGATGACTTGTTGAGTTTCTGTTGTTGATTTTGGCAGCAGGGGAATTTATATTTACATTAATAATGTTATCTGTTGTTTTATTTTTGACATTTTAATATTTTAGAATACATAATACAAGTGTGATGGTATCATTTTGAAGAGGTAATGCCAACATATATCACTGGGACATGTTAGAAATGTGTTGAAAGTAAGGGATGATCCCTATTTATGACTTCTACCTAGGGGTACATTGTGGTAAGCCATGGTCGAACCTGATATGCTGAAACTGTGATTCTGATTTTTGAAATAAAAGTATGCTATATAAACTAGTTTAACAAGAAATTATGAATTCATAACATGGATATCAGCTGCATGATCTGGGCTGAGGTGCTTATTCTCTGCCTTTTGCCCTCATCTGAAAACTATATAAATGGAAATGAGCCCACTATTTGCATTGACTTGGTGCATTCCTTCCTTACTACAGGTTAAAAAGGTCTCAAATGGTTGGGCTTCCCTCTTTGAGGGGAAAGAGAACAATGGGGACCCATCCAATTGTGCAGTAATGTATCCTGGATCACCAGAATACCACTTGCATTACTTGCTGGTTGAAATATAGTGAAACCAATCACAAGTAACCTCAGTTAAGTCCAAGACATTATTCTCAAATTTAGACTATCCAAAATTCTGTTACTTGCTTCTTCAAAAACTTTGCAATACGAGATATTTTTGGAATAGAAATAGCCCTTTAATTTGGTTAAATCTTACATATTATAGAGAATAAGTTGAAGAAAATTATATTGTAGAAATGGTCTCTAAAATTAAATGGAAGCTCTGGTATGTTTATATAGGTAAATTCATCCACAGATGAAGCTACCTATATACACATACATATATACATACACAATGGAATACTACTCAGCCATAAAAAATGAATGAAGTTAAAGAATACATTAACATTAATAGGTAAATACCACATCTTTATTCATTCATCTGTGGATGGACACTTAGGTTGCTTCCATATCTTGACTATCATAAATTATGCTGCTATTAACATTGAGGTGCATGCATCTTTTTGAATTAGTGCATTTGTTTTCTTCAGATATATACACAGGAGTGGAATTGCTGGATCATAAAACAGTCCTATTTTTAGTTTTTTGAGGAATCTCCATACTATTGTATTCTGTAGTGGATGCACCAATTTATAGTCCCACCAACAGAGTACTACTGTTCTCTTTTCTCCACATTCTTGACAACATTTGTTATTTGTAGAAGTTTTGATGTTAGCCGTTCTGACAGGTGTGAGGTGATATCTCATTGATGTTTTGATTTGCATTTCTATGATGATGAGTGATACTGAGTATCTTTACATGTGCCTGTTAATCATCTGTATATCTTCTTTAGAAAAATGTCTATTCAGGTTTTCTGCTCATTTATTAATCAGGTTTTTGTTTTCTGGATATTGAATTGTATGAGCTGTTTATATATTTTGGATATTAACCCCTTATCAGTCATACCATTTGCAAGTATTTCTCTCATTCAGGAGGATGTCTTTTCATTTTGTTGATAACTTCCTTTGCTATGCAAAAGCTTTAAGTTTAATTAGGTCTCAGTTGTTTGTTTCTACTTTTGTTTACTTTGCCTTACTAAAAATATATGGCTACAATTTATGTCTAAGATTGTTCTGCCTATATTTTCTTCTAGGAGTTTTATATGGCTTCAGGTCTTACATTTAGGTTTTAATACACTTTAAGTTTATTTTTGTATATGGTGTGAGAAAAATGTTCTAACTTCATTCTCTTACACGTACCTGTCCAGTTTTCCCAGAATCACTTATTTTAGAGATTGTCTTTTTTCCATTGTATATTCTTACCTCCTTTGTTATAAATTAATTTATTGTAAGTGTGTGGGTTTATTTCTGGCCTGTCTATTCTGTTCCACTTATCTGTGTGTCTATTTTTGTTCCATTACCATGCTGTTTTCATTACTGTAGTTTTTTAGTATAGTCTGAAGTCAGGGAGGTTGATACCTCCAGCTTTGGTCCTTTTTTCAAGATTGCTTTGGTTATAGGATTATTTATTCTAGTTCTGTGAATAATGTCATTGGTATTTTGATAGTGATTGCATTAAATCTATAGATTGCTTTGGGCAGTATGAATATTTTAAAAATATTAATTCTTCTAATCCATGAACACTGGGTATCATTACATTCATTTGTATCATCTTAAATTTCCTTCATAAATTCACGAAATACCTTACACTTCTCAGAGCATACTTTTTTTTTTTAACCTCGTTCATTAAATTTATTCCTAGGTATTTTAATTTTTTGATGTAATTTTAAAAGGAATTGTTTTCTTGATTTCTTTTTCTGATAGTTCACTTTTAGTGTATAGAAAAGCAATAAATTTCTTTATAGTAATATTGTATCCTGCAACTTTACTGAATTCACTTATTAGTTCTAATTTTTTTTTTGATAGAGACTTCAGGGTTTTCTCTATATAGTACCATGTCACCTGCATACAATGACAGTTTTACTTCCCTTTCTGTTTGGATGCCTTTTATTTATTTTTCTGTCCAGTTGCCAAGACTATGTCTTCTAATGTTATGTTAAATAGAAGTGGTGAGAGTGGGCATCCTTGTCTTATTCCTGATTTTAGAAGAAAAGCTATCACCTTTTCACCATTGAGTATGATGTTAGCTGTGGGTTTGCTATAAATGACCTTTATTATGTTGAGATATGTTCCCTCTATACCAACTTTGTTAAGAGTTTTTATAACCAATGGATGTTGAATTTTGTCAAATTCTTTTTCTGCATCTGAGATGATCATGTAATTTTTTATCATTTCTTTTGTTATTATGGTGTACCACATTGACTGATTTGTGAATATTGAATCATCCTCACATCCCTAGAATAAGCCCCACTCTATCATGATTATGATTCCTTCTATGTATTGTTGAATTCAGTTCCTTAATATTTTGTTTATTTTGCATCTACATTCATCAGAGATATTGGCCTGTAATTTTTTTTTTTTTGCAGTGTCTTTGTCTCATTTAGATATCAGGGTAATTGTGCCCTAGTCAAATGACTTGGGGAGTGTTCCATTCACTTCAATTTTTAGGAACAGTTTGAGAAGGATAGGTATTAACTCTTCTTCATATGTTTTGTAGAATTCCCCTGTGAAACCATCTAGTCCTGGACTTTTGTCTGCTGGTAGTTTTTTTAAATTATAAATTCAATTTCACTGCCAGCAATCAATTTATTCAGATTGTCTTTTTCATCCTGATTCAGTCATGGAAGATGTACATGTCTAGAAATTTATCCGTTTCTTCTAGTTTGTCCAATTTTTTGGCATAGAACTGTTAGTAGTATTCTCTTATGGTATTTTGTATTGGTATCTCTGTGATATCAGTTGTATCTTCTCCTCTTTCATTTCTTATTTTTTTATTTGGGTCTCCTCTATTTTTTTCTTGATGAGTCTGGATAAAGCCTTATAAATTTTGTTTATCTTTTCAAAAAAGATCAGCTCTTGGTTTTACTGATCTTTTGAATTTTTTCTTTCATCTTAATTTTATTTATTTTCTCTCTGATCTTAATTAATCCCTTCCTTCTACTGACTCTGGGCTTTGTTCTTCATTTTATAATTACTTTAGATGGTAGGTTAGGTTGTTTATTTAAAAGTTTTAAAATTTCTTGAGGTAGGCCCATATTGCTATAAAATTCCATCTTAAAACTGCTTTTGCTGCTTCTCATAGATTTTGGAAATTTGTGTTTTTATTTTCAGTTGTCTTGAGGTACTTTCTGATTTACTATTTGATTTCTTTATTGACCCATTGGTTTTTTAGTAGCATGTTCTTTAGAATGTGTTTGTGTTTTTACCATTTTTCTTCCTGTAATTGATTTCTATTTTCATACTGTTGTAATCATAAAAAATGCTTCACATAATTTCTATCCCCTTAAATTTGTTAAGATTTGTTTTGTGGTCTAGCATGTGTTTTATCCTGGAGAATGTTCCATGTGTACTTGGAATGAAAGTGTATTTGGAATTCAGTGCTCTGTAGATCGGCAAAATCCAACTTGTTTAATGTGTCATTTAAGGACAATTTCCTTACTGATTTTCTTTCTGGTGATCTGTATATTGAAGTGAGAGATACGTTAAAGCCCCCCGCTCTTACTGTATTATTGTCAATTTCTCCCTTTATGTCAGTTAATATTTGCTTTATATATTTAGTTGCTCCTATATTAGGTACATATATGTTAAGGAGTGTTTTATCCTCTTCTTTTATTGATCCATTTATCATTATAATATGACTTTCTTTGTCTTTCATTATAGCCTTGTTTTAAAGTCTATTTTGTCTGCTACACCAGCTTTCTTGTCATTTCCATTTGCAGGAAATATATTTTCCATCCCCTCACTTTCACTCTGTGTGTGTCCCTGGCTCTGAACTGATTCCCTCATATTCAGCATATAGGTTGGTCTTGTTTTTTATCTGATCAGCCACCCTCTGTCTTGATTTGAGCACTTAGCCCATTTACATTTAAATCAATTATTGATAGGTATATACTTACTTTCATTTTGTTACTTGTTGTCTGGTTGTTTTTGCAGTTCTTCTTTGTTCTTTTTTCTTCTTTTAGTTTCTTCCCTTGTGTCTGATGATTCTAAAGGATCTACATTTTTTACTCCACACCATGTTTTGTGTTTTTGATGTCATATTTTACCACTTCATGTTTATCCCTTCAGTGTTTATTGTAGTTATAATTGATTTTATAATTTTTTTGTATTTTTAACTTTATATTAGAGTATTTAACTGGTTGATTCACATGCTTTATTACATATCTGTCTTTACTAGTGGATTTTTCCTTTCCTATGGATTTTTAATTCCTGTTATAGCCTTTTCTTTTTCACTTAAAGAAGTTCCTTTAACATTTATTTTTGGGTAAGTTTAGTATTGCTTAATTATTTTAGTGTTTACGCATCTGAGAAGTTTTTTTTTTTTTTTATCTCTCATTCAATTCTAAATGATAATCTTTCTGGGTAGAGTATCCTGGAGTGCTGGATTTTCCCTTTCAGCAATTTGAATATACCATGACACTCCCTCCTGGCCTGCAAAGTTTTTGCAGAAAAATTAGCTGATAGCCTTATGGGGGTTTCCCTATATATGACTCTTTGTTTTTCTCTTGCTGTCTTTAATATTATCTCTTTATCTTTAAATTTTGCCATTTTAATTATGATATTTCTTGGTGTGGGTCTGTATGGGTTTATTTTGTTTGGGACTCTCTGTGCTTCCTGTACCTGGATTCTGTTTCCTTCTTTAAGTTTGGGAAGTTTTCAGCCATAATTTTATCAAATATATTTTTGACCCTTTTGTCTCTTAATGCAAGTGTTGGTACACTTGATTTTTTTCAGAGGTCTCTCAAACTGTTCTCATTTTTTGTATGTTTTTCTTTTCACTGTTTTGATAGGGTGATTTCCATTATTCTATTTCCCAGGTCACTTATGTGTTCCTCTCTATCACCTAGTCTGCTCTTAATTCCTTTTAGTGTTATTTCAATTATTGTATTGTTTGGTCTGATTTTTTTTTTTTCATATTTTCCAGATCCTTGTTAAAATCGCTCTGTGTTCACCTATTCTTTTTACTAATTTATTTAGTATTCTTAATGCTAGTACTTTGAACTCTATCTTGTAAATTATTTGTTTCATTACTTGTTTTATTTTCCGGGATTTTCTCTTGTTTTTTTCATTTGAAATAAATTATTGTCTTCTCATTTTGCTTAACTTTCTCTATGAAATTAGGTGAAACAGTTACCTATTCCAGTCTTGAAGGGGTGTACTTTTGTGGGAGCAACCCTATAGAGTGTGTGTGTACCCAGTGACTTTGGTGGAAGAGCTGGATCTGATGTGAGCAATCATGTCTTTCCCAGAGTGTGCTAACAGATATCACCTTTTTAGGTAGTGGGGCTAGAGATCAAGGAAATGAGCCAGAGCCAGGTGTTAACCTGGGCTTCCCCTATGCTCAGTGGTAGCCAATAACCCCCTATTGGGGGCAGTGGTGGTTCCCAAGATGCTGGAACAGAAGCCCTGATGGTCAGGTTTGAGCTGTCTCCATTTCCTCTAAGAGTGTGCACTCTCCCCTTCCTGCATCAGCACCCTCAGCCCAAAGGGGAGCAGTGTTAGAGCAAGAGGGGCTGAGGTGTGCGCTTGGTGTGGGTTAGGGCATGGGCTTTGGCAGTCCCACCACAAGTTAGAGTTCTGATCCACTGCCTCCATAAGCAACATCAATGTTTACCCAAGCCCCTTTTAGATGCTGTGCTAGGTCTGGCTCTATCCCTCACAACTGTGCAACACCCTTGGCTGTGACAGCTCTTGTCCTAGTGTGGAGCTGCACCATGAAAAAAGAGGGGCTTGAGCAGGCACTCAGCATTGGTCAGGGCATGGGCTGTGTGGTCCCAACACAAACCAGAGTCCCAGACTTCTCCTTATCCACTGCCCTCACCCCTTTCAGATGCTGTGCCAGGTTTGAGCTGGTTCCATCCCTCACAACTGTGCACTCTCCTTGGCCATGACCACTCTTGCCCTAGTGTGCAGTTGTACCAGAGAGCAAGTGAGGCCAGAGCAGGTGCACATCTCAGGCTGGAGCGCATGCTGGTGCAGTTGCAGGAAACTGACCAGAGTCCCAGGAAGTTTCAATCTTCTTCCTCTGCCTTGTTTTGGGAGTAAGCAAGAATGTGCATGCTCTTCACCAGTGGAGGCTAGGTTTCTTACAGCCTTGTTGTCGGTCCCACTGGTTTTCAAACCAGCTAATGGGACTTGTCCTCCTGGTGTCAGACCTCAGGGCTGGGCCACCCAATATGTGGTTTGAACCATTCACTCTCCCAGGAGGATCTCCAAGTCCATGTAATTCCCCTTTTCTTTTGTGTCCCCTCCCAGGGGGAGAGGTCCTGACTTGATTGCTTCTCTTCCTTTCCTACTTGATTACTTGTGAATCTTTCTTATAGCTTTGGTTGTATAAGAGTCTTTCTTCCAAGATCTAGTTCGTTTTTGTGAAAATTGCTCTAATGTAGATGTATTTTTGATTTGTTTGTGGGGTAGAGGTGAGCTCCATATCCTCCTACTCTGCCATCTTGATCTCATTTCTCCTTCCCTTTAAATTTTGAATGACAGTGACCTCTAGTTTCCTATACATTTTATTTGATTGCTTGAGGACAAAACCACATATTCTCAACAATTCCATCCAAAAGTCAATACTGGTATATAAGCCAGGGAGTAGGACTTCATATACAAGGGTTTTGCAATGCTGCAAGCATTTTTCCTATACATTAACCCTTTTGCTATGGTCTGAATGTTTGTGTCCCCCTAAAATTCACTTGTTAGAATCCCACACCCAATGTGATGGTTTTAAAAGGAGGGACTTTTCAGAGGTGATTAGATCATGAGGATGGAGCCCTCATGAATGAGATTAGTACCTTATAGTAAAGATTCCAGGGGCTTCCCTGGTGGTGCAGTGGTTGAGAATCCGCCTGCCAATGCAGGGGACACGGGTTCGAGCCCTGGTCTGGGAGGATCCCACATGCAGCGGAGCAACTAAGCCCGTGCGCCACAACTACTGAGCCTGCGCGTCTGGAGCCTGTGCTCTGCAACAAGAGAGGCCGCGACAGTGAGAGGCCCACGCGCCGCAATGAGGAGTGGCCCCCACTCACCGCAACTAGAGAGAGCCCTCGCACAGAAGCGAAGACTCAACACAGCCGAAAATAAAATAAATTAATTAAAAAAAAATTCCACAGAGCTTTCTAGACCCTTCTGCCACTTGAGGATACAACAAAAAGTCTGCAACTATAGGAGACGGGCCCTTACCTCCCCATGCTAACATGCTGGTCTCAGGCTTCCAGCCTCCAGAACTGTGAGAAATAAATTTCTGTTGTTTATAAGCCCCCCAGTCTATGGTATTTTGTTATAGCAGCCTGAACAGACTAACACACGTTTATTGAAAGTACCACTTTAAATGAAGTGTTGATGGGCTGAATTTTTATATCATCCAGATACAGAAAGCTTTGTTTAGTTAGTATCTGAATACAAGTTTCATTTAAACTGCTCATTCCTACCCTTCTAAGGACAATGCCAACTAAAGAAGGTTGCTTATGAGTTTTTCTTGATAGTTCCACAATAGTAAGCCTTAAGACCACTGTCATTTGTTGAAATCCACCCTACCTCTGATTTATTGAAGTAGAGATAGCTAACCACTAATAGTCATCCTTACTCACTAACTCCCTTAATTATTTCTAGTTACTACAGTGTGACACATTATCAAGGAGTTTTTACTACCTTCAGGCTGTTATTACTGTGTATTATAGTCCACAGTAATCATTCTAATGGTTTAAGATGTTGCAACTAATTTAACCAAGGCCCACACACCAGGAATGCTGGAAATATCTTAGAGTTTTATTCTACATCCAGCCATTACATGAAGGAGGATATATTACTTCTCATTTCTTTACAAGTGTCGGTGCAAATCCAACTATCAAACAAAAGTTGAACTTAAAAGCTTTTAGATTACAGCAGTTATTACAGATTTTACATGAGATAAAAATGTAATTGCTCCATTTCTTTCATTCTTTCTTTTTCCCTCCCTCACTGCATATTATAGACCTTCCAGTTTGACTGTCAGGTCAGACCCAGCACACAAAGACATTGGTCATAAGACAGTGGAACTGGAGTGTTCCTTTTCATAAGAAATGAAATCCTTGAAATTTCTCTTCCAAATGGATCACAAAATTTCCCTGATCATTTCCGTTTTAAAATATTTTGTCCATGTAAACTCATGCATTGCCTATAGAGGAATATTTCTAGCCATTTTGATAGTTACAGAGAATGAACTTAAGCAGCTATTCTTCACAAGCAAAGAGGTACACATATTTTTTCATGCTCCTTTCTTTCCCCTCTTCCATAGTCATTCACTCTTCTTAATTCTTTGAATCTCTTCTATTTTTTCTCACTCATTTCTTCTTTCCTATTTTACCTCTCTACATTTGTCCCTCACTAATTCCTTCTCTTCTCTCTAGAGTTGGGTATTGATATATCTGTCCATCGTTCTCTTTCATATAGATTCTCTCTCTTGTAAGTTTTAAGATGTTCCTATTTTAAAATTAACCCTCTGCTTAACAGGACATGTTTATACATTACTTGGCTGGGAAGAACTATTGCCCAAGTTAGAAAAGACATCATTTGGGGAACGTCAGTCTTTTACTCTTCCACATACTCACAGAAGCAGTTCTATGGGGAGTCTTCCCTTATCCCTAGGATATGGCAGACCCAGGTTTTAAATTATTTTGCCCTTTACTGAGTCTATGACTTTGAACTAGATTTTAAATCCTTTGTTGTTAGTTCCTGATGTATAAAGTGGGGAACGTATTTGTTCTTAATCCTTAGGATTATTGTTAAATAATAGATACAATTATTTTTTTCGGTATGCTGGCCTCTCACTGTTGTGGCCTCTCCCGTTGTGGAGCACAGGCTCAGGACGCGCAGGCTCAGTGGCCATGGTTCATGGGCCCAGCCATTCCACGGCATGTGGGATCTTCCCGGACTGGGGCACGAACCCATGTCCCCTGCATTGGCAGGTGGACTCTCAACCACTGCACCACCAGGGAAAACCCTATACAACATATTTTATACAGGGTTTGGCCACATAATGAACACAATATATGTTAGTTAATATTATGTTTCCCTATTTGTATGTAATAATGTACAGCAGAAATTAATTTTCATTTTCCATTAATGTCCATTTTCTGCTGAGTTTACCTGAGTACATTTCCTAAGTTATTTTGCAAATGTGTGGCCATATAACTGTATTTATATAATGAAATAAAAATGGACATGTTTTATGTAGTTTCTGGGATGATCCCTTAAATAGAGGAGGAACACTGTTCTTTTCCCCCTTCTTCGTCTTGTTTACATAAACGCTTGTATGATAGCAGATGCTCCAGCAGTCATTTTTGACCACTAAGACAAGGTCTTCTCCTAGGGAAGGTGAGATGGAACAAAATATATTCCCATAGTTGTCCTGAATTGCCTATATTTGGAATATAAAAAATGTGAAAGTACGTTTTTTATTATGTTTGTTACTTTTTAAAAATTATTTCATTCTTTTATTCTATGCAGTTGAATACTAACTGATAAATTTAGCTTTCTCTAATCCTTGTTGCCCTACCTGCTTATCTGAGCTTCTGGCATTATTTATTTTGTTGTTCAATTTCTACATGTCCCTATTTCCTAGGGTACTTATTTTGGCTTTTGCCAATATGGAATGTTTTTGTGTTGGGATATTACTCTTCCTTTCTACTGGTCCTTTTATTTCTTACCAAGTTAGCCTGACTTCTAGTCTGTCATCATTTATGCTTATCTGCCTGGTTATTATCCATGTTCTCTTCTGCCTGTAAGGTATGTCACCAAGTAACACACATAACCTTGACCCTTGGATCCTGTTGGTCTACTGGGGGCATTCCATTGACAATTCTCATATTCAATTTTGAGCTCTTAGTGTGTATTTTTTTGTTTACCTTATGTTGCCTCTTTCCCATTTATCTTTTCCTTTTTTAAAAAATGTATCACTTTTCTCTTTCTCTCTTTCTATTAATATTTTTTCCTGTGTGTCCTATGCTCAACATTAGCAATCTACTACTTGTTAAATATCAAAATAAAATGCTGCATATTTTCATTTACATATATCATGCCATGTATCTTACATCTGACAGTTTCACCTTCCTCAGTACTTTTGGTGAATGCCCTTTAAAATTAGAAAGATAAAATTTCCATCTAACTATACTGGTTTACATATGCAAATGTTTTCAGATTTAATAATCACATTTCCATAGAAATGATGAATAAAGCCACATGTATTTTAAGTGAATCCTGTGTTATTAAATTACTGTCCTGTTTCATTTACTGTAAGAAAATCATTTGACTTTGAAACTGTAGCTTAGTCTATTACTTAAGCAGACATTCTTTTTTGTTTAAGATGTGGGCATGGCTCTCCAGGTAGAAATCGCTTCAGGGAAATTTAGAGAAAATAATCACTAATCATAAATTCTTTTAATCCTTAGAAATTGTTACTTTTGTCTAAATTTCACACCTTAACACTATGAACTCATTTACATTGAAAATAATCTTTAATAAGGTTTAGGAATGAGGAAAGTATAATACCTTCTATAATTTGTACACACAGCTTTAGAGGAAGAAACAAAATAATTGAGAAAAGACTTCAATTTCTCACTTGACTTTATGTAACGTAGCTGCCCATGTTCTCTATAGGAAAATAAATCTAGCTGTACTACACAGAGCAGTGGCAATTAGGGAGGACTTGATTTTAGCACTGGAATGCAACATTGAAAATAATCTAATAAATTTGAGAACAATGGAAGTTGAGCTCTCCAGGAAAAAAATTCAAAAGTGAACTATTCGGTGTGAATTGAGACTCATTAACAATATGCCATGTTTACAGTGTGTATTGAAGTGAAAAGAGTATATTCCACAGATTTTCTCAATATAATACACACAAAAACCTAAGGAAAGGTGTAGTATGTATATCTTTATTTACAGTACACTCCTGAAAAGCCATTTGACATTGGGAAGTAACAACTGAGACCAGAGAATTGAATCCACATTTTCAGACCTAACCACAGCCCCTACACTAAGCAGTCAACTGAAGAAATCAGTGTGCCTGGGGAGAGGGCTATCATTTGAAGGGGGAGAGTCAATTTATTCTATATTCACTCAAAAATTAATTCATTTTCTATTCACAAGGATCAGTGGGTAGAATTACAAGGAGGCTGATTTTGCTGCAAATTGAGGAGGAACTTTTCAACAATTAGAGCTGTCTAACTAAGGAACAATTTGCTTTGTCAAATAAACGAACAGCCTGTCACTAAAGACATTTAAGCCAAAAGCTGAAGACTACTTCTCAGGAATGTTGGAGAAAATATTACTGCATGGGTGACATGAATTACATATAAGACTTTATCTAACTTAAAGATTCTGTGGATGGAGCTGGATGACATTGGGGGAGATGATCCATATCCTTGGACATCAGGGTCATATCTAGGCAACTCTGATGTGCTATGGAACCATGCATTTGTAGATCAAGCCTGATATTTCTTGCAGAAGTTCTGTTTGAACAGATTTTCAGTTCAATTGGCACATCCAGAGTGGTTGAACATGATGGATTAGAGCTCTGCTTTCTAAAATATTTAAGATTCTTATTATTGATGTTCTTAAAATATTGTCACTTCTGGAATAATTAGATGTGAATATTTCATATACTGAAATAGCACCTCAAATTATGCTTTTGCATTTCTTTTAAAGGCTTAAAAGTTCTTATTAAGCACACTCGAAATAACTGATATAGAGGTGTGGTGGTGGGGAATTGGGCAATTGCCTTAATCTGGGGTGAAATCAAATTTAAGAACTTGAGCATGGTATTCTACATTGCTAAAATGAATCTCCATCTGCCTAAACATTCATTTCTCACTTCTTTTTCTTTGTACCACTGTGAAGCACAAAAATTCCCTTATTCATCTTGTACATTTCTAAGATCATACTTTTTTCCTTCTAGGGAGAATTTTATGCCCTAAAAAACTGTATTCCATATGTAAGAGTCAAACTTTAAAGCTTTTCGCTGGAGAACCCATGGTGGTGTTTAAATAACTTGTAAGGTCATCTAAACTGCCATTAGATTTTATCCTGAACCTCACAAGAAGGCAAGGTCATAAAATACCCAGAGACTCAAGTCAACAAAAACAATCTTAGATCATTTCCAGAAACTCATTTTCCACCCCTTTCCCCCTATTTGATGAAAAGGAGAGTCACGATTATGTCTGATTTTGTGCTGAGTATAAAGATGTTATATGATAGTTAAATAACAATAGCTTTCACACATTGTTTCTAATCCCCAAGGACATCTTTCAAAGTAGGTGTGACAATCCTCATTTTACTAATTTAAGTAACTCCTAACCTCCATTAATTGCAAAAGATCATGTTCAAACTTCTAATAATAAGGATTTTTCTATTATTTCAGGTGACAGGGACTCCACTTGATACAGCGTTTTAAAGAGACTTCAACTCTGGGAAAGGATGCAACTGAGCATTAGTTCAGGAGCTAGGGACTTAACTGCTGCCAATGTCTCCTATGCCACTTTATCTCATCTTCTCATTCTGTTTCTTCAACTGTGCCAAATTGGTGTTTCTATAACCTCTTCCTAGACATTATACTTTTAACATTTTAACTCCAAATACTCAACTTTTTGTCATGTTTTTGCATATTTTAAATTAAATAGGACTTTGGTATACTTTGCTATAATTTTCATAGGAAATATTAATTTAAATTGAATATTTAAGAGTGTGTTGTTGTATGTGTCTATTGTTTTCATTTGACTAGAAAATTATTTATTTTACTTTTTATATTTCCAAAAAAAAAAATAAACATTTTCAAAGTAGTTTCTGCTGAGTATTAAATTTTAGGTTGATTTTATTTTTCTTTAATTTTAATTTTTTTTCTCTTTTAATATTTTGCAGTTTTCCCTGTAGAGAAGTTTCTTGGCTTTCTTAATTTATTCCATATAGATTGTTTTACTTTCCAATTGCATGCTGTTAGTATATAAAACTATGATATTTATATATTGACTTTATATCCTATGATGCAGCAAGATATACTTATTACTCGCAGCATAACTTTTGTACATTATTTAGGAGTTTCTATGTTGATAATCATACAAACAGAGACAGTTTTACATTTCAATCTTTAAGACTTTTATTATTATTATTGCTTTCTTCTCTGAGACTTTCAGAGCTTACTGAATTTTGTGAAATGATTTTTCTGCATTTATTGAGATCATCATATAAATTTTCTTTATTCTGTAATAATGATGAAATACATTGATTTAAAAAATTTAAACCAAACTTATATTCCTGGGATATACCCCACTTGAGGTTTATTACTGGATCCTATTTGCTGGCATTTTACTAAAATTTTGTGTGTATTCTCATGGCAGATAATGGTGTGTAGTTTTCTCTTTTAGTATTGTGTTTGTGTGTGTGGTATTTTTTGTCAAGGCACTGTTCACTTTATAAAAGGGGAAGTATTTTCTTAAAGCATTCTTGTAAGAATGGTATCATTTATTTCCTTAAATGTTTGCTTGGTTTTGCCAATGAAATAACTGGGGCCTACATTTTTCTATGTGTTATTATTTGTGAATGAGTAAAATTTCTTTAATAAATGTAGGCTTATTCAAATTTCTTTATGTTTTCTGTCAGTTTAGGTTAGTTGAAGGGACTTGTTAATTTCATGTAAGTTGACTACTTATTATTATAAAATGACTCATAATAATCCTCTGGATTTGCCTCTAGGATCTTTTGAGTATGTTATCTTATATTCCAATATTGATGTCTTGTTAGGTATTTGTCAATCACATAAATCCTTCAAGTTACCAAATTTTGGCTTCTTAAATTATCTTATTTCCTTTCACTAATTTCACAAATTTCCACTTTTGTCTTTGTTTCTTCCTGTTGCTTATTTTGGTTTAAATTTGCTTGTCTCTTATTATTGTTTAAGATGTAAACATAGAAAATCAATAATAGACATGTCTTTTTTTTTCTAATATCAGCATTGCTACAAATGTATCTATAAGTATGGTAAAGCTGGATTCTACAAATTCTGATATTTTGTGCGTTCATATAATTCAGTTTAAAATATTTTCAAATTTGCATTTTAATTTCTTCTTTGACTCATATAATTTGCAAGTCAATTATTTAAAAATTCCAACAGATAAAGTTTTTATTCATTTATTTTTATAAGTTAAATTTATTATTTTTAAGGAAGGAACTCTGTATATTACAATCTTTGAAATTTGTTGATGATAGTCATTCTATAGCCCAGCAGATTGTCTCTCTCAGTTAATTTTACACATGCTACTAAAAAGAATATGTATTCTGCACTTGTAAGATGTGCTGTTCTATAAATGTCAGTTTTGTCAAAGGAGTTGCTAGTGCTATTCAGACAATTTTAATCTGATTTGTCTAGAAATTATATAAACAACTGAGCCATACTAAAGTCTTCATCTATAATTATGGATTTGTCTATTTTCTTTTTTCTTTGGTTTTGCTTTATGTATTTTGAGCCTCAGTTATTAGGCACATACCTATTTATAATAGGTATGTGAGTTTGATGAATTGACCTAACGTTAAGCAATATCACTTTTTATCTTTGCTCATATACTTGCTCATACTTTCCTGTTAGAAATATATGGAAATATATTCCACTTTCTTATGCCTCTAATTTCACAGTATATAATTTTTATCCATTTACTTCCTTGTTTGGTCTTTGCTAATACCATTTTGTCTTTTTATGTACCTTATTTTTAAGACTTTTATTCAAGTATAAAATGGATATAACAAAGACTAAATATAATTCTCCAAACTGAACAAGTCCATAAAAACCAGCCCTTAGATCAACTAGCTGATAAACAAAACATTATCAGTAGCCCACAAGAACACCTTGAGCATGTTTCAAGTCAATATCCCTCTCAGGATAACCAATATCCTTAGTTTGATACCATAGTTTTTTGTATTTACTGAATTTCATATAAAATGAATCATATTGTACATATTATCTATGGTGTGTGTGTCTTTGTTAGACAATATGCTTTTGAGATTTATCCATATATCACTTTACAGTTGTAGATATATGCTAAAATATACTTATCCATTCTGATATTGAAGGGCATTTGGTAGTTTCCAGTTTTTGTTTGTTGTTGTTATTGTAAATAGTGTTGCTATGAAAATTTTGTAGAGCAAATGTTCATAGTTCTGTTGGACATATACGGAGAAATTGAATTGTAGTGTTATAAAAAAATGTGTATATTTAGTAAAAGCTGTGAAAGAGTTTTCTAAACTGGTTGTACCAGTTTACTCTTTCACCAGCTGTGTATGTAATTTCTGACTGCTCCCTACTTAAAAACTACTAGGAATTGCCTTTTTTCAGTTTAATCATTCTGTACATATATAAGGAGCATTTCACTGTGGTTTTAATCTGCATTTCCCTGAAGAATAATGGAGTTGAGCAATTTTTTATTGATTGTTGGCCATTTGAATGTCTTCTTCTGTGAAGTATTTATATAAGATCTCCCCACCATTACTTTATTTGGTTGTCTTTTTCTTATTGATAAGTGGACTAAATATACTAAATCCAAATTCTTTGTTGTATATACATCTGAATATTTTCTCACACACTGTGGCATGCTATGTTATAATCATAATGTATTTTAATGATCAAAAGTTTTTAATTTTGATGTAGCACAACTAATCTTTATTTTCCACTATGGTTAGCAGGTTTTGTGCTTTTTAAGGAAAACTTATTCTACTAATGTCAAAATGATGTTCTCTATGTCTTCTTCTAAAACTTTCTTGATTTACCTCTTACAGTTAGATTTAAAATTTAACTGCAAAGGACTTTTTGGGTATAGGTAGGGATCCAGATATATTTTTTCCTGTATGGATAATCAATTAACTAACACCATTTATCAAAAGATTAATACTACCCAGTTTAATATATTTTTATAATAGGTCTTGACATATATTGATATTTAATTCATCCAGCTTTGTTCTTCTTTAAGATTGCTTTATCTATTCTTGGCCTTTGCAATTCCATATGAATTTTAAAAATATCTTGTTAATTTCCCTCTAAAAATGTTTTTCTGTTCCTTTATTTGTATTGAGATTGCACTAAAGCTATAGATCAATTGGCCCAGACTGACAACTTTATCATACTGAGTCATCCAATAAATGTATATGGTATTTATCTATTTATTAAGTCTTCTTTGATTTGATCATTAATATTGTATAGTCTCCAGAAGACAAATATTACTTTTTTCTGTAATTATAAATTTTATCTTTTTGGATTAAATTTAGCTTTCATTTGTTTGTTGCTGATATACAGAAATGTAATTCCTCTTTGTATCTAGCAGCTTTGCTAAATTCAATAATTAATTCTAATAATTTAATAATGTTTCCCTGAATATTTTACATATACAATCACCTTGTTCAAATTGTCGACTTAAAAAAAATTTTCTTTCCAATCATTGTGACTTTCATTTGTTTTTCTTCTTCTATCTCCATGTTTGGAGACTTCATACAAGGGATGATATGTATTCATGTCTCAATCAGAATCTTAGGAAGAAAGTAATCAATATTTTACCATTAAATATGGTATCTACTGTAGATCTTTATACTGTTTATCAAATTCCCTATTTTTAGTTTACTGAAGTTTTTTTCTTTTTTAAAAATCACGAATAGGTATGTTTTAACTAAATATCTTTAAAATGAGCCCATAGAGATGATCATAATTATTCTCCATTCTACATTACTGTCTGAATTACTTTAATTTTAAATTCTAAAACACCCTTGTATTTCTTGAATAAAACTTAATTGATGATTATGTATTATCTATTTAATATAGCTCTAAATTTGTTATGTTTATATTATCTTTAGGTATCTTTACGTGTTTGAACCTACAACTATGGAAGAATGTTCTGTAATTTTTCTTTCTTTTAGTGTTTCTATCTGGTTTTGTATCATAAAAAGAGTTAAGGTGTATTCCCCTATGCTCTGGAAAAATTATGTAATATGTGTGATTTTTTTTCCTAAAATGTTCAGCGATTTTCATCATTAGAGTTATCTGTGCCTGGGATCTTCCTGGGAAGTTTTAAAGAGTGATTTTAGTTTCTTTAATGAATAATGGGTTATTATAATTTTGTTTCTTCTCCTGTCATTTTGCAGTGGTTATTTCATTGAGAAATTCATTGATTTTATCCAAACTATCAAACTTAATGACAAAAGGCTGTTCATAGTAACCTCTTATCCATAATATGTGTAAAATCAGTTATGTTATTTTTCTTATTTCTGATATCATTTGCAATTTCTCTTTTTTTCTTGATCACTTGATCTTTTTAAATTTTGTTAATCATTTCAAAGAACCAATTATTTGACTCTTTATTTAAATTGAAGTTTGTTGATTCACCACATTGTATTAGTTTCAGGTGTACAACTTAATGGTTGAACATTTTTATGGGTTATGCTGAATTTAAAATTATTAAAAAATAATGGCTATATTTACCTGTGCTGTACAGTATATCCTTGTGGCTTACTTATTTTATATTATATATATTTATATATATATATATCACATCTTCTTTATCCATTCATCTGTTGATGGACACTTAGGTTCCTTCCATATCTTAGGTATTGTAAATAATGCTGCTATGAACATTGGGCTTCATGCATGTACCTTTTAAAATTATTGTTTTTGTTTTTGTTGTTTTTGGTAAATACTCAAGAGTGGAATTGTTTTCTGAGAACCTCTATACTGTTTTCCATAATGGCTGCACCAGTTTACAATCCCCAACATTGTATTGGGTTTCCCTTTCTCAATATTCTTACCAACATTTTTTATTTATAGATTTTTAGATGATAGCCATTCTGGTAGGTGTGAGGTGACATCTCATTGTGGTTTTGATTTGCATTTCTCTGGTGATTAATGATGTTAAACATTTTTCAATGTGCCTGGTTGGCCATCTGTATATTATCTTTGGGACAATGTCTATTCAGGTCTTCTGCACATGTTTTTTAATTGGGTTGTTTTTTAGATATTGAATTGTATGAGCTGTTTATATATTTCAGATATTAACCCCTTATCAGTCGTATCATTTGCAGATATTTTCCCATTTAAGATGATGTCTTCATTTTGCTGTTGGTTTCCTTTGCTGTGCAAAAGCTTTTAAGTTTAATTAGGTCCCATTTGTTTATTTCTGCTTTTGTTTCTTTTGCCTTAGGAGGCAGATCCAAAAATATATTTACAATTTATGTCAAAGATGTTTCTGCCTATGTTTTCTTCTACGAGTTTTATGTTTTCAAGTCTTACATTTAGGTCTTTAATCCATTTTTAGTTTATTGTTGTATTTAGCTATTTAGTATGAGAAAATGTTCTAATTTCATTCTGTTACATTTAGCTGTTCAGTTTTCCCAGAATCACTTATTGAAGAGACTTTCTTTTCTCCACTGTATGTTCTTGCCTCCTTTGTTGTAGATTAATTGACCATAAATGTATGAGTTTATTTCTGGCCTCTCTATTCTGTTCCACTGATCTATGTGTCTGTTTTTGTGCCATGACCATGCCGTTCTCATTACTGTATTTTTGTACATAGTCTGAAGTCAGAGAGCACAATACCTCCAGCTTTGATCTTCTTTCTCAATATTGTTTTGGCAACTCTGCATCTTTTGTGGTTCCATACAAGTTTTAAGATTCTAGTTCTAGTTCTGTGAAAAATGTCATGGGTGTTTTAACAATCGGTAGATTGTTTTGGGTAGTATGAAAATTTAGACAATATTCTTACAGTCCATGGACATGGGATACATTTCCATTTATTTGTATAATCTTCAATTTCCTTCATCAATGTTTTATAGTTTTCAGAGTATAGGTCTTTCACCCCCTTGGTTAAGTTTATTCCTAGGTATTTTATTCTTGTAAAGCAGTTTTAAACAGGATTTTAAAAACTTTTTTTTCTGATAGTTTACTTTTAATGTATAGAGAAGTAACAAATATTTTATGTTAATCCTGTGTTTTGCAATTTTACTGAATTCATTTATTAGTTCTAATAATTTTTTGGTGGAGACTTTAGGGTATTCTCTGTATAATATTATGTCATCTACAAACAGTGACAGTTTTACTTCCTCCCTTCCTATTTGGATACCTTTTATTTATTTATTTTTGTCTGACTGCCATGACTAAGGCCTTCAATATTATGTGTAATACATGTGGTGAGAGTGGGCATCCTTGTCTTGTTCCTAACTTTAGAGGGAAAACTTTAAGCTCTTCACTATTGAGTATGATATTAGCTGTGGGTTTGTCATGAATGACCTTTATTATGTTGAGATATGTTCCATTTATATCAAGTTTATTGAAAGTTTTTATCATTGATAGATGTTGAAATTTGTCAAATTCGTTTTCTGCATCTGTGATGATAATGTGATTTTTAGCCATCATTTGGTTAATGTGGTGTATCACATTGATTTGTGGATACTGAACCATCTTTTCATTCCTTTAATAGATCTTTGATAATAATGTTTGATCCTTTTTTGTATTGCTGAATTCAGTTTGCTAATATTTTGTTAAGAATTTTTACATCTCTGTTCATCAGAGATATTAGCATGTCAAGTTCTTGTTTTGTATTGTCTTTGTCTCATTTTGCTATCAGAGCAATGGAGGTCTCATAGAATGAATTAGGAAGTGTTCCATCCTCTACAGTTTTGGGGATAGTTTGAGAATGAAGAGGAGTTACTAATTCTTCTTTATATATTTGATTGAATGCCTTTGTGAAATTGCCTAAGCCTGGGCTTCTGTTTGCTGGGCTTTTTTTTTTTTTTTTTTTAACAAGTTACTTATAGTGCTCAGTCCAGTCAGATTATCTATTTCTTCCTGATTCATTCTTGGAAGGTTGTATGTTTCTAGAAATTTGTCCATTTCTCCTAGAATGTCCAATATATTGGCATAGAACTGTTTGTAGTAGTCTCATGATATTTTGTATCTCTGTCATATCAGTTGTTATTTCTCCTCTTTCATTTCTTATTCTTTTGAGTCCTCTCTCTTCTTGTTGAGCCTGGCTAAAGGTTTATTGATTTTTATATTTTCAAAAAAACAGCTATTGGTTTTATTGATCTTTTTTATTTTTTTCTCTCTCTATTTTATTTATTTCTTCTCTGGTCTTTATTATTTCTCTTCTGCTGACTTTGGATTTTGTTTGTTTTTTTCTAATTCTTTAGATGGCAGGTTAGGTTGAGATTTTTCTTATTTCTTGAGGTAGGCCTGTACCACTCTAAATTTCCATCTTAGAACTGCTTTTGGTGCTTTCCATAGATTTTGTAAAATTGTATTTCCAATTTCATTTGTTTCAAGGTATTTTCAGATTTTCACTTTGATTTCATCATTGACACTTTCTTTTTTTAGTAGCTGTGGTTTAGTTTCCACCTGTTTGTGTTTTTACCATTTTTCTTCCTGTATTTGATTTCTAGTTTCATGCCATTGTGGTGGGAAAGAGTGCTTGATACAATTTATATCCTCTTAAAATTGTTGAGACGTGTTTTGTGGCCTAGCGTGTGATTTATCCTGGAGAACAATCCATGTGCACTGGAAAAAGAAATGTGTATTCTGTTGTTTTTGTATGTACTCTCCTATAGATATGCATAATGTCCAACTGTGTCATTATGACCACTGTTTCCTTATTTATTTTTTTTCGTATGGATAATCTGTTCATTAATGTAAGTGAGGTGCTAACATCCCCTAATATTATTGTATTATTGTAAATTTCTCCCTTTTTTTCTGTTAATATTTTCTTTATATATTTCGGTGCTCCTGTTAGGTGCATATATGTTAACAAGTGTAATACCTCATTTCTATTAATCCCTTTATTGTTATAAAATGACTATATTTGAATTGTGTTGTAGACTTTGTTTTAAAGTCTATTTTGTCTGATATAAGTGTTGTTACCCCTGCTTTCTTATTGTTTCCATTTGCAAGAAATATCTTTTTCCATACCCTCACTTTCAGTCTGAGTGTGTCTTTAATTCTGAAGTGAGTCTCTTGTAAAGAACATATATATGGGTAATGTATTTATCTAATCAGCCACCTATGTCTTTTGATTGGAGCATTTAGTCCACTGACATTTAAAGTAATTATTTATAGGTATGCATTTATTGCCATTTATTAATTGACCTCTGGTTGTTTTTGTGGTTCTTCTCCGTTCTTTCCTTCTTTTGGTTTCTTTCCTTGTGTTTTGATGATTGTTTATAGTGGTGTGTTTGTGTTTTTTCTCTGTAGTTTTTGTGTATCTATTGCAGGATTTTGATTCGTAGTTACCATGGAGTTCTTGTATGTTGACCTGTAAATATATCTACTTCTTTTAAACAGGTAGACCTTTAAGTTCATTTTCTAAAAGATCTGAACTTTTAACTTATTTTCCCCACATTTTCTGTTTTTGAAGTCATATTTTACATCTTTGTGTTTATCCATTTTACTGATTATTGTAGTTCTAATTTATTTTACAATTTTTTGTGTTTTGATTTCTGTACTAGCTTATCTAAGTCATTGCTCCTCAACCTTTAGTATATATTCACTTTACTAGTGGGATTTTATCTTTCCGGTAGATAATTTTCTTTTAATTTTTTGATTGATTGATTGATTGATTGATTTTAACATCTTTGTTCCAGTATAGTTTCCTTACAATGTTGTGTTAGTTTCTGCTGTATAACAAAGTGAATCACCTACATGTATACATATATCCCCACATACCCTCCCTCTTGCATCTCCCTCCCACCCTCCATATCCTACCCCTCTAGGTGGTCACAAAGCACTGAGCTAATCTCCTGATGCTATGAAGCTGCTTCCGACTAGCTATCTACTTTACATAGAGAAGTGTATATATGTCAATGCTACTCTCTCATTTCGTCCCAGCTTACCTTCCCCCTTCCCTGTGTCCTCAAGTCCATTCTCTACATCTGTGTCTTTATTCCTGTCCTACCCTTAGATTCATCAGAACAATTTATTTTTTCTTTAGATTCCATATATATGTATTAGCATACAGTATTTGTTTTTCTCATCCTGACTTACTTCACTCTGTATGACAGACTCTAGGTCCATCCATCTTACTACAAAAACTCAATTTCGTTTCTTTTTATGATTGAGTAATATTCCATTGTATATATGTGCCACATCTTCTTTATCCATTCATTTGTTGATGGACACTTAGGTTGCTTCCATGTCCTGGTTATTGTAAATAATGCTGCAATGAACACTCTGATACATGACTCTTTTTGAATTATGGGTTTCTCAGGGTATATGCCCAGTAGTGAGATTGCTGGGTCATATGGTAGTTCTATTTTTATTTTTTCAAGGAACCTCTATACTGTTTCCCATAGTGGTTATATCAATGTACATTCCCACCAACAGTGCAAGAGGTTTCCCTTTTCTCCACACCCTCTCCAGCATTTACTGTTTATAGATATATTGATGATGGCCATTCTGCCCTGTGTGAGGTGATACCTCATTGTACTTTTGATTTGCATTTCTCTAATACTTAGTGATGTTGAGCATTTTGTCAAGTGTTTTTTGGACAACTCTGTGTCTTTTTTTGAGAAATGCCTATTTAGATTTTCTGCCCATTTTTTGATTGGGTTGTTTGGTTTTTTGATATTGAGCTGCATGAGATGCTTGTATAGTTTGTAGATTAATCCTTTGTCAGTTGCTTGGTTTGCAATATTTTCTCCCATTCTGAGGGTTTCCTTTTTGTCTCATTTATGGTTTCCTTTGCTGTGCAAAAGCTTTTAAGTTTCATAAGGTCCCATTTGTTTATTTTTGTTTTTATATCCATTTCTCTAGGAGGTGGATCAAAAAGGATCTTGCTGTGATTTAAGTCATAGAGTGGTCTGCCTATGTTTTCCTCTAAGAGATTTATACTGTCTGGCCTTAAATTTAGGTCTTTAATCCATTTTGAGTTTATTTTTGTGTATCATGTTAGGAAGTGTTCTAATTTCATTTTTTTACATGTAGCTGTCCAAATTTCCCATCACCACTTATGGAAAAGGCTGTCTTTTCTCTGTTGTATATTCTTGCCTCCTTTAAGAAAGATAAAGTGTCCATATGTGCATTGGTTTACCTCTGGGCTTTCTCTCCTTTTCCATTGATCTATATTTCTCTTTTTGTGCCAGTAGCATACTGCCTTGATTACTGTAGCTTTGTGGTATCGTCTGAAGTCTGGAAGCCTGATTCTTCCAGCTCCGTTTTTCTTTCTTAAGATTGCTTTGGCACTTCAGGGTCTTTTGTGTTTCCATACTTATTGTGAAGTTTTTTGTTCTAGTTCTGAGAAAAATGCCATTCAAAGTTTGATATGGATTGCATTGCATCTGTAGATTGCTTTGGGTAGTAGTGTCTTTTTCACAATGTTGATTCTTCCAATCCAAGAACATGGTATATCTCTCCATCAGTTTGTATCATCTTTAATTCCTTTCTTCAGTGTCTTATAGTTTTTTGCATACAGGACTTTTGTCTCCTCAGGTAGGTATATTCCTAGGTATTTTATTCTTTTTGTTGCAGTGGTAAATAGGAGTGTATCCTTAATTTCTCTTTCAGATTTTTCATGATAAGTGGATAAGAATTAAGCGTTTTCTGTGCATAAATTTTCTATCCTGCTACTTTACCAAATTCATTGATTAGCTCTAGTAGTTTTCTGGTAGCATCTTTAGGATTCTCTATGTACAGTATCATGTCATCAGCAAACAGTGACAGCTTTACTTCTTTTCTGATTTTGATTATTTGTATTTCTTTTTCTTCTCTGATTGCTGTGGCTAAAACTTCTGAAACTGTGTTGAATAATAGTGGTGAGAGTGGGCATCCTTTCTTGTTCCTGATTTTAAAGGAAGTGTTTTCAGTTTTTCACCAGAGACCAATGTTGGCCATGGCTTTGTCATATATGGCCTTAATTATGTTGAGGTAAGTTCCCTGTATGCCTACTTTTTGGAGAGTTTTCATCATAAATGGGTGTTGAATTTTGTTGAAAGTTTTTACTGCATCTATTGAGATTATCATATGGTTTTTACCTTTCAATTGTTAATATGGTGTATCACATTGATTAATTTGCATATACTGAAGGATCCTTGCCTTCCTGGGATAAACCCCAGTTGATCATGCTGTATTATCCTTTTATTTTGATATTGGATTCTGTTTGCTAGTGTTTAGTTGAGGGTTTTTGCATCTATGTTTATCACTGACATTGGTCTGTAATTTTGTTTTTTTGTGACATCTTTGTCTGGTTTTGGTATCAGGGTGATGTTGCCTTCGTAGAATGAGTTTGGGAGTGTTCCTCCCTCTTCTATATTTTGGAAGGTTTGGAGAAGGATAGGTGTTAGCTCTTCTCTAAATGTTTGATAGAGTTCATCTGTCAAGCCATCTGATGCTGGACTTTTGTTTTTTGGAATATTTTTAATGACAGTTTCAATTTCAGTGCTTGTGATTGGTCTGTTCATATTTTCAATTTCTTCCTGGTTCAGTCCCAGAGGGTTGTACTTTCCTAAGAATTTGTCCATTTCTTCCACCTGTCTATTTTATTGGCATATAGTTGCTTGTAATAATCTCTCATGATCCTTTGTATTTCTGCAGTCACTTGTTACTTCTCCTTTTTCATTTGTAGTTCTGTTGATTTGAGTCTTCTCCCTTTTTCTCTAGATGAGTCTGGCTAATGGTTTATCAATTTTGTTTATATTCTCAAAGAACCTGCTTTTAGTTTTATTCATCATTGCTATAACTTCCTTTGTTTCTTTTTCATTTATTTCTGACCTGATCTTTATGATTTCTTTCCTCTGCTAACTTCAGTGGTTTTTGTTCTTTTTCTAATTGCTTTAGATGTAAGGTTAGGTTGTTTATTTGTGATTTTTCTTGTTTCTTGAGGTAGGGTTGTATTGCTATAAACTTCTCTATTAGAACTTCTTTTGTTGCATCCCATAGGTTTTGGGTCATTATGTTTTCATTGTAATTTGTTCCTAGATAATTTTTGATTTCCTCTTTGATGTCTTCATTGATCTTTTGGTTATTTAGTAGCATATTGTTTGGCCTGCCTGTGTTTGTATATTTTACAGTTTTTTTTTCTGTAATTGATATCTAGTCTCATAGCGTTGTGGTCAGGAAAGATCTTTGTTACTATTTCAATTATCTTAAATTTACCAAGGCTTGATTTTTGACCCAAAATATGATCTATCCTGGAGAACGTTTCATGAACACTTGAGAAGAAAGTGTATTCTGTTGTTTTTGGATGGAATGTCCTATAAATATCAATTAAGTCCACCTTGCTTAATATGTCATTTAAGCTTGTATTTCCTTATTTAATTTCATTTTGGATGATCTGTCCATTGGTGAAAGTGAGGTGTTAAAGGCCACTACTATGATTCTGTTACTCTCGATTTCCCCTTTTATGGCTGTTAGCATTTGCCTTATGTATTGAGGTGCTCCTATGTTGGGTGCATAAATATTTACAATTGTTTTATCTTCTTCTTGGATTGATCCATTGATCATTATGTAGTGTTCTTCTTTGTCTCTTCTAATAGTCTTTATTATAAAGTCTAGTTTGTCTGATATTAGAATTGCTACTCCAGCTTTCTTTTTATTCCCTTTTGCATGGAGTATCTTTTTCCATCCCCTCACATTCCGTCTGTATGTGTCCCTAGGTCTGAAGTGGGTCTCTTGTAGATAGCATATATATGGGTATTGTTTTTGTATCCATTCCAGCAGTTTATGTCATTTGGTTGGAGCATTTAATCCATTTAAATTTAAGGCGATTAACAATATGTATGTTCCTATTCCCATGTTTAAATTGTTTTGTTTTTGTTTTTGTAGGTCTTTTCCTTCCCTTGTGTTTCCTGCCTAGAGAAGTTCCTTTAGCATTTGTTGTAAAGCTGGTTTGGTGGTGTTGAATTCTCTTAATTTTTCTTGTCTGTAAAGGTTTTAATTTCTCTGTCGGATCTGAAAGAGATCCTTGCTACTCAGAGTAATCTTGTTTGTAGGTTGTTCCCTTTCATCACTATAAATATCTCCTGCCACTCCCTTCTAACTTACAGATTTTCTGCTGAGAGATCAGCTGTTAACCTTATGGGGATTCCCTTGTATGTTATTTGTTGCTTTTCCCTTGCTGCTTTTAATATTTTTTCTTTGTACTTAATTTTTGTTAGTTTGATTAATATATTTCTTGGCATATTTTCCCTTGAATTTATCCTGTATGGGACTCTGCACTTCCTGGACTTGATTGACTCTTTCCTTTCCCATGTTAGGGAAGTATTCAATTATAATCTCTTCTAATATCTTCTCAGACCCTTTTTTTTTTCTCTTCATCTTCTGGGATCCCTACAATTTGAATGTTGGTGCATTTAATGTTGTCTCAGAAGTCTCTGAGATTGTCCTCAATACTTTTCATTCTTTTTTCTTTATTCTGCTCTGCAGTAATTATTTCCACTATTTTACCTTCCAGGTCACTTATCCATTCATCTGCCTCAATTTTTGTGCTATTGATTCCTTCTAGAGAATTTTTCATTTCCTTTATTGTGTTGTTCATCATTGTTTGTTTGCTCTTTAGTTCTTCTAAGTCCTTGTTAAACATTTCTTGTATTTTCTCCATTCTATTTCCAAGATTTTGGATCATCTTTATTATCATCACTCTGAATTCTTTTTCAGGTAAACTGCCTATTTCCTTTTCATTTGTTTGGTCTGGTGTGTTCTTACCTTGCCTTTTCATCTGGTGCATATTTCTCTCTCTTCCCATTTTGATTAACTTACTGTGTTTGTGGTGTCCTTTTCTCAGGCTCCAGGTTAGTAGTTTCCGTTGTTTTTGGTGTCTGACAGCAGTGGGTAAGTTTGGTTCACTGGCTTGTGTGGGCTTCCTGGTGGAGGTGGCTGGTGGATGTGGCTGGATCTTGTCTTTCTGGTGGGCAGGGCTGCATCCAGTGATGTGTTTTCGCATGCCTGTGAATTTAGTATGCTTTTAGGCAGCCTCTCCTCTAATGGGTGGGGTTGTGTTCCTGTCTTGCTAGTTGTTTGGCATGGGCCATCCAGCACTGGAGCTTTCTGACCGTTGGGTGTAACTGGGTCTTAGCATTGAGATGGAGATCTCTCGAGACCTCTTGCTGATTGATATTACGTGGGGCCGGGAGGTCTCTTGTGGTCCAATGTCCTGAACTAGGCTCTCCCACCTCAGAAACTCAGGCCTGACAACAGGGCCAGAGCACCAAGACCCTGTCAGCCACACAGCTCATAAGAAAAAGGAGGATAAAAGAAAGAAAATAAAAAATAAAATAAAATAAATAAAATTTAAAAAAATATTAAAATTTAAAAAAAAGAAGAGAGCAATCAAACCAATAAACATATCCACCAGTGATACCAAGCACTAAAAACTATACTAAGATAAACATAAAAATCAGATACGAGTCAGTCACAGAGAGCAAAACCTAAGTGTACAGTTGTTCCTAAAGTCCACCACCTCAATTTTCGGTTGTTTCATTGTCTATTCCAACATTCGTCAAATGCAGGGTACTTCAAGTTGATTGTGGGAATTTAATCCACTACTCTTGAGGCTGCAGGGAGATAGTTCCCTTTCTCTGTTAGCACAGCTCCTGGGGTTCAGCTTTGGTTTTGGCCCCACCTCTACATGTAGGTTGCCCTCAGGCTTCTGTTCTAGCCCTGACAGGACGGAGTTAAAGCATTGGCTGATTAGGGGGCTCTGGCTCTCTCAGGCTGGTGGGAGGGAAGGGTACAGTAGTTATAATTGGAATGTGGGGTGAGCCTGTGGTGGCAGAGGCTGGCATGACATTGCAAAAGCCTGAGGCACACCGTGTGTTCTCCCAGGGAAATTGTCCCTGGATCATGGGACCCTGGCAGTGGTGGGCTGTGAACGATCCTGGGGAGTGGTTGTGGATAGTGAATTGTGCTTGCACACAGGATTCTTGATGGCTACAGCAGCAGCATTAGCATTTCATGTCCATCTTGTGTGGTACAAGCTGATAGCCGCAGCTCACACCTATCTCTGGAGCACGTTAAAGCATTTCTCTGTGTTCTGTGGGCAGACAGGGAAGGAATCCCCTCTCCTCATGCACACTGAAACAATGGTCTCTTGCCTCTTACTAGGTCCTTACTTTTTCCCAGGGTCCTTCCCGGCTAGCTGTGGCACTCTAGCCCCTTCAGGCTGTGTTCCTGCAGCCAACCCCTGTCCTCTCCCTGGGATCTGAACTCCGAAGCCCGAGCCTCAGCACCCAGCACCCACCCACCCTGGTGGGTGAGCAGACAAGCCTCTCAGGCTGGTGAGTGTTGGTAGGCACTGATACTCTGTGCGGGAATCTCTCCATTTTGCCCTCTGCACCCCTGCTGCTGTTCTCTCCTCAGTGGTTCTGAAAATTCCCCCCCGCCCAGCCCCCATCTCCTCCATTGAATGGGCTTCCTAGTGCGTGGACACTTTTCCTCCTCCACAGCTGCCTCTCAGAGGTGCAGGCCCCATCCTTATTCTTTTGTCTCTGTTTTTTTCTTTTGTCCTACCCAGGTACATGGGGTTTTTCTTGCCTTCTGGGAAGTCTGAGGTCTTCTGCCAGAGTTCAGTAGTTTTTCTGTAGGAGTTGTTCCACATGTAGATGTGTTTTTGATGTATTTGTTGGGAGGAAGGTTATCTCTATGTCTTACTGCTCTGCATCTTGAAGGTCCCCCCTTCCTGTAGATTCTTACTACTTGTTATACCCTTTTCTTTTCCACTAAGAAAAGACTCATTAACATTTATTTTAGCGTACATTTAGTATTGATGAATTATTTTGCTGTTTCTTGTCTGAGTTCTTTATCTCTCTTTCAATTCTAAATGATAAACTTGCTGGGTAGAGTGTCCTAGGTTGGAGGTTTTTCCCTTTCAGCACCCTGAATATATCATGGCACTCCCTTTTGGACTGCAACATTTCTGTAGCAAAATGTATCAAGTTATAGGGGTTCCCTTGTATGCGACTCTGTTTTTTTCTCACTGCCTTTAGAATTCTCTTTAAATTTTGCCATTTTAATTATAACATGTCTTGGTATGGGTCTGTTTAGGTTCATCTTCTTTGGGACTCTTTATACTTCCTGTATCTGGATATCTGTTTCCTTCTACAGATTTGTGAAGTTTTCACCCATAACTTTATCAAATATATTTTGACACTTTTCTCTCTCTCTTCCTTCTGGGACCCCTAAAATGCAAATGTCTGTATGTCTGATGCTGTCTCAGAAGTCACTTAAACTGTTCTCATTTCTTAAAATTGTTTTTCTTTTTGCTGTTCTGACTTGGTAATGTTTATTATTCTGTATCACCTAGTCTGCTGTTAATTCCTTTCAATGTGTTTGTCATTTCAGTATTATATTCTTCAGTACTGACTGGTTCTTTTTTATATTTTCTAGTTCCTTTTAAAAATTGTCCCTGTGTTCATCTATTATTCCCCCTAATTCAATTAGCATTCTTACTGCTAATGCTTTGAACTCTTTATGTGTTAAATTGTTTCTTTATGTTTCATTAGTTTTCTATTCAGGGTTTTTCTCTTGCTCTTTCAAATGAAACAAATTCCTCTGTCTTTTCATTTTGCTTAACTTTCTCTGTCTCTATTAAATTAGGTGAAACAGTCACCTATTGTAGTCTTGAAGGTGTTTCATTGTGTGGGATCATCCCTATAACATCTCTGTGGGTCCAGTGGCTTTGGTGGGAGAGATCAGTCTGACATGAACACAAGTCACATCTTTTCTCAGTGTGTGCTGACAGTTATCACCTTTGTAGGACACAGGGATAGAAATGGAGGGGCCAGGGCCAGTCAGGTGTGAGACAGTGCTTATTCTCTGCTCAGTGACTCTCACTGCCCTATCAGGGATAGTGGCAGCTCCCATTTTGCTGGATCAGAAACCCTGATTGTAAGGTCCAAGCTCGCTGTATTCCCTTTAAGTGTGTGTTCTCCTCTCTCCTAGCACTCTTGCCCCAGAGTGGAACATTATTGGAACAAAATGGGTTAACATGGGCACTTGGTGTGGGTCTGGGAAAAGTCTGTGTTAGTCCAGCCACAGATAGAAATCATAACTGCTTCTGATGCATTGTCTGTGTAGGCATCAGCAATGGCTGCCCTGCTCAGACACTACTTTGAGTCTGAGCTGCTATACAACTCACAGCTGGCTTTTGTCCTCAGCTGTGGCAGCCCTCATTCCAGTGAGGAGCTATGTTGTGAAGCAAGTGGGGCCAGAGCAGTTGCCAGCTCAGGCTTAGGTGTGCATGGTGGTGGTTGTGGGAGACCAGCTAGCTACTTGTGCTGCTTTGATCCTCCTTCTCTGCCTTGTTTCAAGGGTAATCAAGTGTATACACACTGCTCACAAGTAGAGTACAGGCTTCCCATGACCCTCTTGTTAGTCCTACTGTCCCTTCAAACAGCCAAGGACACTCACCTTCCTGGTGTCAAGCCCCAGGGCTGGGGTGCCCAATATGTGGCCTGAATAACTCACTTCCCAGGGAAGATCTCTGCACATGTAATCTCACTTCTCTTCTGGCTCTGTCCCAGGGACACAGGTCCTAACCTGATTGCTTCTCTTCCCTTCCTACATGCCTCTGTGTAGATTTTTCTTATAGTCTTGGTTGTATACCAGTTTTTCTGCCAGTCTCCAGTTAGTTTTCATTGAGAATTATTTCACATGTAGATGCAATTTTGATGTGTTTATTGGGGGAAGTGAGTTCCGTGTCCTATTCTGCCATGTTGATCTCCTCCCTTCGACCTTGACTCTTGATTCTCTATTATACATCTGATTTCTATTTCATTGGAATATCTATTTAATTTCTTATTTGTTTTCTCTAATTTTCTTTAGTTTGGTTTGCTGTTACATTACATTGATTTTCAGCCTTCTTTATCTTCTTTTATTTTCTAATTTGCATTTAGGGCAGGGTTTCTCATCCTCAGCATTATTATTATTTTGGCCCAGATAATTCTCTGTTTGGGGGAGCTTTCCAACATTGTAGGATGTTTAACAGCATCCCTGTCTTCTACTTATTATGTGCTAGTAGGTCCTTCTAGTTGTGTAACTAAAAATTTCTCTAGACATTGTGAAATATCCCTGCATGGGTGAAATCGCTCTTGGTTGAGAATTACTAATTTAAGGCAACAGATTTCTCTCTGAGCACAAGTTTGACATATCATATCTTCATGAATTATGCAATTTATTTTCAGATAGTGGGAAATGTCATGGCAGTCAGAAAACATACTTTAAATGGTTTAAGTGTTTTGTAATCTTCTGGGGCTTTCTTTATGGTACAGCAAATAGTTGGCTTTGATAGATATTCCATGCATGTGTGAAAAGAATGTGGGCTCTATTATTGTTATGTACAGTGATTTTACATGTCAATAAGATCCAATTCATTGTGCTTTTCAAGTGTTTTGTATTTCATGACTTTTGTTATTTTCAACCAGTTAGGAGATATATTAAAGTCTTCCTTATGATTATGAAGTTGTCTATTCTCTCAATTTTGGGTATATGCACTTTGAATCCAGTTTAATGTGCTCCTACAGATTTAGAAGTGTCATATCTTTCTAGAGCATTGATCCCTTTGGCATTAAGGCATGTCCTCTTTGTTTCTAATAATATTTTTTGCATTAAAGCTCAATTTGTCTGATGTTATTTGTTAGTATTTAAATGTTATTGTTCCTCAACATTTCCCCAACTTTTATGTCATTATATTTCAAGTTTAATTTTTATAGTTTTAAAAAATTTAGTACTTAATTGAGATATTCAGTTGATTTATACAAATGTAATTATGGATAGAATTGGTTATATATATCATTTAGCATGTGTTTTAAATTTAACTCATTTAAAAATTTTTTTTTCCTTCTTTCTAGGCTTTTTTGGTATGATTATTTTTGGATTATTCAGGGTTTTTTTCCTCTTTACCTATCAATTTTACATTTTACGCTTCTTTTGTCTAATTAACTAGAAATGAAAACATATGTCTTTAATTTCTAATGAACAACACATTAGTTACTTTTACTGCTTCCTCAACAATGCTGAAATTCATGAAGATTTTAATCTAATATCCTACGTCCTTTAACTTTATATTGTCATGAATTTTTGTTCCACATACATTTTATGTTCTATAAAGCATTCAAATTTTGTTTATGCAGTTAATATTTATTTATATTCACCTATGTATTTAACTTTGTGTTTTACACAAAGTTTTATTTCTACCTCAGATCCTTTTATTCCTGTCTGAAGGACTCCTTTTAGGTATTACCTTTATTTCTGGTCTACTACTTTTTATTTGGAACTGTATTTTTAATTGTTTGAAATTTTCGTTATTTTATTATTGTTTCTCAAGTGTGTCTTTCCTAAATATAGAATTCTAGGTTAGAAGGTTTCAAAAGGTTAGCAGCCTTTGAAGATGCTAATCCACTGTCTTTTGCTTTCAACAAGTTTTTGGATAAGTTGACTCACACCCTTATTGTAGCTCCATGAAAGTTAGTATCTTTTTTCCTCTGGATGCTTTTGTGATTTGTTTTTCATCAATTTTACAATTTTCTTTATATTTATTATGCTTGGGGAAATTCATTGAGATTCTTGAATTTATGAGGTTTATTTTACCAACATTGAAAAAGTCTACCATTTTCTGCTTTGAATATTCCTTTTGCATTATTCTCCCTCATTTCTCCCTCTAGTACTTCAATTTCATGTTTTACCCTTTGAGTACGTTCAGTACCTCTATGGGTTTGTTTTCTTTTCTCCTATTTTTTCCTGTCTCTTCTTCAGTTTAGGTGTTTTAACTGACCTAACTTTTAAATGCTTACTCTGTCCATGATGCTATGAGACACCCATTTGAATTTTTATTTCATGTATTGCATTCTTCACTTTTAAAATATCATTTTATTTTTATAGATACCAATTACTATTGAAAGTTTATTCTTTTAAATTGATTTTGTTCATTTATTCTTCTGCATTTTGAACCTATTAACCATAAGTATTTTAAAGTCCCTCTCTGCTAATAAGCATTGAGTTTTGGTGTTGGTTTGTTAATCTAGGTTATCTAGACTAATATAAAGTTGATCATTTCCCCACAAAGTTTGTAAATTTGGTTGGGAGGTTTTTAAAAATTTTACAGCAGAGATTGTATGACTCGAGTTTATACTAGATTATGGAAATACAGAGAGATTTTTAGGTATCTTCTTGCTGGAAACTTCAGAGGTTTCACAGTTTTTGTTTTTCTGGTACCTATATTAATATTAATATGTCAGTTTTAGAATAACTTCATGAAAAGTATAGAGATTTAGTATTGAGTGTTTGTTGATTTGTCAAAGAAAAATTTTTTTTCTTATCTGGAGCCCTAGACAGAGGCATGCTCACTTTTTTTTTTTTTTTAATCTTGGATGAACATTTTTCTAGTGTAAGTATTTTTCTTTCTTTTCATTGAAGAGGCACTGCTTCCAGGATCTCCAGTTATGCACATTCCTTAGTGACAGCTCTTTACCTTCCTTTCATTTATATTTATCTTTGAATATTAATTTTCATTTCTATTTATCTTTGAATATTAATTTTCAAGTTCCCATCTCTTAAGTCCTGTTTTAGCTTCAGTTTCTCTATTCCTGGCATTTAACAATTTCAATTCCTTTAAGCTCAATCATGTATTTTCATTATTGTTTGTTTACTTTCTATGTCTTTGTAGTGAAAGCAGGGTCCATGTTAAATTAGTCTGTCATCTGACAGAACCCAGCTTCATTTTATGCAATGCCAATACAATAACATCCCTGGAACACAAATATCACTAAGCTCAATTTTCAGTTGAGAAAACCATTGTTTACAGATGTTCTTTGGCTCTATCAAAGCTTCACAGCTAGTAGTGTATAGAGTAATTTGAATCCATTTTGGACTAGCTCTAAAGCTTCTGTTTTCTTAACAGAAAAGAATGTTAAATTCCTGATTAGTTCTTTTTTCTCTGAGTATGTGCTTCAGACTCTCAAGGGGTCCGGGCTCCTGTTGGGGCATGTCCTATTAAGGGTTGATTATGGTATGTAAGTAGCTTTATGTAGAGTCCAGCCTCACTCTGGATAATAACCATCTTCTGTAGAACTGAGCTATTCTTAAAATAACCATTGCTTTACCAAATTAGTGATGGTAAGTTATTCTTACAATTTTGCCTAGGCTTCAGCTTCCCAGGACTTTGTTGTTCTTAATAATAATAATGAATTTACTGTTATTTGTGAAATACAGTCATGATTCTTTACTTTCACTTTTCAGCTCCTACTCTGTGCAGCCACAGTATTTTATTTACTCTTAGGTGACAGTACTTATTAGAATTTTCACTGTTTTATAGACTTTTGTTTATCTGTCTAATGACCCCTAACTACCAATGAAGACTAAGACGTTCTTGAAGGGAAAAACCTTCAAAATTTTCATTCCCCAAACACCTAGAAGAAAAGTTTTGTCATGTATATATTTAGAGAACTTAGCTTTGGCAATATGCTAAAGTATCATTTATCAAACAGAATATGAATTATGTACTATAAGGAGAATTATAAAATTATGTAAATCCATTATTTTGGCCAAAGAAATGTAACTTAAAGTCAAGACTATAGAAGAAAGAAAAAAAAATCAATGTGGCTACAGGAGATCTCCAACCTAAATAATTCCAGTAAATTCTCTGTTATATCAATGCCCTCTGGCAGGAAAGTCCATGGTGTCTTCATTCATCCTTTGGGTTCAGCATTTTGGGACACTCAAGGAAGCACCAAACATAGATCAATATTTTTGGAACAAAGGAACCAACTGAACAACTAGCAGATATATTTGAATAAATGCTCTTGTTCTGGTCAAAATGATGGTTCAGTGTATCCCTCTTAGTCCACATTCCAGAAATAGGAAAGTTCACAGAAGGGAGGTGGCTAGAAATACTTTATGAAGTTCCCTTTTAACATGTAATACATTTTATATTTTAGAATAGTTTTAGATTTATAGAAAAGTTGCAAGAATATTACAGAGAGTTTCCATATACACCACAACCAGTTTAATAGTTAATGTTTAAAAAAAAATGTTTGGAGATGAAGTGATTCTGCATAGGTATATGGGAAGAAGATATTTTTGACATTAATAGTACTGAGAGAAGTGGCTCGCATAAATTAGATACTCAGGAAATATTTCTGATGTGAACAAATAAAATGCAGATTGTGCTCAAATATTACAAGGCCTTTGATGCTGAGATGAAGAATTTGTTTTTAACAAATTCTGTAGGTAATGGGAAAATATCTTTTCAAGGATAACTTTATACCCAGAAAAAAATGTAGAATTTAAAAGCTCTTAAAGAATTGGGTTATTCATATTTACCTTAGAAAAACAACAAAAACAAACTCAAAACAAATTCAAAATTGATTTCATGTCCTGAGACTCAAAAGACCAAAAGTTTTACTCTGTTTCATGAATCAGTGTCATGGTGCCTGTAATCACAGATGTTGAACCTAGTTAATCTCAAATAAGGATGGAATGTGATTTGAATTTATTTTCTAATGGTTATCATAGTTTGCATGAGAAATATATAATATTTATTCCAGTTTGTTTTCAGCTCATCAATGTGGAGGTCGTTCGAAATTCGTGTTGGTCTTCCTAAAGCAGAAAAAGTAGCATTCTACATAGTAGTTTTAGGGTCATTCAAAAGTCTTCCCAGCCATCAAATTTCTTCCCAGTGTATGAAGTATGAGGTTGTCATAGAGATAAGAAACTTATTCTCTCATTATTTGTCCATATCTTAGGTACTGAACTAGTTGGAGTGTGGAGGACAATTTATGGTGTCTTGTTGATAAGAAACTGATTAGGTCCTTCATCAAGTCAGACTAAACACATGGAAACAGGTAGTAGGAAGTCTGCATCTAAGTGCTGGATTATATTAGGCTCCCCTCTCCTGGGGAAAGAATGAGAATTGCTAGCTGTCAGAACTATTTTCATTCATGTTTCCCAAGAAAGATTTATACAGAGAAGAAAAGGCCAGGCAAATCCTATCCCATTTGTTATTATAAAGATTTTCCCCCAAGCAATGTAGGCTCCTGATAAATGGTGCTTGACCGTGTAAAACTTGCAAGAATCCTTCTAATGAGATAAAGGCACTTCCTTTCCCATGGGAGTTGGCCTGGTTTCTGATGGCAGTGGCTCTCTGACACTTCTAAGAAGTTAAACAGCATTAACGTCAAAGTTGGTCAGGTAGCCTCTATGGCTGTACACCTATGTAATCAAACAACTCTATGGAAGAAGAGCAAAAAGCAAAACCCTAAAAGAACCAAAAAGGGAAATCTTTCACCAAATATCTATTCCTTACCACTGTAGCCAACATGTAATCCACTAGTACTCCTCTACTCAAACAGACTTCAAGTCAATTCTTCCCACTTACCCTCCTCCTATTAATGGCACTTAAATCAGTGCTTATATTATAAAGGCCCGTTTGCCTTTCATGTTCAATCAGGCACAGTTTCTCCAATATATCTCAGTCTAACTGTTGCTTTCTATTTTCATACTAATCACGGCAGTCTGGAATTCAATATAATAGCTTCCTAACCCTACCATTTCAAAGTTATCCCTATAGCCTAGAATAGTGCCTTACATAGTATATTCCCAATTAATAGTTATTATATTATTGTATAAGTAAGTGGATATCCCTCTCCCCATTCTAATCAGGTTCTTTAACCCTGTTGGTATAATATACTAAAAACATAGTTTTGATTCACCAAATTCAGGGGCATGTTATTTCTTGTTGTATTTTCATTCCTTTAGCCACATTTTTGAAACTAAATCTCACTACATTTTCCCAAGGATTCTATCTAATGCCATTACACTGACAAGCCCTAAATACCTCTGCTTTTGCTTTCCCTTCTTTGTGAAATTCCTTTTATGACTTCCTTTACACCAAGCTCTTCCTGTGAAAATTATTTTCATACATTTATAACATGCATCTGTATTCAACATAATACAAAACTGTTATGTTTTATTCTCATTTGTATTCTTATTAACATATAACATGGTGCCTTACACATTTATCAGTCACACAGTAAATATCTATTAATTTAATAAACACTGATTTCAAAGACCTCACTAGAAATCTTTGCACACACATAGAACATGTAAGGACAAATCAAGGCATATGTTCAGTGATTTACAGGGGTTGATAGAAAGGAGCAATATCAATATGGACTATAGTCACAAAACAAGTTTCCAGGAAGAGGTGGCTCTTGATGTGACCCTTGAAGGTAGCACTCTCCTCTTGCTAAATATAAGCTAATTAATATGGCAATTCCACTATTCTACTTCATAAATGAATGTTTGTACACGATAGGAAGATTCAAAACAGAAGATTCATAAGTATTTTGGAGAATATAGGAGGAAAATAGAGAAGGAGAGAAGTCAGTACTATAGCAAGTTCCAGGCAGGGAGAAGGATTCCAAGTACCCACCCAGAGGGAATCCTGGACATGAATTTGAGACTATGCCACCTCCACCAAATCATACCTTCAGCTGGGCTTTGCTTGTCTCACCTGTGCAACACATCCATTTAACTATGTTGTCTCTAGGTCTTTCAGCTGTAAATTTTGAGATTTCCTGATGTCAACACAGGTAAATAGAGAGTTTAAGAGAAAACTATCCTACATTTTTTCTATAAGGGCTAAAGAGAAAAAAAATCATTTGAGTAATAGAAAGGCATTTGACCCTTTTGAAATACTCTGAACATTCCCACACTCTTGAGAGAGACTCTTGATTTATACAGTACGGAAGTGAGTGGAGGTTTAAACCATTATTTGCTGTTAACACAAGCTGCCTAAGAAATAAAACGATCCCTAACTATGATTTCTGTGTATAAACTCTTTGTTGCTTATTGGTCTCGCAATAGGTTCTCCAAACTTCTATTAACATATCAATAGTATTTTTCAGAGCTTAAATTGAGCAGTGATTTTATTTCAGGCTGATCATATATAAACCACTTTTCTTTGAAGAGTCTCTTATTGTTGTAAAAAATGAAAGCCATTCAAATGAGCAGTGATTGAAACAGTGAGAAATAAGAGGGAAATAAATCAATATAATATCACATTTTCCAGGGCACTATCTCTGTTTTTGAAAAGACACCATTAATAACATGTTTACGGGAGAAGCAGCCAGTTGCTCAAAGTGCAGTCAGGGGTGAGCTGAATGGATGGAATTCTGGGAAGTCTTCTCTCTTTCTCTCTCTCTCAGTTGCTTAGAAGTCAAAGCTCACTGGTGGAATCTGTAGTAAGCTGACTCAAGACACCCTCAGAACCTGAAGTTAAATGGACTGCTTTGCAACCTGAGACGCACTTCTCTCTCCTTTACCTTGTGTGAGCTCTAAGACAAGAACGGCATGGGGGCAAAGAGGGAAGAATAACCATCATTTCCTAGTGATTCATGGGCTTGTTGTGTTTCCAAACCTGGTCCATTAAATGAAGACCAAACTCATCATCAGAGAACCCAGCACCTTAGTGATGGCATGATGTTCCTGCTTACAATTAACTTCCATTTCTTGCCAATGTTCCACCTCTGCTCCAGGATATTTCCTAGGTACAAGAAAGAGAAAGTTTTAGGGAAGAAAAAATCTGTGGTTACACTTGAAATATAAGAAGTTTGGGATTAAAACCGCCAACTGTTATCTTCCTTCTAGTGAAGGAATTTGAGAAAAGGTACTTTTTAATAATCTGGCTTATTAAAAAGCAAGAAGGATTCCAATACATGAAGGAAGATGCCAAATAAGAATGCCTAAAAGAGGAAGATTTTGAGAGAGAGATCAAAGCCAAGATCAAGAAGGATAGAAACTCACCATGGGAAAGAGAATGAGTAGTACAAATTCATAGTCACAGGAAGTATAATGTAAATATGGGACTGAGGAGAATGTAATGTCCTATGTTCTAAAGAATGATAGAGAGGATCTAAAGATGCCAAAGAATGTCAGAGCCATTGTTACTGACCCAGAAGGAAGAGATGTGCAATGTGCATGGCCATTTCTTCCTGAGATTTAGGAATGCTTTTGACATGGATAACTGAAATGTGAGTGCACTATCAAGCCCACCTATGGCTATATATTTAAGTTGTTTTGATTGCAAGAAACTGGCATATCTCTTAGTTTGGCAACAATAGACAGTAATTATTACTATGGGAATGTAATTTTGTCAGCTCTTAACCTGTATCTGAGAAGTAAAGTGTCCCTGAGTTCAAATCCCAGATCAATAATTGTTTAGTTAATTAGGTGACCTAATATCAATTTCTTGACCTCTTTAGGTCTTAGTTTCTTCAAATGCAAAATGGGCATAAAATTAACACCCAGCTTGTTGAGTTGTTAAGGGGAATAGATGATATAATGTAGGCACATATGTTCAGCCACCAATTAACATGTTTAAAAATGGTGCTCCTGATATCTTCTATTTCTGTCCCAGGGAAACCAGCTTCTCCTGTAGTCTTGCCCATATCAGTTAATGGCTTCCAGTTGCTCAGTGGAGAGCACACAAAACAACAACAAAAACAGCAACAACCACCCACCAAAACAAAACAAAAATAACATCGAAGCTCTACCTTCAAAATATATCTAGAATTCAACCACCGCTATAGGTCTGTCCAAGCCATTATCATCCCTCCCTAGTATTTCTGTAAGTTTCCTTATTTCCATGCTTCTGCTCCTGCCTACACATTCTTTGACCTCAACACAACAGCCAAAATGATTCTGTAAAAATGTGTCAAATCTTGTCACACTGCTCAACAACCTCAGGTGGCTTGCCATTTTTAATTCAATAAAGGACAAGGTCCTGTTACCTCTCTAACTTTGTTTGCAAGTATTCTTTCCTCTGTCTTTTCTTCTCCAGCCACACTGGCCTCCTTTGCTGTTCATTGAATAAACTGGGCACATGCTTGCTTGCTTCAAGGCCTTTAATACATAAGTAATTCTGCCTAGAACTGTCTTTTCCATAAATCTGCAAAGCCAGCTCCCTCACTGACTCTAGGTGTTTACTCTGTAGTTAATTACTCGATGAATTTTTCTCTATCTACCTACCTAAAGTGTAAAGCATGCCCACCCATCATTAAATGATATAAATCCTACTCTTGCTTAACTTTTCCTCCTTATTATTTATTACTAATTTATTGTGTATTCTAACTTACTGTCTCTTTTCCTTACTAAAATGGTGGCAGAAAAATTTTTATTGTTTCCACTATTATATTGTCAGTGACAAGAAGAGTCCTGGCAAATATTAAGTGCTCAATAAATATTTATTGACTATATTTTTTTCATTAGCATGATTTATGACATAGAGTAAGCATTCATTAAAATTTATCTATTATTATAATGAATAAAATATGCTCCTTGGACTGTTACAAGATATTCCATGATAAAGAGATTTCCAAACAATTTGAAAATGCTGGGTTAAACAAAGTGATACTTTAAAAAAAAATACAAGGGTGGGGTCAAGATGGAGTACTAGGGGGAGGCGGAATTCGCATCTCTTCACAACTAGGGCACCTACCAGGCGCCAGTGGGGGACCACAGACACCTAAGGGGATGGGACGAACCCCCAGCAACTGGTTGTTTCAATTATACTTTTATTTTTCCTAACATATTTTTTATCTTACTAATTTTATTTTGTTTTTTATTGTTTGATATTGTACTGCTCTTTTTTTTTTCTTTCTCCTTTTTTTTTTTTTAAACATGTCATGAAGCTTGTGAGATCTTGGTTCCGAGGACGGAGGTTGGGCTTGAGCTCCTGTGGTGGGAACTCTGAGTCCAAACCACTGGCTAACAGATAACCTTAGACAACAGGGAATATTATTTGGAGTGAGGCTTCCTGGAGGTCCTCATCTCAGCACCAAGACCCGGCTCTGTCCAACTGCTTGCAAAATCCAGTGCTGGATGTCTCAGGCCAAACAACCAGTAAAACAGGAATACAGTGGAAAAAAAAAAAAGAAATGACAAAAAAATGTTACAGATGAAGGAGCAAGGTAAAAACCTACAAGACCAAATAAATGAAGACAAAATAGGCAAACTACCTGAAAAAGAATTCAGAGTAATGATAGTAAAGATGATCCAAAATCTTGGAAACAGAGTGGAGAAAATACAAGAAACACTTAACAAGGATCTAGAAGAACTAAAGAGCAAAAAAACAGTGATGAAAAACAAATTACTGATACTAAAAATACTCTAGAAGGAATCAATAGCAGAATAACTTAGGCAGAAGAACGGGTAAGTAAGCTGGAAGATGAAATGGTGTAAATAACTACTGCAGAGCAGAAAAAAGAAAAAGTAATGAAAAGAATTGAGGACAGTCTCAGAGACCTTTGGGACAACATTAAATGCACCAATATTCGAATTATAGGAGTTCCGGAAGAAGAAGAGGAAAAGAAGGGTCTGAGAAAATATTTGAAGAGAGTATAGTTGAAAACTTCCCTAACATGGGAAAGGAAATCATCAACTCCAGGAAGCATAGAGAGTACGATACAGGATAAACCCAAAGAGAAACACACTGAGACACATATTAATCAAACTAAATACAAAAATTAAATACAAAGAAAAAATATTAAAAGCAGCAAGGGAAAAGCAACACATAACATACAAGGGTATCCCCATAAGGTTAACAGCTGATCTTTCAGCAGAAACTCTGCAAGACAGAAGAGAGTGGCAGGACATATTTAAAGTGATGAAAGGGAAACATCTACAACCAAGATTACTCTACCCAGCAAGGATCTCATTCAGATTCAATGGAGAAATTAAAACCTTTACAGATAAGCAAAAGTTAAAAGAATTCAGCACCAACAAACCAACTTTACAACAAATGTTAAAAGAACTTCTCTAGGCAGTAAGCACAAGAGAAGGAAAAGGCCTACAAAAAAAAACCCCAAACAATTAAGAAAACGGTAATAGGAACATACATATTGGTAATTACCTTAAATGTAAAAGGATTAAATGCTCCAACCAAGAGACACAGACTGGCTGAATGGATACAAAAATAAGACCCACATATAAGCTGTCTACAAGGGACCCACTTCAGACTTAGGAACACATACAGACCGAAAGTGAGGAGAAAGAAAGCTGGAGTAGCAATTCTCATATCAGATAAAATAGACTTTATAATAAAGACTATAACAAGAGACAAAGAAGGACACTACATAATGATCAAGGGATCAATCCAAGAAGAGGATTATAACAATTGTAAATATTTATGCATCCAACAGAGGAGCACCTCAATACATAAGGTAAATGCTAATAGCCATAAAAGGAGAAATTGACAGTAACACAATAATAGTAGGGACTTTTAATACCTCACTTTCACCAATGGACAGATCATTCAGAATGAAAATAAATAAGGAAACACAAGCTTTAAATGACACATTAAACAAGATGGACTTAATTGATATTTATAGGATATTCCATCCAAAAACAACAGAATACACTTCTTCTCAAGTGTTCATGAAACATTCTCCAGAATAGATCTATCTTGAGCCACAAATGAAGCACTGGTAAATTTAAGAAAGTTGAAATCATATCAAGTATCTTTTCTGACCACAACGCTATGAGACTATATATAAATTACAGGAAAAAATCTGGAAAAAATACAAACACATGGAGGCTAAACAATATGCTACTAAATAACTAAAAGATCAGTGAAGAAATCAAAGAGGAAATAAAAAAATACTTAGAAACAAATGACAATGAAATCAGGATGAAGCAAAATCTACAGGATGCAGCAAAAGCAGTTCTAAAAGGGAAGTTTATAGCAATACAATCCTACCTCAAGAAACAAGAAAAGTCTCAAATAAACAACCTAACCTTACAATTAAGCAATTAGAGAAAGAAGAGCAAAAAACCCCCAAAGTTAGCAGAAGGAAAGAAATGATAAAGATCAGATCAGAAATAAATGAAAGGGCCTCCCTGGTGGCGCAGTGGTTGAGAGTCCGCCTGCCGATGCAGGGGATACGGGTTCGTGCCCCGGTCTGGGAGGATCCCATATGCCGCGGAGCGGCTGGGCCCGTGAGCCATGGCTGCTGAGCCTGCGCGTCCGGAGCCTGTGCTCCGCAACGGGAGAGGCCACAACAGTGAGAGGCCCGCATACCACAAAAAAAAAAAAAAAAAAAAAAAGAAATAAATGAAAAAGAAATGAAGGAAACAATAGCAAAGATCAAAAAAACTGAAAGCTGGTTCTTTGAGAAGATAAACAAAATTGATAAACCATTAGATTCATCAAGAAAAAAAGGGAGAAGAGTCAAATCAACAGAATTAGAAATGAAAAAGGAGAAGTAACAACTGACACTGCAGAAATACAAAAGATCATGAGAGATTATTACATGCCAAAAAAATGGACAACCTGGAAGAAATGGACAAATTCTTAGAAAACACAACCTTCTGAGACGGAACCAGGAAGAAATAGAAAAGATAAGCAGACCAATCAAAAGCACTGAAATTGAAACTGTGATAGAAAATCTTCCAAAAACAAAAGCCCAGGACCACATGGCTCGACAGTTGAATCCTATCAAACATTTAGAGAAGAGCTAACACCTATCCTTCTCAAACTCTTCCAAAATATAGCAGAGGGAGGAACACTCCCAAACTCATTCTACAAGGCCACCATCACCCTGATACCAAAACCAGACAAAGATGTCCCAAAAAAGAAAACTACAGTCCGATATCTCTGATGAACATAGATGCAAAAATCCTCAACCAAATGCTAGCAAACAAAATCCAACACCACATTAAAAGGATCATACACCATTATCAAGTGGATTCTATCCTAAGAATGCACGTATCCTTTAATATACACAAATCAATCAATGTGATACACCGTATTAACAAACTGAAGGATAAAAACCACATGATCATATCAATAGATGCAGAAAAACTTTTGACAAAATTCAACACCCATTTATAATAAAAACTCTCCAGAAAGTAAGCATAGAGGGAACCTACCTCAACATAATAAACTCCATATATGACAAACCCACAGCCAACATTGTTCTAAATGGTGAAAAACTGAAACCATTTCCTCTAAGATAATGGACAAGAGAAGGTTGCCCACTCTCACCATTATTATTCCACATAGTTTTGGAAGTTTTAGCCACAGCAATCAGAGAGGAAAATGAAATAAAAGTAATCCAAATTGGAAAAGAAGCAGTAAAACTGTCACTGCTTGCAGATGACATGATATTATACATAGAGAATCCTAAAGATGCTATCAGAAAACTACTAAAGCTAATCAATGAATTTAGTAGAGTAGCAGGATACAAAATTAATGCACAGAAATCTCTTGCATTCCTATACACTATAGATGAAAAATCTGAAAGAGAAGTTAAGGAAACACTCCCATTTACCATTGCAACAAAAAGAATAAAATACAGAGGAATAAACCTTCCTATGGAGAAAAAAGACCTGTATGCAGAAAACTATAAGACACTGATGAAAGAAATTAAAGATGATACAAACAGATGGAGAAATATATCATGTTTTGGATTGGAAGAATCAACATTGTGAAAATGACTATACTACCCAAAGCATTCTATAAATTCAGTGCAATCCCTATCAAACTACCAATGGCATTTTCACAAAACTAGAACAAAATTTGCACAATTTGTTTGGAAACACCAAAGACCACGAATAGCCAAAGCAATCTTGGGAAAGAGAAACGGAGCTGGAAAAATCAGGCTCCTTGACTTCAGACTATGCTACACAGCTTCAGGAATCAAGATAGTATGGCACTGGCACAAAAACAGAAATATACTTCAATGGAACAGGATAGAAAGCACAGAGATATACCCACACATATATGTTCACCTTATCTTTGATAAAGGAGGCAGGAGTATACAATGGCGAAAAGACAGCCTCTTCAATAATTGGTGCTGGGAAAACTGTACAGCTACATGTAAAAGAATGAAATTAACACCACACACAAAAATAAACTTAAAATGGTTTAAAGACCTAAATGTAAGGTCAGACAGTATAAAACTCTTAGAGGGAAACATAGGCAGAGCACTTTATGACATAAATCACAGCAAGATCCTTTGACCCACCTCCTAGAGTAATGAGAATAAAAACAAAAATAAACAAATGGGACCTAATGAAATTTAAAAGCTTTTGCACTGGGCTTCCCTGGTGGTGCAGTGGTTGAGAGTCTGCCTGCCGATGCAGGGGACACGGATTCATGCCCTGGTCTGGGAAGATCCCACATGCCGTGGAACGGCTGGGTCCATGAGCCATGGCTGCCGAGCCTGCGCGTCCAGAGCCTGTGCTCTGCAACGGGAGAGGCCACAACAGTGAGAAGCCCACGTACCGCAAAAAAAAAAAAAAAAAAAAAAAAGCAAGAAAAAAAAAAGCTTTTGCACTGCAAAGGAAACCATAAACAAGATGAAAAGACAACTCTCAGAATGGGAGAAAATATTTGAAAAGAAGCAACTGACAAAGGATTAATCTCAAAAATATACAAGCAGCTCAATATCAAAAAGACTAACGACCCAATCCAAAAATGGTCAGAAGGCCTAAATAGACATTTCTCCAAAGAAGATATACAGATTGCCAACAAACACATGAAAAGATGCTCAACATCACTAATTATTAGAGAAATGCAAATCAAAACTACCGTAAGGTATCTCCTCACACTGGTCAGAATGGCCATCATCAAAAAATCTACAAACAATAAATGCTACAGAGGGTGTGGAGAAAAGGAAACCTTCTTGCCGTGTTGGTGGGAATGTAAATTGATAGAGTCACTATGAAGAACAGTATGGAGATTCCTTAAAAAACTAAAAATAGAACCACCATATGACCCAGCAATCCCACTACTGGGCATATACCCTGAGAAAACCATAATTCAAAAAGAGTCATGTACCACAATTTTCATTGTAGCACTGTTTACAATAGACAGGACATGGAAGAAACCCAAGTATCCATTGACAGATGAATGGCTAAAGAAGATGTGGCACATATATACAATGGAATATTACTCAGCCATAAGAAGAAACAAAATTTAGTTATTTGCAGTGAGATGGATGGACCTAGAGTCGGTCATGTATAGTGAAGTAAGTCAGAAAGAGAAAAACAAATGCCATATGTTAACACATATATATGGAATCTAAAAAAAAAAAGAAAAAGGTGCTGATGAACGTAGGGGCAGGACTGGAAGAAAGACACAGACATAGAGAATGAACTTGAGGATATGGGGAGGGGGAAGTGTAAGCTGGGACAATGTGAGAGAGTAACATTTACATATATACACTACCAAATGTAAAATAGATAGCTAGTGGGAAGCAGCTGCACAGCACAGGGAGATCAGCTCAGTGCTTTGAGACCACCTAGAGAGGTGGGATAAGGAGGGTGGGAGGGAGACATAAGAGGGAGGGGACATGGGAATATACGTATGCATATAGCTGATTCACTTTGTTATACAGCAGAAACTAACACACCATTGTAAAGCAATTTTACTCCAATAAAGATGTTTAAAAAATACTGCTGAGATACAATATTTTGTTTGTTTCAGGTGTATTTTTGTTTTTGTTTTTGTATTGACTGAAGGATATCTGCATTTTTATTTTGGGCATACAAGTCTATAAAAAGGGACTATAGTATTCAGCCTTTCTCAGGCTTCTGTAACCAGAGAAAACTTTTGACTGAAGCATCTCATGAGGTGTACATGAGATTGTACTGTGAAATGCTATTTTAGCAACTTTGGAGTTATATGTAAGAAATGAGAGTGAAGGTGGATATTTTGTCTTTCATTTGGAGTTCACTGCTTAAAAAGTGAAGGAACATGGGGTAAAGAAGCAATTGGTATATAGAAGGATTTCTGGAGCATCATTTGTGAAATCAGGAAAAAAGGACATGTAACAAGAGGTGGAGGGCAATTTACAAGACTAAAAGAATGTTTGACAGAAAGCCAACTTTAAAAAAAAATTCAAAAGTTGAAGGGAAGAAAGAAAGTGCAGAGATTTAACTGTGAAATGGGAACAATATAGGGGAGGAGGAATGACCAAGTAAAAACAAACAGTGGTATGAATACACTGAAGAAAGGAGAAGAGATCATTCCAACTCATCTGAATCCACAAATGTGGACACAGTGTGAGTAAAAAAGTAACTGAAAATAATAACTCATACTTCCAAACTTCTTAGCAAAAGGAAGAAAATTCAGCCTCCTGAACTTAATTTAGGTGGTATCAATACTTATGGTGAGGCCTAAAATATTGAAAACAATCAAGCTTAACAGAAATAGAGGGGTTAATTAAGAATATAAACGTGTAAATAAAAATTCAACAACTAGAGCTTTTTCTTAGAGGAGAGGATTTGGATAGTATGAAAGAGGAGAACATAAAAAACTACATTGCTGGAAATATATTCTAGGCCATTAAGACTGTAAGTCATCAGCTATGAAAGATGTTTTCATGGTAAAGTTCAGATATATCCTAAGCCAAGACTATGGTAGTGAGTGGTAGTAGGGGACTCACTTATCCAGATGACTGTTGGTAGATTCTCTGCTAAAAGAAATTTGATAACTTCTGAACTTGCCTTCCTGACACTTTCAGTTCTCAGAAGGCTAAAGAGGCAATGTGGAGAACTGGTGCTATGAAAATAATTTTGACTAATAAGGAAGAACTGCCTGGTGAAGCAGAAGTGACAGGCACCCAGGAAGAAAGTGGCCATGGATTCTCAGAGTTCATAGTAACCTAGGAAGGGAAAGTTTGGTGTAGAGGACCTAAATCATAGTTAATAGTCAAAGATATTTCAGAGTACTTCAGGATGCATGGTCTGTGAAAGAGAAAATAAATGACGACCAAGAATGTGAAAGGGGAAAAATAGATGACAATAATTATACTAATTACTAAGTTGAAATTAAGTATATTAACAATTCTTATAAATATATATGCACACATTATTATATATATATGCAATATATTATATATTGTACTAGCACATATAGTATATAATGGTTTAGGTTACATGTAAAATTGTTCATTAAATGATCCTGAGGTATGTATTATTTGTTTGCTATTTATAAATAATGTAATTGATTCTCACATAAATTAAGGGATTGAATCAAGGTCATTGAGTGGCAAAGTTGAGTCTCATAACTATACCTCTTTCTCTTGAAAAAAGCTCTTCCCTTTCTGTAAGCAATATTTCCTCTTACATACAATTTTATGATCATCTAAAAGGAACATATACAAAAACAGAAAAGGATAACATAAAATGGTAGTATACTGTCATAAAGACAAAACTGGAATGAATTTGGGCTTATAAAAATGCCAAAGGTAATTTCAAAAAATTCACATTTCTAAATAGAATAAGATAAAGAACACACAAAAGAGAATAATCTATGCTTAAGAACAGATGGTGTCATGTTAATAAATACCAGAGTAAGCAACGGCATTCAACTTTACCTGCTTTTGTACTCTCAACCCTGAAGAGGCTCTTGTAATTGGACAAGGTAGAATAAATAAATGATCACTGACTTAAAAATCATTAAATAAATGATCACTGACTTAAAAATCAAAGGAAGAGTATGAAGTGATTTAGTGGCTTTAGATGAATTCAAGTTTCCAGAGCAAATGAGTTAAATCTCAGAGTAATTTTTATAGTTGTAATTATAAAGACATGATTGAAGACTCTAAAGTAATAATTGAGGTTAGAATTGACATCGGGAAACTGGAGTTGGGACCAAAACAGCCATATACCAAAACTGTGGGTGGGACAAGTTGCTGGATTCTGTAAAAAACAAACTGAGGACAAGAAGTTAGGAAAATAAGTGAAAATCCTGGCATTACCTTGGACTGAATTTCTGAACAGATTCAAATAGCTAGGAAAGGAGTGGTGATTATTATGAGTCTTCCTAGGTTCTCTAAAAACATGATTATCCTAAATTTGTTTCAATTACTAGTTAAAAATAGTTTGATAGAAATTTTAGATTGATAGATCAGGAAATGTTATTATGTTATTACTTCAAATTCCTGAGCATTTGATATGGTGGGGAAAATATATTACACACACACACACACATACACACAAACACACAGGGAGAGAGAAATATGATAAATAATAAATAAATGGATTAAATGTTAAAAAAGATTTCCTTTGAACGTGTGTAAATGATGCTCCCAGGCTCTCCCTTTCAGTGTGTTCAATGAATTCACATTCATAGTTAATACAGATACTTGGAGTTTTTCCCAATCATACTCTCAAATTTTATTCACCAGCTTTTTGATGTCCTGAGGGGTATCTCATATAAACATGGAAACAACTTTTAAAAGTGTATACTTTACATTTATCAAGGTATAAAGTATGTAGAGGAAAGTTACCAAGTGTTAAAACTCAATGAATTTTAAAAAATTTAGCACATTTCTGTAACCAGAAATCAGATAAGAAATATATTACTAGACCACAGAAGCATTCCTCATGCTCCCTCACAGTCCCTGCCCTTCTCCAGAGAAACATAAATTAGTGTTGTTTGTTTTTAAACTTAATATACACGCAATAATACAGATATACTCTTCTGTGTCTATCTTGTTTTGTTCGATATGTTTGGGACATTCAGACACGTTTCTCCTTTGTATGCAGCATACAGTTGTCCCTTAGTATCTGTGGGGGACTAGTTCCAGTACCCATCTCAGATACCAAAACCTGTGGATATTCAAGACCCCTTATATAAAATGGCATATAGCTGGCTCTCCATATCCGCAGATACAGAACCCGTGGATTCAGAGTGCTGACTGCATTTGTTCTTACTATCATAAAGAATCCCTTTATATGATTATACCATAATTTATATATCCATTGTACTATTGATGGATATTTGAGTTATTTCTAGTTTTGGACTATTACAAATTTCCCTGCTATGAACATATTTGTACAAATAATCAATGCTCACACAAGATGAAATATATAACCTCAATTATCTGATACCTAAATACTAGAGAAATTTAATTCATAGTTTGAAACATTCAAAAAAAATTTGGCCCAGCCAAAAATTTGGCTTTATCAGCAAACTCAACTAAATATTTAAAGAAGAAATAATGCCAATTCTGTAAAAACTCTTCCAGAAATTAGAAGAGAAGGAATCACATGCTAACTCATTTTATGAGGACAATATTACCTTGTTACTACAAAACTATAAAAATATATTATAAGAAATTTAAACTAGAACTCAGTGTTTCTTGATAACATAGACTCAAATGTCTTTAACTTGATGATATCAATAAAATGAATCCTCCAATATATAAAAGTGAAAACATATCATGACCAACAAAGATGTTACCTGAGAATGTAAGGTTGTATCAACATTTTAAAGTTAACACAATTCACCATACCAGTAAACTAAAGAAAAAATGATCATCTCAATAGATTCAGAAGAAACTTTTGACAAAATTCATCATAAAAGTTCTCAGGAAACTATAAATTGAAGGGAAATTTCTGAAGTGCATAGAGAGCATCCATCAGAAATTTTCAGCTAACATTAAGCTTGATGATGAAGGACTGAATACATCCTAACTAAGACCAGGTAAAAGGCACACCGTTTTACTCTCACGACTCCTATTCAGTACTGCACTACAAATCTTAGCCAATGCAGTAAAACAAAAGTAAAAGGCATACAGATTAGAATTCATAAAATTACACTTTCAGGTGACATGATTCTCTACATTGAAATTCGAAATAATCTATTTAATATCATACTTGAACAAATAAGAAACATTGAAAGTGGTGATTCAGGGTTAATATGCAAAAATCAATATTGTTTTTATATATTAATTATGAACTGTTGGAAATGGAAATTAAACAGCACCACATAGGAACACCACAATACTTCAAATACTTAGGTGTAAATATAACAAAATATGTTCAAATGCTCTATATTGAAAACTACAAAACACTAATAAATCAAAGAAGGTACAAATAAATGGAAAGATATACCATGTTTGTGTGTTGGAAGACTCAGTATTGTTAAGATGTCAATCCACCCGCTCCCCAAGTTTTTCTATAGATTCAATACAATCTCAATCAAAATCCTGGCAAGTTTTTTGTGGATATCAATAAGCTGATTCTAAAATTTATATGGAAATGTAGAGAACTATAATAGTCAAAACAATGAAGAAGTAACTTTTGGAGAATACACAGTGCCAATTTCAAGAGTTACTATAAATTTATTATACAGTAATCAAGATGGTATGGGATTGCTGAAAGTTAGACGTATAGAAAAATGGAGCAGAATAAAGAGTCAGGAAATAGATCCACAGAAATGTATTCAACTAATTTTTGACAAATAAGCAAAGGCAATTCAGTGTAGAAATAATTTCTTTTCAATAAATGGTGCTGAAAGAATGGGGTATCTATATGTAAAAACAAACAAAACAAAAAGTCTTCATAGAGTATAAAAATATTACCTGAAATTAATAGACATAACTGTAAAATGTTAAACCATAATACTTCTAGAAGAAAATCTGTATGACTTAGAGTTTGGCAATGAATTTTTAAATATGACATCAAAAGCACAATCAATAAAATAAAAATTATAGATTGAACTTTTTTTCTCACAAAGTTAAACATGCAGTAGGACCTGGCAATTCCGATTTTTTTTTCCCTCAAGGAAATTGAATGTTGTGTTCACATAAAAACTTGTATTTGAATGTTTAAAGCACTTAATACATAAACTCCCCAAACTAGAAACTAGAAGATATTTTTCAAATATGAATGGATAAAACAAAAAAAAGGTGGTATATCCATAAGTATAGAACGCTATTTAGCAATAAAAATGTGTAGATTTTAAACACATTTGCTAAGTGAAAAAAGACTAAAAAGCATACATATTGCATGATTCCATTCATATGGTAATTTGAAAAAGGGAGAATTATTGAGATGAAAATCAAATCAGTGGTTGCCAAATTTTGGGGAAAGTTGACTACAAAAGGGCCATGCAGGGAATTTTTATAGTGATAGAAATGTTTAATATGTTGTTACTGTGATTTGAATATATGACCATGCATTTATCAAAATCCACAGAATTTCTACACCACACAGAGTGAAACTTACTGCTAAAATCAACATTCACCAAGATACTAGGGGAATCCCAGGATGGAATGCACACGGTGACAAATAAAACTGACTGTGTTGTCAATTGATGATATAACCTCACTGACGGGGTAGACAAAAAAGAAACTGATTTTTTTTTTTTTTGCTGGAAAGTATGGCTAAAGACCAAAACAACTGTACACAGAAAACATTGTACCCTAGTTAGTTAGTAAATGTTTTTTCTCACTAGGGTATAAAGTAACATTTCTAAAACTAGTTTACATATATGCTACGGTTATGTAACAAAGAGATATCAAAGTGCTTTGTAAATTTTAAAGTACTAAGGACTGTTAAGATGTACTTTTGGTCTAACAAGGGAACTACCTTAACCATCTAGAGGGAGAGATTCATTGTGAGTAACCAGGTTTCTGAAAATAAACCAAGCTTTTAGGGAAGAGCAGGGACCTTTAGACTAAGGAAATTACAATTAGTTAATGTCTAAAGCAAATAAAAATTCCATGGCACTGGAGGTGTCTGATACATACTGAGAGAACTTATTCATCTGACAAATATAATCTACTAGGGAAAATTACTTTGCTTCTCTTACCAAGAATGGGAGAATGCCATATAAATACAGAGGTCGATTTTTATTTCTACTTCATTTACTATTAGAAATTAGGATTCCTTTATGAGCTTGACAACTTTAAAAAACCTTGCACTGGTACCAACTAATTAAAATATACAACTAAGCCTAAATCATATGAGCTGAGATGAATTGGAATCAAAGTCTTTTTTGATTAAGTATCAGAGTTGCTCAAGAACTAGTGAATACATTGACTGTAGAGTGCCACTAGCAGCTGATTAAAATGATGATTTTACAATTTAGCACTCAAAGATCTAGAATCTGAATATCCTTGGGTCCAATAATTTTTGTTATTATTTTAGAAGAGCTCCTGGTCTATATTTTGGGGGGAAATGATTTGGAGATAGAAGACTGATAGGTAAATAAATTTTATCCCATCAGTACACGTTATTAAGCCATAAGAGAAAGGAAGCAGGTAAAAAGCCCATCATCGCTAATGCCACATTTTGAGGTAGAATAAAAACATGCCTTAAGATATCTTTGAATTGTTTCCTTCAATAGCTACTTGCAAATATATTAAAATGCTTAAGATTAGATATTTTATGAATCAAGCAATCAAATGAATGGTCTTTTGTTCACTGAGAGTGGTTTTTCTATCCTTAGTAATAGCAACTGCTAATTTCTAACCATAGACCCCATCCTCTTAAAGTCCATTTTCACCCTCACTTCTCATATCCAAGCAATTACTGAACCCTATTAATTCTACTCCTGAAATAGTTCTAAAGTATGTTACCTTTGATCTCTTGTTACTGCCACTACCTCAGATAAAGGCCCCATCTCCTACCAGTCATCTATCACCAGGCTGATCTCTCTATCACCCCTGCCCTGACTTGATAATCTCCCCATCATCCAACAGCCTATGCTCTACTCTGAAACATTCGATGACTCCCATCTCTGATAAAGTACATACTCCCTGGAAGAATATAAAGTACCTTGCCAAGTGTGGTCAATGTCATACCACTCTCCTACTCCAAGCTCTGAATCCGTTGCATTTCTCACCATCCCATAATTTTCAAATATACAAACAAAATAATTATTTTTGTATTTTATACCTCTGGATCTTATTATGGAATTCCATTATTCTCCATTTGCTAAATAAGTGTTTCATAATTTTAACTAATAAGTTTTTTGATTTTCATCTTTAACCATATTCTCACAAAACCCACTATGAGCCAACCAGTGTCCTATGCAAAATATTTATTACATTAACTTTTCTGTTCATTTGACTAGAAAAAACTTCTTCCTTGATCTTTCCTATTCACAACATTTTGTAGACCATCATGCTTGATGTATCTCCCTTCTCATTATATTTACATTTTGTACAAGTTTTATCTCAGCTGTAAAATCTTGAGGAGAGTAACTGTGGCCCATCACTCATTATTGCATCTGCAAAGTGACCACTTGGTGTCTTATAAATAGGAGATACTTCGTAAATTAACATTGAATTGAAATGGCTTTAAGTGAGCACCAAAGAAAACAGGCATGTCATCCTATCAGCATCATTTCTTATACTATAATAAGGATTCCTTCTGTTTACACATAAAACAGAAGAGTTTAATCACCCTGGCAATCTTTAACTTGGTAATGAAGGCCATAAATTAATTTTTAAACAAAATTAAGGAAGATAGGATGAAATATAAAATAAAAACATCGTCAGGTTCTTCCCAGGAAATAATATTCGTTGACACCAAATCATGATATTATGGGTCTCACTTGTTTATTTCTTTCTAGGGTAGCCCCTTGTTTTATGTCCCAAATAGCATTTCCCTAAATAAAGCTGCATGAAATAAAATGTTATTATGATTTCTAACATTCATTTCCAGTGAATTTTCCATTAGGCTGAAGCTATAACTCTGATGGAAGGGGTAGGTGTAGAGCCTGCTGCAGTAATAACTTTGTCTTCATACATCAAACCAAGGGATTCTAAAGAAATATCTACATAGAACAGGAAACTAAATGGAGGGGCAACACCAGGCTGGCTTTAAAATGTGACAGGAAATGATCAGAAAGGAACTGTACTGAGGTTTGAAAAGTTAGGGTAAAGGCAGAAATCTGCCTACACATAGGAGCAGGCATTCTAATTTTTTTTTCTAGATAGCTGCTTCTAAGAGGTACAGTGGGTACTATACTGTGTTAGTTGTTGATGAACCCCAACGACATGAATTTGCTCTAAAATCATGCAAAGATCTTTAGTCTTTTGAACTCATATAAATCTTGAAGCTCAAGGGTGGGATACTGAGTTGTCATAAGAGAAACCTCTAAGGCTCCTGAATGGAATTCCACTGTCCCCTCTTAAACTCTTAAATTCACTCAATAACTAAATTAAAAAAAATTGAAGTTTCTAAAAAGCCTCAGGTTGGTTCCTGATTATTCTTTCACATTGCTACTACCTTAACTCATTTAGCCCCTTCTTGTCACTTTTCTAGACTACTGCATTCAGTTTCTAAATGAACTCCTTGCCTCCATTATTGACTCCATCAGACACAAAGATGTTACTGTCGTATTTTAAAGTGCCCACAGAACCATGTCATGCCCGGACTTAAAAAATCTCTATGTGCTCTCCATTGCCTAAAGAGAAGTCCAAACTCTGTCAAAGCACACAAGGCCCACTGAAATAAAGCCTTTCAGTGGCTCTTCTTTTTTCCTCAATGCCTAGTGTCTTCCCAAAACTAAGGTTCTAGAAATATTGACCTACATGTGTATTCCTAGACACACCATGCTCTTTCCTATTTCCTTGCCTAACTGAAATCCCCATTTCTACCTTTACCTCTGCTACAGTCTCAGCTCAGGATTACAGTGAGACATCAATTTAAGTATGTTATACCATGCCTTTCCTCTGCCTAAATCTTATAATTTCCCATTTATTTTGCTGTAGAGCCAATGTCCTTTCAAATGTCAAAAAGACACTACAAGAACTTGCCCTTGGCTACCATTCTGAACTCACTTATAATCACTATTCCCTGCTCACTGTCTGTTCCTTGAAAATGAGTAATAGGTTTAACTTCAGGCCTTTGCACTTGCTATTCCCTCTGCTTGGCAGGCTCTTCTTCCAGACTTCCCATTTAGTTCACTCCCACTGTCTGCTCTAAAGGCATTTTATTATAGGGCCCCTCTGTTATCCCTAGCATAAAATATATTTATGTTTATTGTCCATTTCCTTACCACCAGAATGTACATTTTATGTGGTTAATGACCTTGTTTTATTCACACTGTTATATCCTTAATACAAAGACAATTTTGTGGCACATAGCATGTGCTCAATACAATTTTGTCAAATGAACAAATGCCTAAATGTCTACCTTGATAATTCCTCTTCATTCCCTAAAGCACCACCCATGTATCAACTCCCATGTGACACATTTTCTGTCCAAAAGAGAGTTAACTCTTTTACCCCTGTATCTTTCCATCCTTTCTCTCTATATCCATATCTATCTACATCTCTGTGTGAGTATGTGTGTGTGTTGTTTTTAATTTAGTTTTTCCCTTTGGGCCTCTGTTACTCACTGGAAATCCTTGGACAATAGGTGCTGTGCTTTAATTATCTTTTTCACCAGATACAAAGCATTCAGTAGCAATTTCTATTTTTTTAATCACACAGAGTACTTTGCAATTATAGTTAAGCTAGAATCAGATTATGTCAAAGACTTACTTGATTGCCCAAGTATACAGCTGTTACCAATCCTTCCTTTTCTGTGAACTAAAATTACAAAGGAGAAAAGAATGTGGGCAGAAACTGTGTCTTGCCAGAAATAATTTGTGTTCAAACTTGTGTACTATTCCCTGGGTGATATCTTAAACTATATGCCTGAAATTAACACAACATTGTTAATCAACTATACTCCAACATAAAATAAAAATTAAAAAAAAAAGAGACTTCCAACACAACCCAGCAATGGTTTTTGAGAATCTCTCCTGAAAGCTGTTGCCCATTCATGTATTAACCCAAAGCAAACATCTTCCAGGCATTAAGGTTTAAACTTCCTCCTTCAGTGAATAGGCTTCTTCAGCCTCAGTCTTTGCCAAATCCAGAAGCCTGAGTATCTATGCCATGCATTTTAGCACTCCACATATTTGGTAATTCATTGATAACTATTTTTTATGTGCAATAGGTCTGCAAAGAGTGACCATAACACTCATTGCATCTAATGTAGTAATTTATATATTTACAATTTGTATATCCTCAACATCTCATGTACTAATGGACGTCTTTAATTCATTTATCCTAATTACAAATCCTATATCCCTGTGCACATCTACGTTTGGGTTGGTTCAATTCAGGGAGACTCTCATAAGCCTGGCATTGAGATGTTTTAAGGAAGAAAGTAAAATAGTATGATACGTTGATCTTGCTCTCAATTTTGTTCCAGAACTGGGACCAGTACACATTGAACAATGTATGTGATATTGTTAACAGGCTTGAAACAAGATTTAAATAAAACAGCATTTTATAATACCTGAAATTTATTGGCTCTGTGGTGATTAGATAAGTCTCATCTGATCAAATTTTGATCAAATCATGAGAGACAGGGACGGTTTAGTTAAGTAGTTGTAAAAGGGCAGGACATAAGAGAAAATGGAGGAAAAACAGCTTAGGAAAGAGGGAGCTCTTTCAGCATAAGCTGGAAATAATTCAAAGGTAAATAAAACAGTACAGATGATAATATAGCCTTCAAAGCACTTTTGATTGCATTATCTTTCTTTATCATTATAACCTCTGAGGTTGGTAGCACAGACATAAATAAGCTTCCTGCCACACCCAGGGAACGACCATTTTACAAAAGGAGGCAGTAAGTGTGCATAGATGATCTGGTCCTGCATGGTCACCACCTACCTTTTCCCCTCTTCTGGCTGTTTTCCCTGCCTTGAAATCTAAAGGGAAATATTATGTGTTTTCTGATACTCTACTGTAAAGAACATTCTGTTCCCAGCTCCTCATAATACTATCTCCACAAAAATAGAAATCTTCACCAGTGTTCCTTCCCAAATTTTGTGAATGTGTAGGTTGAAGAAAGAGTAACAGAGGAACAATAGTTTGGAGACCACGGAAAACCGAGAATAATGCACCTCCAGAGATCAGAGCCTGGAGTGTGCCTGATTACAACAGTGAGGAGCTGCACATAAACACTCACTCCTCAGATTCTTCAAAGTAGAGACCCTTAGAATCAAGGACAAGACATGCAGTTGACTTTTGTGTGTGCATGCACGTATGTGTGTGTGGAACACATCTTTAACCATATCTGAGCTTTGATTGGGTAGAGGAGGACTTAAAGGGGGAAAAGTTCTCCAAGCAAGGAAAAAAACAAGTTGCTTTAAAAGTAATATCCTGTTCTGTTTCATCCTTGATAAAACAAATGCTAATTTTGTTTTCGAAGTGCCAGTACACAGGGAAGTGATCCAAATCCTCTATACCTTTGAGAGATTTTTATCCTTTACATATTCCAGTTCAACTTAAAATATTGTGCAATTGCCAAACCTCATATTTAAAATATGTGCTTATCATTCAACTCAGGGTAATATTAGCACACTGAAAACTTCATTCTAATTAATAAATCAGAGCCTTAACCACTGAAACAGCATTCACACATATGAGATGGCAATAGTGAGAGTCATTAAAAATAGTAGCATGCTGTCACCCTTCTAGGGAATATGGAAATATGCCTTTTTGTGGGTTATTGACCTACATTATTTATCAATGTTTGGCTTTAATATATGGATTTACTCAACATTGAATGAATATCATATTTCTCCTAGAAGACACAGAATTAATTTGTGATCTTGCACAGACTGTCAATCAGATAACAAGCCCACAGGGAGCAGGGGGTCATGCAATCAACAATTTGCATCCAACGATTTCTTCCCTTAGGTTGTTTTAGGAAAACATTGTTTTCCCACTTTCACTCTTGCTCATAAGCACAAAACAAGGGAACACACAAATTACAAAAACAAAACAAAAACAAAAACATTTTTGGTCTGGCTCTATGAGAGTTCAAAGAGCAAACTACAACTTTTACCAATGTATTAGAACCTGGTGGTCAACTCTTGTTCTATCTTAAAACAAACACACACCAAATAAAATGAAATACAAAGAGAACAAATAAAGATTGATGCTTAGAAAGACAAATCATTGAAAATATGAAAACAATCTTAAGCCACAAGCTTACACTATGAACCAGGGGGGAAATACTCATGTGGGCTTCACTTCCTTCAGTCTTGAATCTTCCCTCTCTCCTCCTCACTTCTCTCTACACCTCTAGGCTGTGACTGAACATTTCTACTGTCTTAAGCTTTAGCCTTAGCCACAATTATTTCACCTTCATTTATGTTCATGTATCTCAGACAGCTTCCAACTCCTGGATACCCAGTTTGGATTTTGAATCTGCAGTCTAGTTTTGCTCAAATTGTTACTGAGGAGGACTCTATGGGTCTTCCTGGGACAGACACCCAACCCATATGTCCCTGTCTGTGGAAAAACTTTAGCCTCCTAGGCCTTCCCTGAGTTCCAAAGAATAAATTTAATCAGAGAAGTGAGAAAAAGCAGAAAGAAAGGAAAAGAGTAAAGCAAGACAAAATAATTATAGCTTAGTCATTAAAAAGAGTCAAGGACATTTAGTTCCTCATCAAGAGCTATAGATAATTTTTTGAGCCATGCTCTTTGGGCTATTTTGCAGATACTGAAACCCCCACCAGGTGGAAGAAGTTAACTATATCTTGCCCACAAGCACGTAGACCCCAGTCCGTTTGGAACCAGAAGGTTGGTGATGTTGACTCCCAATTGCTTTACCAAGAACCAACCAGAAGAATGCCATGAGCTGATCATGCACCCCACAACCTGTCCCTCACCCTGTCTTTAAAAACCTTTCCCTGAAGGTCATTAGAGAGTTTGGGTCTTTTGAGCACCAGCTGCCTGTACTTCTGGCTTGGTGCCCTGCAATAAACTGCACTTTTCTCCACTACAACCCAGGGTCAGTAGATTGGCTTTATTGTGCATAGGGGAGTGGACTCAGGTTTGGTTCAGTAGTAATATTGTCTTCCTTGTACTTGCTCATTTTTCCTTACTATATGCTTGAACTCAAGCTACCTATCAGCATGACTTAGCTTTACTCTCAGTATTTGCCAGACCCAATTCTACCAGTCCAATAGTCTGCCCATATCTCTCAGATGGCATTTTTAGTAAGATTATTCTTTTCATATGGAGTTAGAAGAAATTGAGACACATACACAAGGAAAAGAGGTCACAGTCATTATAGGGACTTTGCTTATAAAACCAGAATGGGGAGCATGGTTTGGACCTGAGTCTACAATATGTAGGTATCCTACTTTCTCTCACCCCACACTCATAGTCTAGGCATTCGGAATCACAGGAGGGAGAGATGACTTTGCAGAGTAAGGCAGCTTCATGCCCCCCCAACCCCCCCCCAAAAAAAACACATCAAACAAACATGAGCAGAAGACACAAGTCAGGCAGGAAGACAACATGATATCCACAGCCTGTGACATTTGAGGCAGCTCAATAGAGAAACGAGGAACATTGAGCATCAGCTTCAGGCTCCCTAAGTCTCGCCAGTTCAAAATTTGATTCTTCTCATGCAAAGAAATGTGTAACAGCAGTATTTTCCTCTAATACTTACCCCAGAGCGTAGGAAGTATTGAGAAATTTTCCTATTTTATAAGTTTAGGGCTGAACGAAGACAGAGATTAAGAACAATTTTCTCAAACCCTCCAGACAAATTTATTTGACCCTTCTGCCTTCTTATTGTTTTGACATACATGTGTTTGTTACTACTGAATTACTTCCAATTTGAATTTGAATGCATAGAGATTGGAGAAAGGGGACACTCAAAGAACCAGCAAAATTTCCTCCCAGAAGACTTTACACCCTAGCAGGGTTGAGAGAATCTTCTAAATTTTTCATAACCTCCATCACTCTCTCTCTCTCTCTCTCTCTCTCTCTCTCTCTCTCACACACACACACACACACACACACACACAGTAGATATTTCATCAGTGATGAAAAAAGAAAGAGATCTTTTTACTTTTAGTCAGTTTTGGTGGCAAGTAAAAGAGACTTACAAGTTTATTGCCATGAAAATCCATGTGAAAGAATCCTAGGAAAAGCTGAACACCTGTACTGATAAAGAACAGGAACCCAGTGAAGTGGAGCTACAGGAAAAGCAGGGCTGATAACAGAAACAGGCTGCGTCTTCGCTCTGGTGCAATGGTTTTAGTGTGTGGTGTCTGATTAGCAGCATTAGGATCACCTGGGAACATGCCTCCAGCTCACACTAATGCCCTGCCAGCTAAGGTGTGAAAATCACTGCTCTAGTTTACCATCATTATTTAGTATATCTTGGTTATTTCCTTTAGATTTGCTTCTCTTCGTTTTGAGAAAGGTTGCATTTTTATGGTGACTAGGGTTATATAATCACATGGGGAAAAAAAGAATATATTTTTGGCCTATCTAAACCAGAGAGATTGACATTCTTAAGATCCTAAAGGTATAGTACAAATATTTTATGAAAATTCTTTCTAGAAAGTGATGCTTTTGGGGTTGCTCTCTCTATGTCTTCTCTTTCCAAGCAGTGTGGATAATTTAGAGTTTACAATGATTGAATACTGTGAGCCTTGCCTCTGTGTAACAGAAGATCCCAATTCTCCCACTGCAGAAGGCTGTCTCTGGGAGAGGAGCTTCCTTTGACGTTACAGAAAGACTGTCCCTGGGGGGAAGGATATTTGACAGGCATATATTTTAGAAATGTTTTTCAGGTAAAATTTTTCATCCATAAAATTGTATTAACATTTCAAATGTACACCCCTCCAGAATTCAAAAACGTAATCTCTGGAGAGATTCTCCCTCCTTGTAGAGAGCTATATTTTTCTAGGGCAGAGAGAACGTGATTTTCACCAAATATTCCTGACCTCCATTTCAAAAGCAACCTTTAACAAGCTAAGGGGGTCAGACATAGGGTAACAATAAAGGGAGGGCAAAGGCAGAAAAAAATATGCCCTCAGAAATAAACTTCTGTCTGGATGACAAAATATAAAGTGCCTGCCCCAAGTTCTGCATGGAATCATTCGGAACACTTGGAAATAAATCACAATTATTATGAAGCAGAAGACCAAAGACGTAGCAAACCTTCAGCTGTACACAGGCCCCACTTTGACGATCTCCAACGTTCAAAATTGCCCACTTCATTTCTTTTGAGCACTCTAAAATAACAGACCCTTCCAGCATAGGGGTACTTTGTAATAGATGTGAAGCAACTGAAAAGAATGAGATAATACCCAGAAAATCAATGGAATAAGAAAGGAATACAGCCCAGGTATGGAGGACCAGGGCTTAGTGGGGGCCTCTGAGCACACTGTGTGAAGGAGGCTGCTCTGCTGTTATGTATGTGACTTTGTTGTATACCTCAATGCCAGTTTATTTGTCTTAATGTGAAGTCTGTTGTTTACTTAATATTTTTAATATACATTATGATGAGCCATGTTTTTATTAGTCTGATTGAACTTAGGAGAGGAAAAATGAACATACTTGAGTTTAGTTAAATAAATAAAGGTTAAATTATTATGATTTTATTATTACTAGAAGACAGTACTCTCCCCTTCTGACCAAATATTCCCTTTTGTTTAAGTGGCTGATGTGGTGCTGCGTGGTCCCAATTAAATGTACTGCTGAGAAGGCAAAACTGTTCAGGTAGCACATTAGTGGAAATCATCATTTTGGCCACAATTCACAGAGTGTCTACCATGTGCCAAGCACTGCCAAGAAATTTACATGTATTACTGCTAATCTTCATAAACGTGTGGTATAGATATTACTATCTCTGGTTATACCTTTTGGTCTACTGGTCTAAATGTTCCCTGGCTTGTTTTCCAGGGGCACTCATTCACTGTATAAATATGTATGTTCAGCCTCTACCAGTTTCCACACACTGAGGTCCTGATCTTGTTCAGCTTACATTATCACAAATAATAAACAAGATAATATCTACTAGCAATAATACTATCTAGAAAGTTACAATACATAATTTACAATGGACAATAAATAAGTAGCTACTTCAGAGTAGTAGTCAGGGAAAGATTGGGAATGTGAGCCGAGTCCTAAATAACTAGAAACAACTAACCATTCAAAGAACAGAGTGTCTTCTAAGCAAGGAGAAGAGCTAGATTAATTACCCTAAAGTGGAAACATCCTTTTGGATATATAATGGACACCTAAGTCTTAACATACCCAAAACAAGATTAAAATTTTTTTCTCCATATTTTCCACCAGACTGATTTTCTGTCTTTACTGCCAGTAAGATGCAGTACCAACTCTACACCCCAGAGGCAGCTCTTCTCCCAGGTACTCAAGAAACTAATAATTATCAATTCTTTCCTCAGCTCCCACAGCTAATGCATTTGCAAATACTATTGGCTAGAATTCTAGAACATATCTAAAGTCCACATTTATCCACCTCCACTAAAGTATTATCACTTTGCCCAAAATTAGAAACAATCCAGATGTCCTTCAGTGGGTGACTGGGTAAAAAATTGTGGTTCATCCATATCACGAGCACTACTCAGCAGTGAAAAGAAACAATTAATATATGCAGTAACTTAGATGAACCTCCAGAAAATTATGCTGAGTGAAAACAGCCAATCTCATAAATTTTTATGCTATATGATTTCATTTACATAGCATTCTTGAAATAACAAAATTAAAGGAATGGAGAACATATTAATGGTTGCCAACAGTTAAGAATGAGGAATGTGGGGAGAAGGGAAGTGTGTGTGACTACAAAAAAGCAAAAGGAGAGATCGTTGTGGTCATGGAAATGTTCTGTGTCTTGATGTTAATGTCAGTATCCTGGATGTGATATCATAATACAGTTTCCAATATGTTAGTATCAGGTGAAATTTGGTAGAGAGTATAATGGAATATGTCTCTATTATTTCTTATAATTGCATGTGAAACTAAAATCATCTCAAAATTAAAAAAAAACTTTATCTATCACATTCAAATAATCTTCAACATAAATCAAGTGACCATGTATGTATAGTTTGTGGACTCTGTATATGATTAGTCCATCAGTCTTGCTCTAATGCCACAGAGTTTTAATTATTTTAGTTTTAAAAAAGATCCTATGTCTGATAGTGTGTGTCATTCAATACTATTCTCCTTTAATATTGTGTTAGTTATCCTTGGTCTTTTGCATTTTCCCATATATTTTAGAATCAGCTTTTAAATTTTCACAAATTAAAAGTTGCTATCATCTTGATTGAGTTTTTATTGGGTGTATAGACTAATTTTGAGATAATTAACAATATCAGCTAATTTATGAGAATAACACTTATTAATGTAATTTAATTTTATCTAAAGAGACCATGAGCATCTTTTATTAAATTCAATCCTATCTATTTAGTTTTTACAGTAATTATAAACTTATTCACTTTATCATAATTTATGGCTGGTATTAAGGATGAGTGATTCTTATATATTGACCTTGTTTTGAGTGGCCTTGCTAAATTTGCAAATATAAACCAATAATTGCCTGTAGAATATTTAAAATTATCTACATATCAATGTTATTTTAAATTAATAGAGTTAGTTTTATCTTTTATTTTCCAAACATTTTATGTTTCTTTTTCTTGCCCTATTGCACTGTCTAGGAATTTTCATTGCTGTATGCTAACAGTGAATGAAACTGGGTAAACCACAAACACATTTTCCCTCCCAAATCATCAGACATCTGAAGTTGTAAGACAAACAGCCGGAAATCCAAGGATAGACCATTCCCTCCCTTCACAGAGAAAGATAGGATGTCAGCCTCTGTCACCTATGACAGAGTACAGGTAGATGAGATAATTGTCATACAAGAGGGTAATACTAAATCAGTTAAAATATTAATGAATTGCTAAAGACTGAGTGTGGGCTGTTATGACAAGAGATTTATATCCATTCACAGGCTCTTTTCAAAGGAACTCATGAGAAAGGGCAAAAGGCTGGAGAGAGACTCCATAAGTGGTGAGGTGTGAAGGAGGAAATCGGTTGCCACTGTGGGAAATAGACAAACACCCACCTCTTGATGCTTCCTTCAAGAAACTTAAGCTACTGCTCCCAGGCACAGGTAAAAATCCATTGTTGCTGAAGGAAAGACAAGGGTGGGCAAAATCGTCATTGAATCCAGCCCACATCCCAAGTCCAAAAGATCTTTGAAGAAATTTGAAGCATATCAAAGTCTGGGTATAAATTATATTTACCTCAGTTTCTCCTCTTCTACACAAGCTGTCTTTCATTCAATTTAAAAACAGGAGACTACAAAATAGCATCAAATGGAACCAAGTCATTATCAAGAGACAAAGTAATCAATTGAACCAGAATTAGAGATGACTCATGTTGAAATTAAAAGACAGAAACTTTAAAAATGTTATTATTAACATGTTAAAGGATCTCATTGAAAAGGAGGATAAAATATATAAACTGAAAAGAAACTTTGGCCAAACAATGAAAATTATAATAAAATGGCAAATAGAAATTTTAGAATGAGAAAATATGGTAGTAGAGATGAAGAAATTCTTTGGTGAACTCATCAGTAGACTCAGCCAAGTTGAGGAGAGAATTAGAAAACTTGAGAGTACTTCAATGCATCACACAAAGTGAAAGACAAATTAAAAAATAAAAAATGGAACAGAGCATTGAAGAGCAGTGGGGCTGCACTGTCAGTGCTCAAAATCTCTCCACTCCATGTAAGCTCTGGGAATGCTTTTTTGGATCACTGTTTCTTCTTTACCTGGATGTTTGAAATTTTACTATATATATGTGCAGCATAGTACCAAGCAAGGCACCTCATGTAGAATTCTGGGGTTCCATTTTTCTGCATATTTCCCTACTTCTCAAAACTCTGCCCTGCAACGTCCAGCTGCCTCAACCTCCCAAATCTTTAATCTCCATTTCCTTAAATCAGCAAGCCAATAGGGCTCTGTTTTTGTTCTCCTCTCTCTCAGGGATGTAGGGCTTATATTTTCGATTTCCCTTCTCTTCAGTTTACAACCTGCACTGCCTGATGTCCAATCTCTCAAGACAATTGTTTTATATATTTTATCTAGTTTTCAATTTGTTTATGATGAGAGCTCAAGACCAATCCTTGTTACTTCAACATTTCTAGAAGTAGAAGAGCCCTATTGTATTTTTTTGTTTGGAGTTATACAATTAGATTCTTTAATTTCTAGTAGGGTCAAACATTACACTGAAGATACAAAACACTGAAAGAGAAGTGAGGAGTCCTAGAATATAAAACACAACTTCCCACATATACCTAGTTCCATGGCGTTGCACAAATATGATGACCTCTCTACAACTCAAGTCTCCTCATCTGTAAATTGAGAGAGTTGTACTTAATTGCTTCCAATTCTCTTACTAGCGTGAACATTTCAAATCCATGGTAGAGAACCGTTTGCCAATTATTTATGGGTAGGTTGACCTTCTTATTGTTTACCTGAAAGCTGATTTTCAACATCACTCTTAGAACAAAACAAAAGACTATAGGCTCAAATTGTTGTGCTGCTGTAAGTCCTGCTCACACTAATAAGAATTACACACAGGCATCTCAGAGATAATGGTGTTGTCAATCTCTTTTATGACCCATGACAAATATCCAGGAATAATGGATTTCAAAGTAAACATCCAGCATTTCAGGATGGGGTCAGCAAGGCTCAGTTCCAAATTTTTTACATTACTTTCTCCATCCCCTTCCAGAGTCAAAACACCCATGAAATGTATCCACATCTTAGGCACTGTTGGCTGACTTTGTTGTGATGGAATTAACAACCAAATAAGAGGGTAGTTAGGCTGGAAATAAAATCCAAATGGATGATAATCTTCTTTTCTGGTTTCAAGTTCCTGCTAATCAGATAATTGTTGATTAAAGGACTCATTCTATCCTTTTGAAGCCAAAGCAAATGCATTAAAGTGTTTCTGTTGATCCTCAGACCAGGAACCTGAGAGGAAATCTCCTCTGGTGTAGATGGTTCTCCTGAGATGGCATTTTCTGGTGCTCTGGCAAACCAAGAATTCTTAGAGGCCTCTGACCTTCTGTGTGCCTCTGCTGATCCATGTCTGAAATTTTTCCAACTGTTGTTCTATCATCCTAGCTGAGGGAACTTGTCAAGGTAAAATAAACTGTTAAGTAAACTATCAGTGGAAGCATTGTTTCTAATAAACATGGTAGAGGACATGTTGGGGTTCCTCCCACCTCTGTTAGTTTATCTATTGATGTTAGATTCAAAAACATAAAGATGGAAGGGAGTTTAGCGATAACATGAATTGTTAGATAATATTATAACTCTTAACAGAGGAAAGCATGCTCATGCATTTAAGCAAAAGTTTAAAAACAAAAATGTTTTCTAGTTAACCTCAGATAACGGAGAAAATGGAATTAACCAGCCTCCCTTTCCTTTCCAGGTTATTCCAACTATATATACTCTAATTTAATGTAAAATTATAGAACAAATCTCAGGAGTTTTGTTTCTTGTTTTGTTTTCTTTTCGTTTGCAAATGTATTGTAGGTTGAGATGAATGAATGGTATCTCACTGGTATGTGCATATGAATGGGCCTGAGAACTTCCTGTACTTGCATGTAGAATGGGTTATTAGGGAATTATATGCCTCAATATCAATCAGCCCCCTATCCTGTGACAACAGAGGTCAGGCCTGCCATTTTTTACACAGAAAACCCTCCTATTCTTGTCGTTCTCTGGAGAACTAAAGGATAAATTTGTGTCAGTTCTAAGGAAGCTGGGTTACTCTGGACACTTTTACACTTCTGATATAAAGAGCACCAGAGAAGAATCTTTCAGGACAGAAGTTTTTAAGAGAAAAGATATTACCTCTTCTACATAAGCAAACTTGCAGTTTAGAATGATTTGGGATACAAAAGCTGATAACAAAAGGTATTCTCTATTATTTATATGCATCAAACATGTTAGAGTTGGTTTGCATATACTTGTTTAGAAGTACATCTACTGTTCTTCCAGCTCTAGAATTTTTTTTTTTTATCTTATTATTATCTTATTTGACCAAGAAGTTTGGTGATATGCCTAGGTCAGAAACTCTTAAATGAATGAATGGGAATTTAAACCCAAGTCTGGAAGATCACAGAACCACAATGTGATGCTGATGCTGTAACAATTTAGGGTGGGAGGAGAAGTAAGTATAGTTTTGTTGAAAGTCAGGGTGAAACAACACTGTCATCAGCACCTTAATTTCACATGTACTCCAATTTACTTATATTTTACAAATATGTACTCACATATTTGTATATATACTTCAGTGTCCACAGGTTGGTGAAGCTCAGAAAATGAGAGCATCCAAGGAAACAGATCTCCAAAATCAAGATTTGGCATTTGGGATTTCTGACTGAACTACAGGATATTTCAAACCTCCCTGCCAGGCAACTCCCTTTTGACAGCACAGGCTCTAGAGAATAAATTAGTTCAGCAAGTGTCTTCATTAAATTACACTGTACACTCTGTCACTCCCAATTGCCTTGGTTTTAATGGATGCAGGGAATAAATTCTATGCATCTGGTGACATATACTTATTTCAGATCTAACAAGGACTTTACCCATCACTCTTTGAGAATAAGTGATTCCAATCCAGTATCTGGCTCCAATGTCTCTCAGACAACACTGTAGTGGTTCCTTGTTCTCTATGAAAGTTTGTTAAAATATTTATCTGTGAGGAATTTCTGTTGCTGTCTTGGAACCACAGGTAGCCTTGACTACTGCTTTTCTTGCTCATTTCCTATGCTTGAATATTTATGCTCCTGTTACCCATTGATTTCGAAAGAGGGGTATGGAAGTTGATTGGCAGCAGCAGCAAATAGCTGATGAGATAATTTGGCCTCTGTATGAGAATTACTAATGACAGAACTGTGCCACTGTGACTAATTCATATGGAGTAGGAGAGCTCTGGTGTTCCCTCTTTGCATACAGTCTTCTGCAGCATTGATGTCAGAGGCAGGGAAGAGTATGTTCTTCACCACAAGGACTCAAGGATGTTCATCATTCTTAGTATTCAGTTGAACATACTATGTCAAACCTTTAACTTCAAGATGGAGTATCTCTATGGAACTCTCAGAAGCATTCATTCATTGGAGGCATGTCCAACACTGGGGTTATTAGCAGTCTGGTTTGGTAGACTTAGGATGGCAATAGTATGGAATGCTGTGATTACAGGGCTTTATTTTCCATGGGGAGCCAAGTGATCGTTTCCTCCACTGAAAACCAAGTTGCTTTGCACCTACTTTCCATTCACTCTCTATTCTTTTCCATAGGTTTGGGAAACATAAAGAACAATTATTCTTGCTCATTCACACATGAATGTGGTATCTATAATGTGTGAAAAGTGAAAATTTCAGTCCACTTATCAGCAGTTCATTTCATTTTTAAAAACAATTAAAAAAAAACTGGTGTGGTAGATTTTCTCCTCACAGTCCCACAGTAAAGTGAAGAATCACAATATTCATAGAACGTTTTTTCTACTTTCCAATCATGTTCATGTGGTAAGCACTTCATAAATATTTGTTGAATAGATGAATGAAAACACACATGCATTTATATATAAATTTGGATTCTCTAAGATACCTAGGAGGTAAATTGAGGTAGGCAAGTTAGCGTTGCTTTCTTTACATATGGGTGAAGAATGTTCACATGAGGCCACAGAGGAGGATGATAACAGAGCTCGGTGTCAGCTCCACAGTAGCACATTTTGAGTGCGGAACTGACTAATCTATCCAGTTGGATAGTTGCGATATTTTTCAGCAGCACAGAGTTACAGCCTATGTGCTGTTAGGGGAAACTTCCTACCTTTAAAAACATTGTTGAAAGGGATGGGAAGCTGACAGGGGAGAAAGGCCCCAGATGAGCAGGAAGAATAAGGTACAAGAGTAACTGAAAAGGCAGGTCCCAGAGAAAAAAGACTGGAGAGTAGCTAAAATATAGATAGTGACCACATGAGGCTGGAAAAGGGATAGCTCCTGATCTGCCCCCATCCCAACCCAGCAGCTGGGAACACTCTTCTAGAACCATAAGCTGCACCAGCAGCCTCTATTCCATTCATCACTGGTCTTGGGGTAGAGCCACCTCTGGTTTCTTTTGTTTATTTTGCCAAAGGATAGAGATTCCAGGAAGTTCTGTAACACAAAAAGTGACAATTCCATTATTTGTAATTTAATTTTAATTTTTCCCCCTGGGTAATTAAAATTTTATTTTAGCTTGGAATTCAGGTAAATTTATCCTGTATAATAGACAATTGGCTGGGTTTTTCTTCTTACCTCGTGACTACCTACTATAATTTTCATGCCTTTCAGCCTTACTGTTATTTTCAGGATAAATAAAGAATTTGGGAATGGGACTACTTATTTTCCAAGACATCCACCATCACTACTCTGCACCTTCAAAGTTATACCGTCAATATATACACACTCCTTTAAATTCTCTCTTCCTTCCTGCCTACAACTAAATATACACACATGAGACTTCACATATCTGGTGTATAATAGGAATAGATTTATGAATCTTAGATTATGATCATCAGCCTTCTTGTATCATGATCTCTGCCCCCATTCCAATGGCATCCATGTTAGAGACATGTAAATCCTCCTACTATTTCCTGGGACACCTCTCAGTGTGTTTTGTGGTTATGGCCATGCTGGAATACACAGTACCTTCAAAATCCCTAATAGAACTATGACTGACAGCTTGAAAACACAGTGTCAAGTGTCCAAGCTATCCTTAGAAAATACTACCTGGAAATATAATGCAGGTCTCCAAGTTCATAGAGCAAGATTCTAAGACAAAACAAAATAAAACCCTGTCTGCCAATGACTGAGCTTTATCCATAAGTAGAATTAATACACAAGGTCAAGTCCCGAGCATAATTTTGAAGTAGATAAATTTTGTTCCTTCCAACTTAACCCAGAAAAGTGGGAAAGGGCATTTGCCTTGCACTTATATCATAGACTGCTAATTTCAGAGCCTGTGCCAAATGCTGGTTAGGACAGAACACAGGCAAATATGGTTGGGAAAGCAGACCCAGGTCTCTAAGATAAAATGAGTGTTCACTTGTGGGAAGAGTTGACTGAAGAGTGTAATGTTGGAGTCAAGTTTTAATGGTATTGGGGCTGATTAGGTCCATGGTTTGTACCTTGGTTTTCTCTGCTATCTGGTCTTCTGGGAAGGCCATCTTAATACTTTCTGAACAACTTTTTGCAGATCTCTGTCATGATGTTTTCATAAGCATGATACAATTTAAAGAGGTATGCCCTTAAAGTTTGATCTACCAGATTTGGTTCAGTTCTGAGACATTCTACCTGTGTCACATTGCAAAATATGCTTCACTTCAAGTCTCAGTTTCCTCATTTTTTAACATGAGGACAATAATAGCTCCCATGTTAGATGGTTGTGGGTATTAACTACACATAAAGAATAGTAGTTGTTACTAATTATCATGATGATTATCATCATAATTATCATTGTTATTTGTTCTCCTAGCTTGGCCCAACTCTCTAGACAAACCAAAGTTTCCTTTCCTGGAAACCTGTTCTTGGTTACCTCCTCCTAAAGAAATATTCTCTCATTCTCATAACATACTTTTCAGTTTTTAAGTTCTCCTTTCTCCTTCTCATATTTAGGTGTTTAGGTACCAGTCTTTACTGCAAAAAGTATTTGCCTTTAGCCACCACAGAACATAGACCAATTCTTTCAAATTTATTATAACGAGATAATCTAAGTTGATTAATAGCCTGTGGCATTGTGAGTCGAGTACAGGGGTTTCATTGCGTGGGATCCAAACATTTACTGAGCTGCTTTTATCTGCTTTTAAATTTTATTTTTAAAGTTATTTCTTAGTGTTTAGGCATGAGCATAATAATTTAAAGTGAGATTTCCAATTAACAGAGGTTATAACCACTTTAATATATTAGTTTATTTCATCCATTTGTGGACAGAACCCCCCTCCCCCAAATGAAATCTGGTTATAGTTACCTTAGTTTTTGTTGTTATACTAGCACTTTATTATTATCAGCTGCCCTATATCGAACACTGCCCTATATGGAACTATGCACCAGTCACTCTGCTAATTATTTCAATAATCCTCACAACTACCTTAAGTTAGATTTTGCTCTTAGAAAAGAAATTTGAAGCTCAGAGAGGATATAAGGATAATATGCCCAAGGTCACACCGATAAGTGGTAACATTTGGATCTGAACCATGGCCTCAACATCCATGCTCTTAACCAACTCTGCTATAAGGTCAGAAATTGAAGATTTTTTTTTGTTTTGCGATATGCGGGCCTCTCACTGTTGTGGCCTCTCCCGTTGCGGAGCACAGGCTCCGGACGCGCAGGCCCAGCGGTCATGGCTCACGGGCCCAGCCGCTCCGCGGCATGTGGGATCTTCCCGGACCGGGGCACGAACCCGTGTCCCCTGCATCGGCAGGTGGACTCTCAACCACTGCGCCACCAGGGAAGCCCAGAAATTGAAGATTTTTATACTCAAAATGCAGCAATGTTCTTCACATCTCCAATATTTACTTCTCCTGTATTGTCCCCTCAGTCTTGTCCAATAACTGCTTGTTCTGTTTTCAGTTCTAGAGAGAAGATGGGTTGCATCAAGAAGAGTAGTGGGAGTGGAAGAGAGAGGAAAAAAGAGAAATAGAAGGACAAGTGACTCAAGGATAGAACCAAACTTCAGGAAAAAAAAAGAGAGGGGAGATATGACATCCTCTAATTATCTTTTCTATGCCACTCTGTACTTGTGGATGTTTCAGGGTTTTTTTTTTTTGCCTGAAACATATTCTGTGTCCTTCAGTTCTTGAAGATATTCAATCTTAATTTTCATAAACCTACTATGAGTTTAACTCATAATTGCTTAAAACTTTCTCTGTCCCCCAAGAGACATTTTCATTTTAGTAGAAGACATTTTGCAGACTAAAAATACTTCAGGATCAAAAGCAATGAATATTTTATGGTGGTTTTCTGGCACCAAGATAATTTGTGAGGAGGATATTTCTGGACTGATGGCCAGAAGACACAACTGTTTTTCTTATTATGTTCTTGGCCATATGGTTTGGAGCCAAGACCTTAAGCAAAGGAATAAGATTTGAAGAAAAAGGAAGAAGAAAAAGAAAGAATGGAAAAGAAAACTGAGGTCTGACAAAATTTAGATTGAGTCGTCTGACTTTCTTTCTTGTAAGTTCTCTAAATATACACAGCTATGCCACTCTATCCCCATTGGCAAGGTGGGCAAACGTAAAAGAAGTCACTGACTATAAAACTCATTTATCACCCTGACTTTGGTAGGAAGTTTCAGCAACCACATGAGAAGAACATTATTGTCCATCAGGGAATTCTTTTCTCCCAAAAGAGTTCTTTCCTGGGGAAGAAAACGACTTAGATTCCCAAAGCCAAGTTTTTGAGACAAGTACACAGATTGGAAACAGGACGGTTTTCAAAGTTCCAAGAAGTCTTCACAAAAATGAATTTATTTTCCTTGAAACATAACACAATCAACTGTTTTTTTCAATGTATACAATTATATTCCTGGCCCTGTAAATACTCTTGGATTATTAAATAAAATGAACTAAACTGGTATTTAGACAAACAATATATTTTAATGAAAGCCTTCTAAGTATAATTAAGCCATTGCTTGGTTTCTTTGAACAAGCACGTATTAAGTGAAGCCAACATGTATTTGCCTTTGTAGAAACTGATACTAGAGCAGATACAGTTATAATCAAATGCAGAGCTCTCTCTTGATTCTTTTCATCTCAATCTATGCATCCTAATTAAGGCCATATGAATGAACTAAAGCTATTAATTTTATATAACCTGATATACTTACACTGCTGAATAAATCTAGAGTCCTTTAACCAAATTAGAGAAATTAACTGTAATGGATATATTTGTTGGCTGGGGCCAACATATAATTTACTTAAACCAATATTAGAATTGAAACCAATGTATCTGTATCAACCACCTACATTTTCCCAGCATATGTAATTGTTATATAAATACATATTCCTCTAGACCACTTCATATTCATGAAACCAATGAATTAATTGCATTCAGCAGATGTGACAGAATAATCACCCCACCTTCCATTTTCTTTTTTTTTTCTCTTTTTAAACATAAACTATAAAACATACTTTTGTGAAACAGGTTAGCTAGTGAACGAGAAAAGAGTATATTACAAGGCAAAATTAATGTGGGCACTGTTATCTGTTGGCAGGAATGCAGGACTTGGAGTTAGCAGTTATAGCATATGTTCCAATTTTGCAACTAACTTGTGTGTTCTAAGATAAATCACTTAACTCATACTGGCCTCATTTTTCTCATTTGTTAAAATGGAGATAATACTTCCTTAATCATACAGAGCAGTTATAAGAATTAAAAGGAGATAAATATGTAAACTTACTTTGAAGTGGTCTTGCAATCATTGCACAGATAATAGGCATTATTGTTAGTGATAATTCCCGTGTCCTCAGGTTCAACAAATGGTTGTCAGTGGCCAAATAGAAGCAGTCATACCAATTCCATTGAATGTTTCTCCTTTTTCTGTGACAGTCTCAGGCTAGAATGATATTCTGAATGGCTAGACAAGTGCACTGGTTTTTATTCCATATATTAAGCCACATTACACTTCTCCTTGGCCTCTTTGACTGGCAAGAGTAATAACCAAGAAAGAAGAACAACTGCTGCTTGTTATCTATTATATTTTTGTGATCCATATAGGGGAAGAAAATGTAGCAGGATTTTTTTCCCTAGGCAAGTAAGTAAATAAAGAGTATACTATATCTCAGCAAGTTCTGAATAAATAATAAGTATGTTCTTCAAGGAAGAGATAATGAGAAATGCCTCATCCATTTTGGACAATGCATGATAAAAAGGAAATCAATGTTGATCCTACAAATATGGAATAACATTGGAAAAATATGATAGGAGTTTAATTGAGGATCCAATTACTCACAGGTGATGGGTGTCTGCAGACTTCAACATGACTTTACTACAGGAACTTTTCCCCTCTGCATTTAAATGACTTTATTAGTTGAAAAATGAGAACAACTATTTCACATTCTGTGAAACTCTAACACTTGACAAACTTTTCTGTAGTCCTGCTCTTCTTCTTTCTGAGCCCTCTCTTGAGGCCTCTCTCTAAGATAGCTTCCCAATAACAGTTGCATTGGGCAATATTCCCATCACCTAGCCCAGTAACTTTCAAACTTTTTTTCACAACAAATAATGTTTAAAAATACATTTTACATTCTGAATCAGTATAGACATACACATATACACATCTATGTAATAGAAAAAATATTTCTAGAAAATTTCTTGTCATGATGATATATGATACTCCATGAAATTATTTTGATTCTATACCATTGTGTAATATTTTATTAAATATTATTGGTCGATACCCAATTGCTGTCAGTATTCACCAATGAGAAAATATATATAGTAGAAAGAAGATTGACATAAACAAGAGTTTTCTCTTCAAAACACCTCTCCTGAAGAACCAGAGGTTTATATATTCACATAAGCATGTTTACTGAAAAGAATTCTCTTGTACTCACAGGAATATTTGTTTTCAAACTTGATTCTAAGTGAGTTGAAGAATTATGGTCTTTAGGGCTAGATTTAACCAGGTTTGAATCCTATGTATTTGATAAAGTATTCATAAAAATCTCTGAGTTTTAGTTTCTTCAATTGCAAACAGGGGAAAATCTTGCTTACTTCAATGGCTATTGTGAAAGTTAATGTAACAATATGTTTGTGAATGTGTGTATCTTAGATGTTCAATATATATTGGTCTCCTTTCTCACTAGCTTCGTTTCCTTTTTCTTTTTTTTTCTTTCTTCCTTCGTTACTTCCTAAGAAAGCAGTGTTTTTGTTACCTAGAGGATTGAACCTAGAATGGTTAGAATTAAAGGTATAATGCTTACAGTATTAATGGTGATTCCATTTGCCAAAAAACAAGGCCAACTCTTTATGAATGAGGCTGTCAGTTAGAGACTGAAAGAAACAAAGGAAATATTCTCAGCCACTGACCCAAGAAAAATCCTACTAGCAAATGTGGCAGAGAAAAGAGCAAATGATATTTGTGGATTTGGACAGCCACAATGCCGAGAAGTTATAGGATCTCCTGTTTGCTTTGTATTTTATACTTGCTAGTCTATCTAGCCTAGAGAGACCTCAAATTGGGAGTAAGTCCTGAGAGCAATTATTTTTAAGCCATACTAATCCAAACAGCATGATTCCCACAGACTTTAACATGAGTTAGCCCTAGGAAAACATGAGATGTTTGTTTTCCTACGACCCTTTTCTTTGTCTGTTTCTCTCTCTGCCTTTGTCCCTTCCAAGAGTCAAGAGTTCTCTTGTTGCCTGGAATCCTCACTCAGACTTTTCTTGGTCTTCATATCAGGGTAAAAATTTATCTCTCCCTTGAATAACTAAATTAAAATGACAGTTTGCTTAAGTTCTCATTAAGTATAAAAAGAAATAAGAAAAGTTAGTTTATTCAAAGTAGCAGATATGAAAATAATTAGAAACAGGTTAGTGCTGAGTGCCTTCTTGATTCTGGGGAGAATGAAGAATAAACAGTTCTGAATTTTGGCCTCCTCCTGAATCACCTACAGTGTTTGTTTCATTCTGGACTTTACTTCTGGAAATTTTAATTTAGTAAACTGGACAAAAGACTGAGGATTTACCTTTTACATATTTTTGTAGTCTCTTTTACATCATTAAAATTTTGACTTTGATCAGTACTTTGATAATTTCTGCCAAATTCAAAGACGGTGCTTTACAACTGAAAGAATATATGAGGAAATAATTAGGTGTACGAGTTTCCTTTCTTAAAATTGTACTGGAGAAGGGATTACTCACAAAATTTATGCCTGAACTCCACTCTACTTTCCAACTACTACCATTTCAATGTGGATGATTAAATAAGATTTTCTCATTGTGTAAATTTTAAGAGAGCCCCCAGTAGGTATCTATGCTATGGCTCAATGTGTTATTCAGTAATGATCCTCACAGAGATATGGAACAGGGCATGTATCTTGAATTAGATTATCCGAAAACACCATCAACCAATTATAATATTATAGGCATTTTGAGCTAGATTGATCCTTGAATTTTTCTAAATGGGAAAACCAAAGCTCAGAGAAGGGAAAATGGGTATAAAGTCAGACAAAACATTTTCATATTTAATTTCTCATTTGTTCATTACAAAGTATCAAGGTAGAAAGTGTATGTAACATGATATCTGTCTATAGTTATAGAAACTGAAACTCAGAATATACTTTATGTGTTTGCAGTAATACCTCTACTCATTGAGGGAGTTAGGAATTAAATCAGATCACCTGATGCTAATTCAGGGCTCTTTTGACTGCATTGTGCTTTATACAGCAGGGTCAAGTATGAATTATTTTTCAAAGAAAGTGCTTGCAAGAGAAGCAAGATTGATGTATTAGATATCTGTTCCTTAGTGACTTTCAACAACACTGATTTACCTTATGATTTGGGAGCTCAGAAATTTAAGTTGTATTCATTGGGTTGGTTTTTCCAGTCATGGCTTGGTTCACTCATTTGTGATCAGCTGCTGGTCATCTAGTGGTTCTGCTTTTGTGTATTAGTTGACTGTCAGTCCCAGGGAGCAAGGAAGCCATGTGTCTCTTCTCACCTAGCAGGCTGGTCCAAGACTGTTTACATGGAAGTTTGACATAGTTCCCAGCAAGAGAGCAGAAGATGGAATGTTCCTTAAGGCCCATGCTCAAAATTGGAACAACATACCTTTGGTCACATAAAGTCACAATGTAAGATTTGTGACAAGGAGTGGAGAAATAGACAAGGTATGGAGAAACAGGCTCCACCTATTGGTGGAAGGAACAAGTTATGTGTAAAAGAGTGTAGAAGGGGAAGAATTAGGGTTATTTGTGCAACATACACAGTTTATTTTAAAATGTTAGATAAATTAACAAAAGATATAGTATATATACACACACAGCTAAGAATGTTTAAGGATTTACTGCGTCTTGCATATTTTCATTTATACTTTTCTTTATTTTCCTGGTCTTTTACGTTGGAAAAAATGCATTTAAAAAAGTTTAAGTCACACAATCTTTGAGGATCATTTAAATAATGGAAATCAATAAAGTTCAATACAAACTCTTGAGTATGGCTAGAAAATCTTCCCAGTTATGAAGATACTCATTATATGTCTCCATATCCACATGATAGACTGACACTAAATAGTGTTTTGTGCACCAAAGAGTATTAAAGTAAGTGTGGATATTATGAATATGAGGGTTATGAAATTCCTGATTGGATTATATGTGGTGAGAATTGGTGGATCCACCATCTCTCAAAACTATTTTAAACTCTTTGAATAATTAGAGATGTTCAAAGGAGACTCTAATATAGAGACTCTTAGGTTTAATCGATAGACCACTTACAAGTTACATAACTTATCTAAGTCACTTCATGGATGTTAACATTAGATTTACATCTTTAAAATAAAAGTAAACTTGGAGTGGCCAAGATAGTGGAGTAGGAACACCCTGAGCTCACCTCCTCCCATGGGCACACCAAAATTACAACTATTTACAGAGCAACTATTGATGAGGATGACATGAAGACTAGCAGAAAAGATCTTATATAACTAAACATTTGAAGAAGGAACCATAGCGATGTGGGTGGGAGGGTCAGAAACATGGTACACTCAAGACTTATACCTCCCAGTGGGAAACCACAAACAAAAGCATAATTACATTTACAAACTTTCTCCCCCAAAAGTGAGAGGTTCAAGCCTCACATCAGGCTCCTGCACCAGGAAGATAATTCTCCAGAACATTTGGCTTTAAAGGCCAGCACGGCTTACTTTTGGGATAGCCAGAGGACTGTTGAAAATAGACTCCAATCTTAAAGGGCACACAGAAAATGTCACATGTTCTGAGACCCAGGGAAGAGACAGTCATTTGAAAGGAGCTTGGGTCAAACTCACTTGCTGATCTTGGAAAGCCTTCCAGAGAAGGCTTGGAAAGCCTTCCAGAGGTAACATTTATTCTGGGGACATAGATGCTGGCAGCAGCCATTTTGGGGAGCTCTTTCTACCATAAGGATACTGGTATCGGTGAGCACAATTTTGGAATTCTATCTCTAGCTTACTGGTATGAGGACCCAGTCCCAACCACAAACTTGTCAGCACCAGTCCTCACCAGGCATGGATACATCCCCACCTACCTTGCAAGCTGTCATAGGCCCCTTGAGCTCCCAGCTGCCCTGGGACCTTACCCCATCCACCAGAGAGTCTAGGAACTAACCCCAGAACACCTGGAAGCCTGCAGACAACCCTGTCAGTATCTGACCCCACCCATCAAAGGGCCAGCATCGCCCTAGGTCTCCCTGAGTCCTGTCCCTGTTCACCAGTGGGCTAGCATCAACTCCAGGGCACCTTGGGCCCCTCAACCAGCCACACTGGGATCCAACTCCACCCACCAGTGGGCTGACACCAGTTCTGAGACACCCTGGAACTCACAGCCAGACATATAAGAAACCAGCCCTACCCACCAGCCCAAGGAAAACCCCCAGGACATGGCCCCGTCTACTGGCAAGCCAACTCTAGCTCTGGAACTTCTGACCCCACAACCAACCACCCTGGGACCTGGCCTCACACCACCAGCTGGCCAGCACCAGGACTGGGACTCCCTAGGTTGTGCAGCCAGCTGGGCTAAGACTTTCTCCCACCAACCAGTGGCTGGCAGCCTCCACTCTACACAAAGACTGACAGACACCAAGACTGGGGACCAGCCATGCCTACTAGTGCACCCACAGTAGTCAGCCAACCATAAAAGAAGGGCCCACACAGCCCATATAAAGGGTACCCCTACAGCATAGGTCTCTGATGATGAGAGGGGAATGTGCTACTGAGCCCCTAAGGATGTATCCTACATAAGACCACTTCTCCAAGGTCAGAAAACATAACCAACCTACCAAATACACAGAAATTAAAACAAAGAATTAGGCAAAATGAAACAAGATTTGTTCCAGATGAAGGAACATGATAAAACATCAGAAGGACTAAATGAAGTGGAGATAAGTAATCTACCCATAAAGAGTTCAAGGTAATAATCATAAAGATGGTCAGAGAACTTGGGAGAAGAATGGATGAACACAGTGAAAAGATAGAAGTTTCTAACAAAGTGTAAGAAAATACAAAGAACCAAGCAAAGCTAAAGAATGCAATAACTGAAATTAAAAAAAAAATACACTAGGAGGAATCAGTAGTAGATTAGATGATACAGAGGAATACAGAGAACTGGAATACAGAGTAGTGCAAATCACTCAAACTGAACAGAAAAAAGAATTTAAATAGAAATGAGGACAGTTTAAAGACCTCTGAGACAACATCAAGCATACCAACGTTTGCATTATAGGAGTCCCAGGAGAAGAGGGAGAGAAAGAGGCAGAGAATGTATTTGAAGACATAATAGATAAAAACTTTCCTAAAATGGGAAAGGAAACAGACATCTAGGTCCAGGAAGAACAGAGATTCCCAAAAATCAACACAAAGAAGACCAAACCAAGATACATTATAATTAAAATGGAAAAAATTAAAGATAAAGAGATAATATTATAAGCAGCAAGGGAAAAGCAACTAGCTACATACAATGGAATTCCCATAAGACAATGAGCTAACTTTTCATCAGAAACTCTGCAAGCCAGAAGGGCATGATAGATTTAAAGTGATAAAAGGAAAAACTCACAGCCAAGAATACTCTACCTGGCAAGGATATCATCCAGATCTGAGGGCAAGATCAATAATTTTACAGGCAAGCAAAAGCTAAAGGAGTTCAGCACCATGAAACCAGCTTTACAAGTAATGTTAAAGGGCCTTTTCTAAGCAGAAAAGAAAAGACCACAACTAGAAATATGAACATTACTAAAGGAAAAATCACACTGGTAAAGGCAAATATACAATAAATGTAATATATCCACCACTTGTAAAGATAGTAGGAAGGTTGAAAGACAAAAGTAGTAAAGTCATCTATATCCACAATAAGCAGTTAAAGGATACACAAAATAAAAAGATGTAAAATATGTCAAAACCAGGAAATGTGAGGTGGGTGAGGAGTAAAAATGCAGGGTTAAAATGCATTCAAATTTAATAAATCAGTGGCTTAAAAAATTATGTGCATATACATATATAGATTGCTGTATATAAACTTATGGTAACCAGAAACCAAAAATGTATAATAGGCACACACACACAAAGAGAGAAAGGAATCCAAACATAACACTAAAATAGTCATCATATCACAAGAGACGAGGGTAAAAGAAGATGGAAGGACAAAAAAAACCCCACAAAACAGTGAACAAAATGACAATAAATGCATACCTATCATAATTACTTTAAATGCAAATGGACTGCATGTTCAAATCAAGAACATGGAATGGCTGAATGGATATAGAGACCCATATATATGCTCCCTACAAGATTCACTTCAGATCTCATCACAGACTGAAAGCAAAAGGCTGGAAAAAGGTAGTCCTTGCAAATGTAACCAAAAAGAAAACCAAGGTAACAATGCTTATATCAGACAAAATAGACTTTAAAACAAAGGCTGTAACAAGAGACCATGAAGGACATTAAATTATGATCAAGGGATCAATCCAAGAAGAAGATATAACAATTGTAAATATATACATACCAAATATAGGAGTACCAAAAACATTAAGCAAATATTAACAGACATAAAGGGGAAAATTGATAGTAACACAATAATAGTAGGGACCTTTAAGATCCCACTTACATCAATAGATAGATCATCCAGACAGAAAATCAATAAGGAAACAATGGCATTAAATGACACTGGAGCAGATTAACTTAATAGATATATTATAGACCATTCCATCCAAAAGCAGCAGAATACACATTCTTTTTGAATGAAAATGGAACATTCTCTAGGATAGATGACAGGCTAGGCAACAATCAAATCTCAGTAAATTTACTAAGATTGAAATTATATCAAGCATCTTTTCTGACCACAATACTATGATACTGGAAATCAACTACAAGGAAAAAAAAAAAAAGCTGGGAAAAAAACTCCACAAATGTGTAGAGGCTAGACAATATGCTACTAAACAGCTAATGGATCAAAGAAGAAACCAAAGAAAGAATTTTAAAATACTGGAGACAAAGGAAAATAAAAACACAATGATCCAAAATCTATGGGACACAGCAAAAGCAGTGCTAAGAGGGAAGTTTACAGCAATATAAGTTTACCTCAGGAAACAAGAAAGATCTCAAAAAACCTAAACTTATACCTAAGGGAAATAGAAAATGTAGAGCAAAACCCAAAATTAGAAGAAGAAAAGAAATAATCATGATCAGAGCTAAATGAAATAGAAATTGAAAAACAATAGAAAATATTGACACCAATAAAACTAAGAGTTGATTCTTTGCAAAGATAAACAAAATTAATAAACATTTAGTCAGACTCATCAAAAAAAAAAACCACAGATAGCCCAAATAAATATAATCAGAAATGAAATAGGAGGAATTGAAACCAACACCACAGAAATACAATGGATCCTAAGAGACTACTAAGAACAGTTATATGCCTGTAAAATGGACAATCTAGAAGAAATGGAGAAATTCCTAGAAATATACAATCTTCCAAGAATGAATCAGGAAAGAAATAGAAAATATGAACAGACTAATTATGAGTAATGAAATTGAATCAGTAATTTTAAAACTCTCAACAAACATAAGTCCACCTGCTTCACAGGTGGCTTCACAGGTGAACTCCACCAAATATTTAAAGAAAAGTTAACATCTATTCTTCTCAAACTATTCCAAAAATTTGCAAAGGAAGTAATGTTTCTGAACTCATTCTATGAAGCCTGCATCACCCTGATATAAAAACCAAACTAAGATATCACAAAAAATGAAAACTGTAGACCAATACTACTTAAGAACACAGATACAAAAATCCTCAATGCAATATTAACAAGCCTAAATTCACAGTACATTAAAAGGCTCATGCACCATGAATTAAGTGGGATTTATCCCAGGGATGCAAGTATGGTTAAATACCTACAAATCAATCACTGTGATACACCATATTAATAAACTGAAGAATAAAAAATGATGTGTTCATCCCCATAGATACATAACAAACTTTTTACAAAATTCAACATCCATTCATGATAAAAACTCTCAACAAAGTGGGTACAGAGGGAACATACCTTAACAAATATAGGCCATTTATGAAAAGCCAACAGTTAACATCATACCCAATGGTGAAAAAATAAAAATATTTTCCCTAAAATCAGACAGAAGAAAAGGAAACTCCTCTTGTCACTTTTATTTAACCTAGTATTAGAAGTCCTAGCCACAGTAACCAGAAAAATAAAAGGAACCCAAACTGGAAAGGAAGACGTAAAACTGTTGCTGTTTGCAAATGACATGATACTGCACAGAGAAATTCCTAAAGACACTAGCAAAAACGACTGGAGCTCAGTGAATTTAATAAAGTTGCAAGATATAAAATTAATATGCAGAAATATGTTCTGTTTCTGTACACTAACAATGAACTATTTGAAAGAGAAATTAAGAAAGCAATCCCACATAAAATCACATCAAAAATAATAAAACAGGGCTTCCCTGGTGGCGCAGTGGTTGAGAATCTGCCTGCTAATGCAGGGGACACGGGTTCGAGCCCTGGGCTGGGAGGATCCCACATGCCGCGGAGCAACTAGGCCCGTGAGCCACAACTACTGAGCCTGCGCGTCTGGAGCCTGTGCTCCGCAACAACAGAGGCCACGATAGTGAGAGGCCCGCGCACTGCGATGAAGAATGGCCCCCACTTGCCACAACTAGAGAAAGCCCTCGCACAGAAACGAAGACCCAACACAGCAAAAATAAATAAATAAATAAATAAATAAATAAATAAATAAACTCCTACTCCCAACATCTAAAAAATAATAATAATAATAATAATAAAACACTTAGGAATAATTCAAACTAAGGAGATAAAAGACCTATACTCAGGGACTTCCCTGGTGGCGCAGTGGTTGAGAGTCCCCCTGCCGATGCAGGGGATATGGGTTCGTGCCCCAGTCCGGGAACATGCCTCAGAGCAGCTGGGCCCGTGAGCCATGGTCACTGAGCCTGTGGGTCTGGAGCCTGTGCTCTGCAACGGGAGAAGCCACAACAGTGAGAGGTCGATGTACCAAAAAAAAAAAAAAAAAAAAAAAGACCTCTACTCAGAAATCTGACACTAATAAAAAAATTGAAGACAACAAAAAAGTGGAAAGATAAACTATGCTCATGAACTACATGACCATACAACCCACTGCAATCCATAGATTCAATGTTATCCCTATCAAAATACCAATGGTATTTTTCACACAACTGGAACAAAAAATTCTAAAAATTTATATGGCTATACCATAGACCTCAAATAGACAAAATAATCTTGAGAGAGAACAAAATTGGAGGTATCACACTACCTGATTTGAAACCATTATACAAAGCTAGAGTCATCAAACAAGTATGGCATTGGACTAAAAGCAGACACATAGATCAACGGAACAGAATGGAGACCTGAAATAATCTCACACTTATATGGGCAGCTAATTGATGACAGAAAGGCAAGAATATACAATGGAGAAAAGACAGCTTCTTCAATAAATAGTATTGCAAAAACTGAGTAGCCATAGGCAAAAGGATCAAAGTGGACTACTGTCTTCCACCATGTGCAAAAATAAATTCAAAAATAAATTCAAAAAGGATTTAAAACTTTAATAATAAAACACAAGCAATCTTATTGCTAATTGATATTAACAATCTTTTTTTTTTTGGATATGTATCCTTAGGCAAGGGAAAGAATAACAAAAATAAGAAAATGGGAGCAAATCAAACTAAAAAGCTTTTGCACAGCATAGGAAACTATCAACAAAACAAAAGGGCATCCTACTGCATGGGAAAAGATATTTGCAAATGATATAACCATAAAAGGTTAATATTCAAGATATATGATGAACTCATACTACTCAACATAAAAAAAGCAACCTGATTTAAAAATGGGCAAAGGACCTGAAATGGCATTTTTCCAAAGAGGACATACAAATGGCCAACCAGCACATCAAAAAAGGCTCAACATCACCAGTCATCAGGGAAATGCAAATCCAAACTACAATGAGATATCACTTCACACCTGTCAGAATAGCTATCATCAAAAAGATGAGAAATACCAATTGGGAGGATGTGGACAAAAGGAACACTCATGCAACGTTGGTGGGAATGTAAGTTGGTGCAGCCACTAATGGAAAACAGTATGAAGTTTCCTCAACAAATTAAAAATAGAATTACCATATCATCCAGCAATTCTACTCCTGGGTATTTATCCAAGGAAAATGGAAACACTAATTTGAAAAAAATATATGCATTCCAATGTTCATTGCAGGAGAATTTACCATAGCCAAGATAAGGAAGCAAGGTAAGTGCCCATTAATAGGTAAATTGATAAAGAAGATATGATATATATCTATATATAATGGACTGTTACTATACCATAAAAAGAGTGAAATCTTGCCACTCTAAGTCCATCCATGTTGTTTGCAAAAACATGGATGGACTTAGAGTGTATTATGCTAAGTAAAACAATTCAAATGGAGAATGACAAATACTGTATGATTGCACTCATACGTAGAATCTAAAAAGCAAGATATATGAACAAACATAAAACAGAATCATGGATACAAAGAAAAAACATGTGGTTGCCAGAAGTAAATGAGGTGGGGGGGAATGGGAGAAATAGGTGAGGGAGATTATGAGGAACAAACTTCCAGTTACAAAATAAATGTGTCAAGGGTATAAAATATACAGGGCAGGGAATATAATCAATAACTATGCAATATCTTTTTATGGTGACAGATAGTAACTAGAGTTATCATGGTGATTATTTTGAAATATATAGAAAATTGAATCAATGTGTTGTGTAACAGGAACTAACACAGCGTTGTAGGTCAATTATACTAAAAACAAACAAATTCACAGAAAAAGATATTTGTATTGTGGTTAACAGAGGTGGGTGTGAGGGAGGGAAGTATTGATGAAGATAGTTAAAAGGTACAAACTTACAGTGGTAATATAAGTAAGTACTAGGCTTGTAATGTACAACATGATAAATATAATCAATACTGCTGTATGTTATATTTGAAAGTTGTTAAGAGAGTAAATCCTAAGAGTTCTCCTCACAAGGAAGTTTTTTTTCTATTTTTAAAATTTTGTGTCTATATGAGATGATGGATGTTCACTAAACTTATTGTGGTCATCATTTCATGATGTATGTAAGTCAGATCATTATTCTGTACACCTTAAACAGATGCAGTGCTACATCAATTATACCTCAATAAGCCTGGAAGAAAAAAAATAAAGTAAAATGCAAGTAATTGTATCAGTTTGTTGTAGGATTAAATGAGGTTATGTATAAAAAATGATTTTATAGCCTGTAAAGAGTTATAAAATATAAGGTGTCAACTTCATCTGAAGTTATTTCACCAGTATCAAAGAACAGCAGTATTTTTCTATAGATTTTTGAGATCATGGTAGATTTATAGGTATAGAGTGACAGCTCTTAGAATTGTTATTTTGGCACATTTCACCTGATGACCAGATCAGCTTGTCTACTTCCTGAATATGGATTTTCATTTTTTTCAGACTCATTTCTGAACATAATGTCCCAACATAAAGTCTTTTTGTTTATACCTCTTTAATTAAGATTTATCCATGTAAATTAAATCATGCTTTCCAAAGCAGTGCTCTAAAACATTTCCCCTTGTGGAGACTTTCCTCCAATTCCAGTCCCAAAAAGGGAAGCATAGAATTGACTGGGCTGGAAATGAGTCCCATCCGTGTCTTTGAATCAGAATTGCTCTTTGGTTTCTCCTCTTTACAAAAGTCAAAGCTCACAATCACTTTTTAAAACCATAATTAAGTAGACAAGACACCCATGTTCTCTCTAGATTAGGGATTAGGGAGCAGAGCTTTATCATGCCTGGTTTTTTGAAGGAATAGTATAGTTAAGGTGAATCTCTTGCATTGGTTTACATATTTCTCCAGAAGTGAATTTGATGATTGACAGATAAGAGGTAGGCTTGAGAGTGAATTGATCAACACTAACAGCCTAGTCTTGCTCCAGGTTTCTCATTTAATGTTTCACAATCCAAATTTCCTAATAATTTTTCTTCATTCTTAATTCTCTATCGAGCATTATTATGGGGCAGTGTCCACTCCTACAGCATTGGATTTGACTATATTTTTAATTGATACCACCTTAATTTCCTTCCAACCTCTCTTCCTTTCTTTGTTCCTTCCCTCTTTTTATGCACATGTATATTAAATGCCTTTAATATGCCAGGTATTGGAGTTGGTGAAAGAAGTTAGTGACTGACAGACACAGTAAGTGCATTACAGGGCTTAGCATGTGGGAATTTCTGACAAATGTTAAATGCCAAAATAAATGTATGATTAAAAACTGTGATAAGATTGATGAAGAAAAGGCACAAGGGACTGTGAAAGAATACACTAAGGGGAACTAATGTAGATGTGAAGCGAGGAAGACTTCTCTGAGGAAGGAATCTGTGAACAAAATCTAGAGAATGAGTAAGAGTTAGCCTAGTAAAGGGCTAGCAGTAAGTGGTTAATAAGAGAGAACAGCATGTGCAAAGGAACAGCTGTGATAGTGCAATTCAGATAAGGCTAGGGCAGCAGGAATGTAGAAGGTGAGAAGAAAGTGTTGACAAAGGACTCCATCTTTAGCCTAAGAACAAAATGAAGCAACTGACTGACTTTAAAAAGGAGATATTAACAGATTTTTAAAATATCATTCTTGGCTGATACTATAAGAATTGTTTAGAGGAAGACAAGAGTGGATTCAGGACCAGTATTGTGTCAGTCTGAGCAAGTAATGAAGTGATGATGGTGGCCCTAAAGTCAGAGGGAACTGGATGAACTAAAAATGTACTTTAAATCTGAAATTGACATAACTTTTTGAAGTACTGGAGTCATAAGCTAATTTTCCTCAAGTCCTTTCTCTACCCATCTACAGTTTTAAATATTTTTCTACCGTCCCTCTAACCACACTCTGTTATATAAAATCATGATCATCTGTATTGGTCTGTCTCCTTTTTTCATTCCCAGGTGTCTAATAACTAGATCTAATAATCTCCATTGACATGAGTAATCTCTTAGTGTTATACGACCCACATGGGATTTTTAAATTAGCATTGATGGCACAAAACAATTCAATATTCAAGAGGATATATGTCTTTTCAAAATGATATTTTCTGTCCCTGAGAGTGCTTAAAAACACAACTCCCAAGCTCTAGAATTTAACTCCTGTTCATAGTAAAATGAGATTACATAAAAAGTGTTTAACCTCCCTACCATACTCCCAGGCTATAAAATCATGTGTTTATATAAGTCTTAGTTAAAAAAAAAAAAGTCCTCCTTGTGATTCAATTTAGTTTTCTTTTGGTCTAGTTTAAAGAGCAAGACAAGGCTTTCCACACCGGGTTCTATTACCAATAATGGCCAGCTTCTGAAACACCATGTCCATTACCCTAGGGTTTCCTTCTTACCATTTCAATCCAAGTCCCCAGTAAAAGCAGTTTAATCTATTTGAACATATAATCTTACATGAACACACACACATTCACACACTTTTCTGAACAGCCACAAGTTGAAACTATTAAAAATAATATATTTCTGGTTTAGACCCCTGTCTGCCAAAGATTTTTCTGGAGAAAATATACAGGGAATAAATTCTTCAGGGATATAAATCAAGAGAGACTTTTACCTTCATTGAAGGTGGGAGAATGCACTGAAAGCTGTCTTCAGCTCTGTTTTATAACATGCATGCTTTTTACCCCCAAAACAAGGTGGGTCTCCATTCTCCTTTCCATCATCTGTATGAATTCCACCCCACCTTTAGGAGTTAACCTACCTCAATTCTTCCACGTGTTTTTTTCTAAATTTTTCTATGTAGTCAAATAAGCTTCAATAATTGTTTAATGTGCTTAAACCTTCTTGTCCTAATCAAAAATAACATTTCTTAAAGCAAAAAACAAACAAACAAACAAACAAAAAAACCTATATCCTTCACCATGTCTATATCCGGTACTATACTCATCTATGGCCTTGGACACAGTAAGAAGTGTAAATTATTCTCATTGATTGATAGCTCATGACAGATAATGTAGTTATCAAATCAAGTGTGACAACTGAATAATATTCAAAACACTTAATTTTAAAAATTTTGTCAGGTACCTTCATATCCTTATTCAAAACACAAATGTATTACCTTACAGTTCTATAAGTCAGAAGTCTGAGTTGGCTCAATTGAGTTTTGTGCTTTTGGTTTCAGGAGGCTGAAATCAAGGTTGTGGCTGACTGGGCTCTTATAGGGAGACTCGGGAAGAATACACTTTCAAGCTCATTTAGGCTGTTGGCACAATTCATTTCCATGTGGTTGTAGGACAGAGGTCCCTGTTCTCTGAATGTTGGTCAGAGGTAACTATCAGTTTTTAGAAGTTGCCCATATTTCTTGTTTCCTTGGCTCCAAATCCCCTCCATCTTCCAAGCCATCAATAGCACATCAACTCTTTCTTGTGTTTCAAATCTCTCTGAGTCTCCCTTTTGCTGTCTCTTTTGCTTTTCCTCTTTTATTGCTCTTTGGCCCTCCTTTCCCTTTCTTTAAGGGTTTATAAGACTATGTTGAACCCACCTAGATAATACAGGTTACTTTCTTTATTTTAGGGTCATCTAACTGCATTTTCAGAGTTTCTTCAAAGCAATATTTAGATGAGTACTTGATGGAATAACCAGAGGCAGGGACAAACTTAGAATTCTGCTTACCAAGCTCAAGACTCAAAAAGCTGCTCAGATAATTTTGATGATTAGCCAGGTTTTGGAACCACCTTACCAAATAATTGGTGAGAGCAATAGTTAATTGGGGATGTATAGACATAGCTGATGAAAGGTTGGAGTCACAGATAATGCTTATACAGAGTGAAAAACCTTTAAATTGATTTCAACAAGTCAAAAACACATTTACATCCCTGTTCACATGCTTACAATAAAAATAAGATGAAAGAAAATGAAAGAAATATGACTTTTTTGTTTTTCTCTTCTTTCCAAAGCTATTGTCCTAAGGTTCTTTTGAGCTGAATATAAGAGAAGTTTCTTTTATTTTTATTGAAGTGTAGTTGATTTACAATGTTTCAGGTGTAGAGAAAAGCTATTCAGTTATATATATATATATATATATATATATATATATACATTCATTTTCAGATAATGATACAAGTTATTACTAGATATTGAAAAGAGTTCCCGGTGCTAGAGTAGGTTCTAACTGTTTATCTGTTTTACATATAGTAGACTGTATCTGTTAATCCCAAATCCCTAATTTATCCCTCCCCTCTGCTTTACCCTTTAGTAACCATAAGTTTACTTATGTCTGTGAGTATATAACTGTTTGGTGAATAAGTTTATTTCTAACATATTATTAGATTCCACACATAAGTGGCATCATATGATTTTGTCTCTCTCTGACTTTCTCAAGTAGTATGATGTCTATAAAATATTATTATATATGAAATTACATAATAATACAATTATATGTAAAATATATTATCAATTTATCATATATAAATATACATTTATTGCATAATAAATATTATATATTATATAATATTCTAATATATATAATGTATAATATATATCATATAAGATTTCTATATATAGTGTATAATATAAAATATAATACAAATAAATTCATATTACATAATATATATATAATATGTTGTATATAATCATATTATCATATAAGTATAATAAAATGCAATAACACACAAAAATATAAAATACTTATATAAACATAACATTATATATTATATTCATATAACCATCACATTCTATATTATATTCATATAAACATTGTAATATTTATAATTAAAATAATTTATAATAAATATAATTATTAATTATATAATTTATACTAAATATAATTATTGTTATATTGTGCTTATATATTATAAAATATTATATTATATTATACTATTATAATATATTATATTATATTATATATAAATATAATAAAATGTAAAAATTATAAAATTATATATTACTGTGTAGAATGTAATACTAAAATAATTATAAAATATAAAAATATATTATGTTATCATAACATTCTATTATATTTATATAATTACATTCTATTTCTACATAATATATCATAACTATTATTATATAATACAATATTATTACTGCATTATTAGAAAATAACTATTATATTATATAATTATTACATCATAATATGATATAATTGCTAATATAATATTTTAGTATTTGTATATAAATATGTATTATATTAAATTTAATACATTATTATAAATTATAAATAATTAGCATATAATATATAATTATAATATAATAAAATATTACATTATATATAATATAAAATAATTATTATATAATAATTATATAATATTATAATAAATATTATATAATAATACAATAATATTTTATATGATATATTTAATATATATTATTTATTATATATTATGTAACATGAAATCATTTATAGTATAAAATGATTATATAAATTATTAGATAACTAAATAATTATATAAATTATATACATTATTATATTTATATAATTATATTATATTATATTTATAAATAATATAGTATATTATATTGTATAATATAATAATATATTATATATTATTATATATAATATAATAATAATATATAATTATACATATTACATAATGTAGTATATATTATGTATTATATATAATATATATCATACATTATATGGTATATATAATTATATTATGTAATATGAAAATTTTTATATTTATATTATTATAATATACTATACTATATATGAATATAATATTATATATACATCATTATATTCATATATAATATAATAATACAATCTATAAGTATATATTATATAACATATAACATAATATACATTATATATTAGAAAGATATTGATAATATATATTACATATCATGTTTATTTATATATATATTCCATTATGTATATATATATATATACACACACAATACAATATATATATTCTATTTTATATATATGTATATATATATACATATTGATAATATATAATATTATATATCATGTTTATTTTTATATAATATACATTCCATTATGTGTGTATGTATATATGTGTGTATATATTATATATATACCATTATGTGTGTGTGTATATATATATATATATATATATACCATTATATGTGTGTGTGTATATATATATATATACACACACACACATAATGGAATATATATATAATGGAATATATATGTTCCATTTTATGTATATATATATACACAGATCACATCTTCTTTATTCATTCCTCTGTTTTTTGTTTGTTTGTTTGTTTGTTTTTTGTGGTACATGGGCCTCTCACTCTTGTGGCCTCTCCTGTTGCGGAGCACAGGCTCTGGATGCGCAGGCTCAGCGGCCATGGCTCACAGGCCCAGCTGCTCTGCAGCATGTGGAATCTTCCCAGACCGGGGCACGAGCCCATGTCCCCTGCATTGGCAGGTGGACTCTCAAACACTGCGCTGCCAGGGAAACCCTCATTCCTATGTTGATGGACATTTAGGTTGCTTTAATGTCTTAGCTATTGTAAATAGTGCTCTATGAATATTTGGGTACATGTATCTTTTTGAATTATGGTTTTCTCCATATATACGCCCAGGAATGGGATTGTTGGATCCCATGGTAACTCTTTTTTTCAGTTTTTTTTGAGGAACTTCCATACTGTTCTCCATAGTGGCTTCACCAATTTACATTTCCACCAACAGTGCAGGAGGTTTCCATTTTCTCCAAACTCGCTCCAGCATTTATTATTTCTATACTTCTTGATACTGGTCCTTCTGGTCAGTGTCAAGTGATAGTTCATGTGGTTTTGATTTGCATCTCTCTAATAATTAGCAATGTGGAGCATGCTTTCACTGCCTGCTGGTCATCTGTATGTCATCTTTGGAGAAATGTCTACTGATGTCTTATGCCCATTTCTTAATTGGATTGTTTGTTTGATTGTTTGTTTTATATTGAGCTGTCTGAGCTTTTTGTATAATTTGGAAATAACCCCTTGTCAGTCACGTTGTTTGCATATATTTTCTCCCATTCCGGAGGTTATCTTTTAATTTTGTTTATGGTTTCCTGTGCTATTCAAAAGCTTTTAAGTTTAATTAGGTCCCATTTGTTTGTTTTTACTTTTGTTTCCATTACCCTAGGAGATGGATCCAAAAAATTATTGCTGAAGTTTGTGTCAAAGAGTCCTGCCTATGTTTTCCTCTAAGAGTTTTATAGTATCCACTCTTACATTTAGGTGTTTAATCCATTTTGAGTTTATTTTTGTATATGGTGTTAGAGAATGTTCGAATTTCATTCTTTTACATGTAGCTGTCCAGTTTTTCCAGCCCCACTTATTGAAGAGATTGTCTTTTCTCTGTTGTATATTCTTGCCTCTTTTGTCATAGGTTAATTGACCATAAGTGCATTGGTTTCTATCCTATTTCACTGTTCTATGTATCTGTTTTTGTGCCAATACCATACTGTTTGATTACTGGAGCTTTGTAGTATAGTCTGAAGTCAGGGAGCATGATTCCTCCAGCTCCATTCTTCTTTATCAAGATTATTTTGGCTATTTGTTGTCTTTTGTGTTTCCATTCAAATTTTAAACTTCTTTCTTCCAGTTATGTGGAAAATGTCATTGGTAATTTGATAGGGATTGCATTGAATCTGTAGATTGTTTAGGGTAGAGTGGTCATCTTAACAATATTGATTCTTCCAGTCCAAGAACATGTTATATCTTTTCATCTGTTTGCATCATCTTCAATTTCTCTCATCAACATCTTATAATTTTCAGAGTTCATGTCTTTTTCCAACTTACATGGGTTTATTGCTGGGCATTTCATTCTTTTTGATGCAATGGGAGAAGTTTCTATATATCTGGCCATTAGCTTTATCCAATTAAGCATAACACTCTAATTCTAGTCATTATATTTGCTGAACAACCACTGCACACAATCCTTATACTGAAGATTTTAAAGCAGCTTATATTGTATGCTTTTTTGGAGTTTATATTTCAGCTGTTGACATATACTTCCTCATGCTCTTGTTCCATTTATTTTTATATTTATAAGATATTCTCAAATTTCCATCCTTTTTTTTAGATTTTTAAATGAGTTCCACACTAATCAAGACATTAGGAGAACTTAGATAACAGATTAAAAGGCCATCTGTGTATATTTGTCAGGGTTCTCCAGAGAAACAGAAAAATAAGAGTTGTATATTGAAAAAGGGAGAGAAAGGAAGAAAGAAAGAAAGAAAAAGAAAGAAAGAAAGAAAGAAAGAAAGAAAAAAGAAAGAAAGACTGATTGATTATAAGGAATGTATGAGGTTGTGGTTATGGAGGCCGACAACTTCCAAGATTTGTAGTCAGCAAACTGGGTAGACCCAATGGTGTAAGTTTCCATTTAAGTCTGTAGGCCTGAGACTCAAGAGAGTTGATGGTGTAACTGCAGTCCAAATGCTGGTAGGCTGGAGACCCAGGAAGAGCTGATGTTTCAATTTGAGTCTAAAACTGTAAAAAAAAAAAAAAACCCTAAGAAGTCCCCACTCAATGTGGTTGAGCAGGAGAAAATTCCCCTTACTCATGGAAGGGTAAGTCTTTTTGTTCTTTTCAGGCCTTTAACTGATTGGATGGGGCCCACCTACATTAGGGAGGGCAATATGATTTACTCTGTCTACCCATTCAAATGTTAATCACATCCAGAAACCCACTCATAGACACAATCAAATTACTGTTTGACCAAATATTTGGAAAATCTGTGGCCCAGTCAAGTCAACAAGCCAAATAATCAACCATCACACTGTGGTAAGCTGAATAATAGCCTCCAAAGATATATGCATCCTAGCCCCTTGAATCTATGAATATTACCTTATATAAAACAAAGGAAACCTTGCAGATATGATTAACTTAAGGATCTTGCACTGGACAAATTATCATAGATTATCTTGATGGGCCCTCAGTGTAGTCACCAGTGCTCTTATAAGAGGGGGACAGAGTAGAGTATAAGAGTAGAAGTCAATATGACGACTGAAGGAAGACATTATGCTGCAAGCTTTTCAGATAGAGGAAGGGGTATGAGCCAAGAAATACAAGGAATGCAACTCTAGAAGCTGTAAAGGCAAAGAAATGGGATTTTCCCCTTGGATACACTGGAAGGATAATAGCCCTGCCAATACCTTGATTTCAGCCTGGTGAAATGGATTTGGACTTCTTGCTTCCAGAACTATAAGAGAATACATGTATGTTGTTTTAAGCTGCCAAGTTTGTTATAATTTGTTAAAGGAGCAATAGGACATTAATATACTTTATTATATAGAAGCACCAGCAAATAATACTGTGTATCATTTATAATATTATTTATTTTATGGAAATATGTTGCATCTTATTTACTGCTCCATCCCCATCCCCTGCCTGACAATTCCTTTCTATCACAGATCAATCTGGATGCCAAGGAAAGAAAGGGAAGGGGATCTTTCTCCTGATTCCTACATAGTTCAGTGATTTGGTCTCTATTAGGGAAAGAATATAAAACTTTCTATTATCCACTCCATTCAAATGATTTATGTCATAGTGCCATAGTGTTTTCATTGTTTTACCTTTAAAAATATTATCAATACTATCTAATCATACATATCAGTCAATGTCCTGGCAGGAAACACAATTTCAACTCTGGTGGCTCATGTGACTATAAAAGGAATTAATTACCAAAAGGTAAATAGAGTTAAGGGAATTGACCTAGAGATTAGAAAAAATTGGAAGCTATTGTCAAGCTTGGGCCTGAAGGCGTAAGGTGAGAAGCTAGTGATACCCAGCGCCCTGTGAGAGATAAGAGTTGGGGAAGATCTGCTATTTGACATGAGTTGTAATTGCAGAGAGACATGGCTACTGGCTACTACTAGAAAACATGGCCCTGAAGAGGCAGAGTGTAGGGAAGACATAACAACCTAGCTCTCTTCCCTTCCGCTGAGCTCCTGCCAAGGCCTCCCATTAGCCAAAACTAACTAAAAGCTAAAGGGCAAGGCGAGGTTATGGAGTTTGAAAATTTTTCCCTCTTGTGTCTCAAAGAGCAAAGAAGGTTTTAAAAATGCATCTGGTGGTAGTGAAGGGAAGAAAACAGCAAAACCGGCATACTATAGAAATACAGAGTGGTAGAATTAAAAGAAAAACAAATAAAATTGGGTCCAATTTCTTTGTTTTATAGATCAGGACCCAGAGTGTCAGAGAGGTCTTGCCTAAGGTCCTGGTTGAAACTTTTGCTGTACAGATGCAATGCAGACCTCGGACATGCTAAATTATATCTACATGTGAAGTTGTCTTCTTTGCATTGATTTAATTTCTTACCACAAGTAGTTAAAACCTACCTTCCTTTGTCTCTTGGTCAGCTATTCCTCTGAGACTATCAGAGACCTTGAGGTTTCTGAGGTATTTGGAATCAATGGGATGGTGTTTTATTGAATTATGTGAGGAGGTCTCAAGCTCTGGGGCATAAATTATCCACTAAGATTGCGGAAAGAAAAGAGCAGTCTATGCTGGGTTTTGTAGACGTGTTCATTGGAAACAAAAACACTTTGCCCACAAATGATTACACAAAAACACAGGGATACAAACTGCAAAATTCTAGAAACTCAGATTAATCTAACCCTCAATGATTTGAAAGATTTGGAAAGTTTTGTTTTATACTGATGCAAAAAGCATTAAGATTTCTGAAACCTGAGAAAATCATAGGCTTCACTTATCTGGAATATATTTTAGATATCTCAGCAGAAAAAACAAATACAAATTTGTATCCAGTGGATGTGGACATTCAAGCTGACTGACCCCTTCTCATCAAACACAGGTGCCTTTTGATCCATGCCAGATTTTAGTCTAATCACTTCAATAACACATCGCCTTACCCTCCTTGAGATGGAAGAAAGCAGGTATTTCAGAAGATAGTGAGAGGCCTTCTGCCATCTTTCATTGTTGATATGGTCTGAAGAGTATGCAGAAGGTATATAAGTCAAGGATCCTCCTTGTGGCAGTTATCAATCTCCTTGTAATTAAATAATTCAACATGGCATATTGACATTATTATATCAGTGCTTTATCATCTGTGCTTGTAGGGATGGTCCCAAGAAAGGAAGGTTGTATAGTCATCATCAGCTTTAAGAAAAAGCAAATTCTTGTACAATTTTAGAAGATTCATAGAGCTTAAGAAGCAAGAATGGAGGAGATAAAACATTTAGAGGGAATGGAAAGATGTGAGAGTGAGGGTGAGAAGGTGGGTCTGTGAATTCAGAAATGAGAAGCAATGGATAGATGAGAAGGATGAAAAGACCCAATGAGTCTAGTAGGAGTTTTTGAAAGTGAAGTGGTAGGAAATAAAGCCAAATGGACGTTTATGGTTTTGGCAGTGACATGACAGAAACACTATTAATGGAGATGGGTCCACTGTTTGCTGAAAAGACTAGAGGAGAGAGTGCCAGAAGGGAGGGAGGCCAACTGAGAGCCTGTTACAATAGCCACCCTTCATGGCTTAAATACACACAAAAATGAATTGTAAACCCTTAAGCACATGTATGCTTCTATCACCCATATATCACAAAGATCTCATTTTGTTTAAAAGGCAGCAGAAGTCTTCATAATGGAAAGTCCTTCATATTAAACTTACACACTCATTTTTCTCCAGTGCTTGGTCAAGGAACAATCCAGGTAGGGAGAAGAGTCTTAATAAATAGCCCCAGCCTCTTCTTTTGGCTCCACCTTCTCCTAGAGGTTCTCTTATTGTGATTTCTGCTGCTACTGTCTATAACACTTTTCAGGAAGACATTGTTTCTATTCCTGATTTAAAACTAGACCAAGCAGAGACATATACCCTTTTCTGTCTTCCTATGTTTACAGTTAAGATGAGCTCCAAAATTAGAAACAGGGGAAAGAAAACATAAATATAAACTTGACCCAATACCAAAGACTAACAGAATGAAGACAATTACCCACAGGCAGAAAAGCTTATAAAGTTCATGTTTCTAATCCTGAGGAAACTGAACACTTACTTGGCCCAGAGAGTTGAACAATGTCTTTCCATCTCTGGTTACTTTCTTCTGACTCTGCCTTCATATTGTGAGTGCCATCTTATACTTTTCTAAGAAACCAAAGACAACTCTGGGTTCAAAATTTACAGGTCCCTGATATACTTCATTAAGTTTTGATATCTTGTCCAAAGGTCAATGTTATACTTTTTCATCATCATTTGACAGAACTATGTTTATTTGACATAAGACATGCTCTCATATTTTTTGTCTCTGACAATTCATGGGTATCTACCCTCACCCCATACAAAGAAGAAACCATGATCATGGCAGACCACATGAATCTATACTTAGATTCAAATGATCAAAAACTTAACAACTATACATGGAAATAAAATGAATATTTAGAAAGTAACAGAAGGTTTTTATATTATTACCCCTATTATATTGAGAAATCCAGAGCATAACAGAGTTGAGGACACAATTTAATTCTCATTTTCCTGGCATGTCCTCAGAGCTCAATAAATGTTTGATAAATGTATGTGCATTGAAGTTCACTGATATCAATGAGGGAGACTTCTTGAAAGACTTAACACTTGATATCTACAGGCCTTGGAGGACGAGTAGCATTCAGATTGGTGGAGAGTTGAGAGTGAGGCAATGTGGGAAAAAACAAAGCATGGTGTTTGAATTACTTGGAGAAGTTACAAGAAGAAAAGAATATGTCCTGGGGAGCCATAGGGACACTCATTGAACATTTATGGAAATATTTATTATGTTAAGTTAAGATAGGTCTAGAGAAATAGAATATAAAATGGCAAAGTATTTATAGATTACTTGTCTATAGTCCCTGACCCAATTTGTTAAATGTTTGGCTTTTTGATGGTCTACACCTTCTCTTGTCGCCATTTTTGCTTTCAGCAAGCCACTATGGGGAAGGGTCATCGCTGCCAGTGGGAATTTCCCAGGATGAGATTCCTCCAAGCTCATTTCAAATGACTGTCATTCCCTCTAGCCACTTTTCCTTTTGACCTTAATAGTCCCTGGTTTCCCTCTCAGGACCTCCCACATCTTAGCTGAAGGGCTCTGACAACTTGATTTGGATTCAGCCTACTCTCTATTCTCACAGTGAATTTTCTGCCAGAGATATGTTGGGAATCCGCCAAGTCTTCTTGTGCTTGAGCATTGCCCTGCTGCCAAATAACTCTGCTCAAAGCCATCTCTTCTTGCAGGTAACAGGCAACAGGCACTCCTCTGGAAGGGTGTTATGCTCCATTCATGCAATGTGCTTTATCCAGCTGTCACACAACCAGCCACTTTAATTCAGACAGGTACATTTTTCTAAGGAAGCCTTGAATGGAGGAAACAGGAGGCCTAGTGAGTGAGTCATTTGTTCTATGTGTCTCTCCAAGGCACATAAGCTGCCTGCTTTGCATATCTTGGACCACAGAACTTATTCATCATCTTAGGGAGAGTGGTCTGGATTTTTTTACCTACAGATATGAAACGCTTCTGTTCCTAAATAGTAGCACTCAAAACTACCTTACATCTGGAGTTTTCTGTCATTATGACTACTTTTGCCTGAACCCCACCATTGGCTAGTTATCCATTATTGAATGAAAGATTTCACCACAATATAGTTTAATTTCTCAAATCAAATAACAAAATTTGCACTGTCTCCTTCATAAGGTTCTTAGAAGCATGAAATATGTTCACAGAGGCTAAAGTGCTCTGCAAGCTATGTGTTGATAGTTTTTCAATGCAGATGCTTCCTAGGTTGAACAGGTAAGGTTGTTACCTGTAGAATTAGTAATGTAATATACACATTAAATACATCACTTACTCGACTGCAAAAACTTAAATGGCAGAATATTAGACTACAAGATGTCTGATTTTTTTCTTCTAACACTAATAATTGATAATTTTATGAGTTTTTCCTTCCATAGAGAGAACATGTCCATAACTAAGTGTGAGACCCAGAATTTGTCCTGATTACCCTACTTCTCCACCTAAATACTGATTTTACTGACAGCTTCAGAAAAAATTCATGAGATTTGTTGAATACCTAGTCTTGAAGTGTTGTGTTCATGCTGTGAGTACTGTGGTGAATAAGATATATCCAGACCATTCCATCAAACATCAGTGTAATTGTTTGGGGGAAGTCCTGTTGTAATCTCCTAAATGTACTTTCTTTTACCTCTATTACCCCCAGTACCTCACAGATTCTAAATACAAAGCAGAGGCAATTGATCAATGAATCAATCAACTGAAAGTTCTGACATCTCTGCAAATGCCAGACTCTCCATAGCAGGCTAGGCTTCTCAGATACATCAACCCAGGGAGAAGATGAGTAGAAGTTAATACTGATTGTATGCAGATTGAATAGTGGTCTAATTGTGTTAGAGTAAGTTTGAATGCAGAGTTAATTAGTTTTTATGATTGTAGAGTATAGAAACTATATCATAGCTGCACATTTATTTTTATGAAATCAGTTAGCAGCAAATGAAACCCACTGAAATGAATAGAAACTAATTGAAAGTAATAAGGAATTACCTGAACATATATTGCCAGTAAATTAAATTAATTGAAGGTAATTGAAAGTGACTGGAATTAATAAAAGTAATGGAAACAAATTGCACTCAATTGAAATTTATTGAAATTGAATTAAACTCAATAACTCAAAGTCTATTAAATTTAATTGATTCTAATTGATATTAATTATAGACAATGCCGAATAATAACAGACCATTCTTCAAGGCTTCCAATTGCATTTGCACCATACTATTGTCTTTAACATGTAAAAATAACTTCTAAGAAAAAATGTATTCACAGGAATAAAATCCTGCTTTGGAATTTTAGATTTATCTTTGGAGTAGCTGAATTAGAAGAATTTGATTCTGATAACAGAGCTTCCTCTGAAGACTTAGGGAGATAAAAATGGCTTTACTTCTTTTAGGAAGGAAAATTTTATTAGAGTTTAATGAGAACATTTTACCTGTTAAAACATTAGCTTTGCTCTGATAAATACTCTTGCAGTACATGTTACATTCAGCATCTGCCATCTTTATAGTTGTGTTGTCAGATCCCTTTATTTATTTTTTTCTTTCTTTTTCTCTCCCTCTATTACAAAGGATCCAAAATACTCCATTGATTTTCATAACATGTATTGGAGGATACAAAGACTTGCATTTTCAGCTTCTTCTTCCTCAGTTTTGGGCATTCAGGGCAAAAAAAATCCCTTGCTGCATTTTCTGTTGTGGAATTATATCAGCTGGATCCCTCCACTTTAGTGACAGTGACAGGTCATGCATGCATTTGGTGATGTTTACCTTCTTCATGTTTTCACCAACCTTGATGCTTACTGAATGGCATTTTTGGGGGGAAAAGTAATTTTCTCTCAAAAGAACTGCATCAAATTTATTTTACATGAAATATTTATTAAATGGTTAGAGAACTGTAAGTGAAGTTCACCATGTGGAGTGGGAATAAATGCCAAATCATTTGGCTTACCTCAGGAGAAGTATGTGAAGCAATGATTCTCATACTAGCCATGTATCAGAAGCATCTATGTGACATGTTGAAAGTGCTCTAGACAGAGGAAGGGCCCACGCATCAGTATTGTTTTCAAGTCTCCAAGTGTATATGAAGCAAAGCCAGGGAGAACCACTAGGCTAAATGCAGGTTTCTCTTAGACTTCTTTTGTCTTAGCCTTTTCCTTCTGCCCATGTTTACTTTTCCTCAATCCTGGAGGATTTGGGCCATTTCCTCATCCTTCTTTGGTTTAAAAATTGCTTTTGGAGATTTAATTAATTTCAAGGTATAAGAAGCTTATAAAAATCTAGACTACATTTACTCTCAAAGGAAAGTGAACACAGATCAAAATTTGATGAGAATTTTAGGCATGAGCAAGTAGGATGAGATAAAAGTTCCAGGGCCCTGGAAATCTTTGATAGATCCCTGGTCAGATACATGATGATTTCACTGACTATAGGATTAGTCATTACAACTCATGCTGAGGAAATAATACTGGCTCCTCAGTAAAGCACTTGTAATTTCATAAGGCTTTCTCTTATGGTAGGGGAACACCAACACATACTTTAACAATATATGTGTATGATTTAACCAGTATCTCTTTGTTTTCTCAAAATAATAAATATTCAAAATCTTTAACCTGCCAGTACAAATGTATACATTTTAATATAAACAATTCATTGGAACATTGGGTACAAAGTCATAACAGGATTTTATCTAGGTGCCTGCTTAAACTTGAAACATCCAACTTACAAGATGTCTAATCTTTAGTTAGTACAATTACAATGAAAATTTTAACACTTCATTACCACCAACATTCAAGTTTGCATATATATTTAACAAAGCAAAACAATAGAACCTCAAACCAAAAGTACATTCATCAATAAACTAGGCCAGATGCTAACAAATGTAATAAATATTCAAGTATTTAGAAATCACATGAATGGACAAGAGTGATTATCCTTGATGTTTACATTATAATGAGATCCTCCTCTCTCTTATAATTTCTCAGGGAGAAATGAAGAAGTATGGTTGGATACATTTCCTACCTTCTCTCCTGGTTCTTGGAATGCAGAAAATTATTTCCTGGTTCTTGAGTCTTAAGAAGCAGTATCCTAGGGGAGACTATATTTTGATTTGTATTTTCAGAGGACTCTGGCTTCTAGAAGTGTGGAATTTCCTAACTTCTAGTGCTCTTCCCTGTGGGGAAGCACCTGGAGGTTGCCTCAGAGGAAAAAAGACCTAATATAGACATGCTTGGTTTCTTTCTGTATTAACTCTCATTATTGATCAGGTTAGAAAGGGAGAATTTAGCTTATTTTAACATATATTATACTTTTGGTCATTTTTTAAATCAAGCAATTTATGTAATATTTTTGTTCCTTGGTTATTGTCCTCATATTATTTGTGTAGTTGTATGATTAATTTATATTCTGCCTTTATATATGAAAATGTTGCATGCTCTTTTAATTCCATTTACATAAGGAAAGTTTGTTCTAAAATTTAGTTAGTTTTGCTTTAGTCTTATCTTGAGATGATCTAGGACTTCCTTCTGTCCTTTTTTCCCATTATCCTGTTAAGGAAGAGTTAGATGCTGGGCTAAATATAATAGATAGATGTGATGGATAGATAGATAGATAGATAGATAGATGATAGATAAATAGATAGATTGACTTTCAAATAAATAAGAATATGCATTTATCCCCGAGATCCCCAAATAACCAACATTTCAATGAAATTTAAGAATATCAGCATAAGTTTTCATAGGGATGAAATAGAAGATCCCTTGTATTAAGCTGAGACCACAAAGGGCAGAGTCAAGATGGCAGACTAGGAGGACAAAGAATTTGCATCTCTACACAACTAGGGCACGTACCAGGCACTGGTAGGGGACCTCAGACATCTAAGTGGATGGGAGGAACCCCCAGCAACCAGGTAGGAAGTAAGTGGGAGTGGGGAGGGGACAAGTGAAGGCAGGATGGACTGGCATCCCTAAGGAGCAGCTGGGGGAGGGGAAGGGATCCCTCTCCTGGAGAGGGAAAGGGGGAGACCATTGGGGGTGCAGAGGATCAAAAGGGAGTCTGGCCAGTGTTTCTCCTGCCCACTTGGGCCCCTGGCAGCCTGCTGAGATCCTGTGCCTTATCCTCTGCCCGTAGAGGCTCCCTCTAGCCATTGCAGGTCCTGAGGGAGTGGGAGGAAGGGAAGGGGGAGCAAAAGTAAAGGCTGGGCCTATGGGACTAGCACCCCTGAGGGGTGGCTTGGGGAGGGGAGGAGTTCCTACACCTGGCAGGACAGGTGTAGGGGTCCAGCAACAACACGGGAGACACTTAGGGGGGCAGAGGAATGGAAGGGAGTGCGGCCAGTGCTTTTCCTGCCCACTTCAGCACTGGGGAGCCTGTTGGGCTCCCGGTCTAGTTCTTTGCCCTCCCTGCCGCCATGCAGAGCCCAAGCCCCCATCCAACATCCCCATCCAGGGCCCTACCTCTACACAAAGCACTTGGAGACCCCATCTGAGACCCGCTCCAACAGTGTTGGGCTTAAACCCCAACCACACACCCTCACCCAAGGCCTTACCTCCAAACTCCAGAACTCCACACTCCAGAGGTCCCCTCTGATTGTGCTGTCTCTCCCCTTCCATGGAGGTCTTAAACCTAGGCCCTACCCCACACTTGACTATCACCCCTGCCTAGGTCCCTCCCCACCTTAAACCCCATCCCTGCCTAAGTTCCACCTTTTGCTTAAGCTCCACCCCACCATATCCAAGGCATTTTATGGTCATTTTTTGTTTTATTCTTCTAGGTTGGGATTCTGTTTTACCTTTTTGTTGATCCACTTATATTTTTGCTTTATCTAATAAATCTTTTATTTGTCTAATTTTAATTTATTCTTCATAGTTTATTATTGTTCTGCTCCTTTTGGCTTGTTCCCTTTTTTTCTTTATTGTCTTTCTTTTTTTTGTTGTGGTTTTGATTTACCTTGTTGTTCCAATTACATTTTTATTCTTTGTTATTGTACTACTCCATTTTTTCTTTTCTTTTGCTGTGCCACACAGCTTGCATGATCTTGGTTCCCACACTGGGGGTTGGGCCTGTGCTCCTGTGGTAGGAGTGCCAAGTCCAAACAACTGGACTAAGAACCTCAGACCTCAGGAAATATTAATTGGAGTGAGGCCTCCTGGAGGTCCTCATCTCGGCACCAAGACCCGGCTTTACATAACTGGCTACAAACTCCAGTGCTGTACACCTCAGGCCAAAGGACTAGTAAGATAGGAATACAGCCCCACCCATCAAAAAAAAAATGATATGACAAAAATTGTTACAGATGAAGGAGCAAGGAAAAAAACCTACAAGACTAAATAAATGAAGATGAAATAGGCAAGCTACCTGAAAAAGAATTCAAGTAAAGATAGTAAATATGATCCAAAATCTCAGAAATGGAATGGAAAATATAGAGGAAACTTTTAACAAGGACCTAGAAGAACTAAAGAGCAAACAAACAATGATGAACAACACAATGACTGAAATTAAAAATACTCTAGAAGGAATCAATAGCAGAATAACTGAGGCAGAAGAACGAATAAGTGACCTGGAAGATAAAATGGTGGAAATAACTGTCAAAGAGAAGATTAAGAAAAAAGAATGTAAAGAATTGAGGGCATCCCATATACCTCTGGAATAACATTAAATACACCAACAGTCAAATTATAGGGGTCCCAAAGAAGAAGAGAAAGAGAAAGGGGCTGAGAAAATATTTGAAGAGATTATACTTGAAAACTTGCTTAACATGGAAAAGGAAATAGCCACTCAAGTCCAGGAAGTGCAGAGAGTCCCATACAAGATAAACCCTAAGAGAAATACAAAAGACACATATTAATCAAACTAACAAAAATTAAATTCAAAGAAAAAATATTAAAAGCAGCAAGGGAAAGCAACAGATAACATACAAGGGAATCCCCACAAGGTTCTCAGCTGATTTCTCAGCAGAAACTCTACAGGCCAGAAGGGAGTGGCAAGATATATTTAAAGTGATGAAAGAGAAAATCCTACACCAAGATTACTCTACCCAGCAAGGATCTCATTCAGATTCAACAGATAAATGAAAAGCTTTATAGACAAGCAAAAGCTATCATAATTCAGCACCATCAAGCCAGATCTACAACAAATGCTAAAGAACTTCACTAGGTGGGAAACACAAGAGAAGAAAAAGTACCACAAAACCAAACCCAAAACAATTAAGAAAATGGTAATAGGAACATACATATCAATAATCACCTTGAATGTAAATGGATTAAATGCTCAAACCAAAAGACACAGACTAGCTGAATGGATACAGAAACAAGACCCTTGTATATGCTCTCTGCAAGAGACCCATTTCAGACCCAGGGACACATACATATTTGAAAGTGAGGAGATGGAAAAAAGATATTGCATGCAAATGGAAATCACAAGGAAGCTGGAGTAGCAATACTCATATCAGATAAAATAGACTTTAAGATACAGACTGCTACAAGAGATAAGGAAGGACATTACATAATGTTCAGGGATCAATCCAAGAAGAAAACATAATAATTATAAATATTTATGCACCTAACATAGGAGCAGCCCAATACATAAGGCAGATGCTAACAGCCACCAAAGGAGAAATCGACAGTAACACAATAATAGTGAGGGACCTTAACGTCTCACATACACCAATAGACAGATCATCCAGACAGAGAATAAAAAAGGAAACACAGGCATTAAATGACACAATAAACCAGATAGACATAATTGATATTTTTAGGATGTTTCACGCAAAAGCAGAAGAATACTTTATCTTCTCAAGTGCTCACAGAACGTTCTCCAGAATAGATCACCTCTTGGGTCACAAATCAAGCCTGAGAAATTTAAGACAATTGGAATCATATCAATCATCTTTTCCAACAACAACACTATGAGACTAAAATAAATTACAGGGGAAAAAAAGCTGTAAAAAACAAAAATACATGGAAGCTAAACAGTGCACTTCTAAATAACCAAAAGATTACTGAAGAAATCAGGAAAAAAAAAATACCTAGAAACAAATGACAATGTAAACACGATGATCCAAAACATAAGGCCCGCAGCAAAAGCAGTTCTAAGAGGGAAGTTTATAGCAATTGAAACTCACATCAAGAAACAAGAAAAATCTCAGATAAACAATCTAACCTTACAACTAAAGTAACTAGAAAAAGAAAAACAAAGAAAACACAATGTTAGTTGAAGGGAAGACATCATAAAGATCAGAGCAGAAATAAATGAAATAGAAATAAAAAACTAGCAAATATCAGTAAAACTAAAAGTTGGTTCTTTGAGAAGAAAAACAAAGTGATAAACCTTTAGCCAGACTTATCAAGAAAAAAAGGGAGAAAATTCAAATCAATAAAATTAGAAATGAAAAAGGAGGGATTACATCTAACACCACAGAAAAAACAAAGGATCATAAGAGACTACTATAAGCAACTATATGTCAATAAAATGGACAACCTGGAAAAAATGGGCAAATTCTTCAAAAGGTACAACTTTTCAAGAATGAACAGGAAGAATTAGAAAATATAAACAAACCAATCACAGGTAATGAAATTGAAACTGTAATTAAAAATATTACAGCAAACAAAACTCCAGGACCAGATGGCTTCATAGGGGAATTCTATCAAACATTCAGAGAAGAGCTAACACGTATCCTTTTCAAACTCTTCTAAAATATAGCACAGGGAGGAACACTCCCAAACTCATTCTACAAGGGCACCATCACCCTGATACCAAAGAAGACAAAGATGTCACAAAAAAAAGAAAACTGCAGACCGATATCACTGATGAACATAGATGCAAAAATCCTCAACAAAATACTAACAAACAGAATCCAACAGTACATTAAAAGGATCATACACCATGATCAAGTGGGATTTATCCCAGGGATGCAAGGATTCTTCAATATATGCAAAACAATCAATCTGATACACCATATTAAAAATTAAAGAATAAAAACCATATGATTATCTCAATAGATGCAGAAAAAGCTTTTCAAAACATTCAACACTCATTTATAAAAAAACTATCCAGAAAGTGAGCATAGAGAGAAACTACTTCAACATAATAAAAGCCATATATGACAAACCCACAAAAAACATCATTCTCAATGGTGAAAAACTGAAAGCATTTCCTCTAAGATCAGGAACAAGACAAGGATGACCACTCTTGCCACTACTATTCAACATAATATTGGAAGTCCTAGCTATGGCAATCAGAGAAGAAAAAGAAATAAGAGGAATACAAATTGGAAAAGAAGAAGAAAAACTGTCACTGTTTGCAGATGACATGATACTGTACATAGAAAATCCTAAAGATACCACCAGAAAACTTCTAAACCTAATCAATGAATTTGGTAAAGTTGCAGTATATAAAATTAATGCACAGAGATCATTTGCATTCCTATACACTAACAGTGAAAGATCAGATAGAGAAATTCAGGAAGCAGTCCTGTTTACCATCACAACAAAATGAATAATATACCTAGGAATAGACCTACCTATGGAGGCAAAAGACTTGTTTTCTGAAAACTATAAAACATTGATAAAAGAAATCAAAATGACTTAAACAGATGGAGAGATATACTATGCTCCTGAATTGGAAGAATCAGTATTGTGCAAATGACTATACTACCCAAAGTAATCTACAGGTTCAATGTAATCCTTATCAAATGACCAATGGCAGAAGAAAACAGAGCAGTTACCAAGGCCTCCAATATGGCGGAGGGGTAAGATGTGGAGACCGCCTTCCTCCCCAAAAATACATCAGAAATACATCTACATGTGGAACACCTCCTACAGAACACTGGCAGAAGACCTCAGACTTCCCAAAAGGAAAAAACTCCCCATGTACCTGGGTAGGGCAAAAGAAAAAAGAAAGAAACAGACATAAAAGAATGGGGACAGGACCTCACCTCTGGGAGAGAGCTGTGAAGGAGGAAAAGTTTCCACACACTAGGAAGACCCTTCACTGGTGGAGACAGGGGGTGGTGGGGGGGTAGCTTCTGAGCCACAGGGGAGAGTGCAGCAGTAGGGGTGCAAAGGGCAAAGCGGGGAGATTCCCGCACAGAGGATAAGTGCCAACCCACACTCACAAGCCCAAGAGATTTGTCTGCTTACCTGCCAGGGCAGGTGGGCTCTGGGAGCTGAGGCTCCAGCTTCTGAGGTCAGATACCAAGGACAGAACTGGGATTGCCTGCGTGAACACAGCCTGAAGGGGGCTAGTGCACCACAGCTAGCAGGGAGGGAGTTGGGGAAAATGTCTGGACCTGCCTAAGAGGCAGGAGACCATTGTTTCAGGGTGTGTAAGGAGAGGGGATTCAGGGTATTGCCTAAACAAGTTCCAGAGATGGGCCCAAGCCAAGGCTATCAGTACAGACACCAGAGACGGTCATGAAATGCTAAGGCAGCTGTACAGCCACCAAGAAACCTGTCTGAAAGCACAGGTCACTATCCACACCTCCCCACCCAGGAGCCTGTGAACCTGCCACTGCCAGGGTCCTGTGATCCAGGGACAACTTCCCCGGGAGAATGCATGGCATGCCTCAGGCTTGTGCAAGGTCATGCCAGCCTCTGCTGCCACAGGCTTGCCCCACATTCCATACCCCTCCCTACCCATGGCCTGAGTGAGCCAGAGTCCCCTAATCAGCTGCTCCTTTAACCCTGTCCTGTCTGAGTAAAGAACAGAGGTCCTCAGGTGACCTACATGCACAGGTGGGGCCAAATCCAAAGGTGAAACCCTGGAGTGGGTGAACAAAGGTGAGAAAGAGAAATTTCTCCATGCAGCCTCAGTATCAGCAGAAAAAACTTCCACAATCAACCTGATGTACCCAGCATCTCTGGAATATCTGAATAGACAATGAATCATCCCAAAATTGAAGTGGTGGACTTTGGGAGAAACTGTAGATTTGAGGTTTGCTTTCTGCATCTAATTTGCTTTTGGTCCTATGCTTATCTTAACTTAGTATTTAGAGCTTAGTATCACTGGTAGATTTGTTTATTGATTTGATTGCTCTCTTCCTTTTTAAAAAATGTATATATATATATATTTTTTCTTTTTCTCTTTTTGTGAGTTTGTATATTTAAGCTTCATTGTGGAATTTTGTCTGTATAGCTTTGCTTTTACCATTTGTCCTAGGGTTCTGTCTGTCCGTTTTTTTTTTGTTTGTTTGTTTGGGTTTTTTTTAGTATAGTTTTTAGCACTTCTTATCATTGGTGGATTTGTTTTTTTGGTTTGGTTTTTCTTTCTTTTTTTATTACTTCTTACATTTTTAATAATTTTTTTATTTTAATAACGTTTTCATTTTATTTTATTTTTCTTTCTTTCTTTCCTTTTTACTCCCTTTTATTCTGAGCCATGTTGCTGACAGGGTCTTTTGGCTCCAGCTGGGTGTCTGGCATGTGCCTCTAAGGTGGGAGAGCTGAGTTCAGGACATGGGTCCACCAGACAGATCCCAGGTCCACATAATATCAAATGACAAATGTTCTCCCAGAGATCTCAGTTTCAATGCCAAGACCCAGCTCCACTCAATAACCAGCAAGCTTCAGTGCTGGACACCCTATGCCAAACAACTAGCAACACAAGGAACACAACCCCACCCATTGGCAGAGAGGCTGCCTAAAATCGTAATAAGGTCTCAGACACCCCAAAACACATTACCAGATGGAGTCCTGCCAACCAGAAACACAAGATCCAGCCTCATCCACCAAAACACAGGCAAGAGTCCCCTCCACCAGGAAGCACACACAACCCACTGAAAAGATTCAGCCCCTGGGGGCACACACCAAAAACAACAGGAACTACAAACCTGCAGCCTGTGAAAAGGAGACCCCAAACACAGTAAGTTAAGCAAAATGAGAAGACAGAGAACACACGGGAGATGAATGAACAAGGTAAAAACCCACCAGAGGAAACAAATGAATAGGAAATACACAGTCTACTTGAAAAAGAATTCAGAGTAATGACAGTAAACATGATCCAAAATCTTAGAAATAGAATGGAGAAAATAAAAGAAACATTTAAAAAGGACCTAGAAGGCTTAAAGAGCAAACAAACAATGGTGAACAATAAAATAAATGCAATTTAAAATTCTCTAGAGGGAATCAATAGCAGAAAAACTGAGGTAGAAGAAGGGATAAGTCACCTGGAAGATCAACCAGTGGAAATAAATACCACAGAGCAGAATAAAGAAAAAAGAATGAAAAGAATTGAGGACAGTCTCAGAGACATCTGGGACAATATTGAACACACCAACATTCAAATTATAGGTGTCCCAGAAGAAGAAGAGAAAAAAAAAGGGACTGAGAAAATATTTGAAGATATTATAGTTGAAAACTTCCCTAATATGGGAAAGAAAATAATCAGTCTAGTCCAGGAAGTTCAGAGTCCCATACAGGATAAAGCCAAGGAGAAGCATGCCAAGACACATATTAACCAAACTATCAAAAGTTAAATACAAAGAAAAAATATTAAAAAGAGCAAGGGAAGAACAACAAATAACACACAAGGGAATCCCCATCAGGTTAACAGCTGATTTTTCAGCAGAAACTCTGCAAGCCAGAAAGGAATGTCTGGAAATATTTAAAGTAATGAAAGTGAAAATACCTACAAACAAGATTTGTCTACCCAGCAAGGATCTCATTCAGATTTGATGGAGAAATTAAAACCTTTACAGACAAGCAAAAGCTAAGAGAATTCAGCACCAGCAAACCAGCTTTGCAACAAATGCTAAAGGAACTTCTCAAGGCAGGAAACAAAAGAGAAGGAAAAGACCTACAATAAACACAAAACAATTGAGAAAATGGTAATAGGAACATATATATCAATAATTACCTTAAATGTAAATGGATTAATTGCTCCAACAAAAGCTGTAGATGGGGTGAATGGATACAAAAACAAGACCCATATATATGCTGTCTACAAGAGACATACTTTAGACCAAGGAACACATACAGACTGAAAGTGAGGGGATGGAAAAAGATATTCCATGCAAATGGAAATCAAAAGAAAGCTGGAGTAGCAATTCTCATATCAGACAAAATAGGCTTTCAAATAACGACTATAACAAGAGACAAAGAAGGACACTATATAATGATCAAGGGATCAATCCAAGAAGACATAACAGTTGTAAATATTTATGCACCCAACATAGGAGCACCTCAATACGTGAGACAAATGCTAAGAGACATAAAAGGGGAAATAGACATTAACACAATCAGAGTAGGGGACTTTAACACCTCAGTTTCACCAATGGACAAATCATCCAAAATGAAAACAAATAAGGAAACACAAGCTTTAATGATACATTAAACAAGATCGACTTAATTGATATTTATCGGACATTCCATCCAAAACCAACAGAATACATTTTCTTCTCAAGTGCTCAGGGAAGATTCTTCGGGATAGATCATATCTTGGGTCATAAATCAAGCCTTGGTAAATTTAAGAAAATTGAAATTGTATCAAGGATCTTTTCCGACACAAAACTGTGAGACTAGATATCAGTTATAGGAAAAAATCTATAAAAAATACAAACATAGGGTCCCGGAGGAAGATGGCGGAAGAGTAAGACGTGGAGATCACCTTCCTCCCCACAGATACATCAGAAATTCATCTACACGTGGAACAACTCCTACAGAACACCTACTGAACGCTGACAGAAGATCTCAGACCCCCCAAAAGGCAAGAAACTCCCCACATACCTGGGTAGGACAAAAGAAAAAAGAATAAACAGAGACAAAAGGATAGGGATGGGACCTCTACCAGTGGGAGGGAGCCGTGAAGGAGGAAAGGTTTCCACACACTACAAGCCCCTTCGCGGGCGGACACAGCAGGTGGCGGAGGGGGAAAGCGTCGGAGTAGCGGAGGAGAGCACAGCAACAGGGGTGTGGAGGGCAAAGCAGAGAGATTCCCACACAGAGGATCGGTACCCTCAGGCACACACCAGCCCGAGAGGCTTGTCTGCTCGGCCGCCGGTGTGGACGGGGCTGGGAGCTGAGGCTCGGGTATCGGGTTTCAGTCGGAGCGCAGGGAGAGGACTGGGGCTGGCAGCAGGAAGAGAGCCTGAAGGGGTTAGTGCACAACGGCTAGCCCGGAGGGAGTCCGGGGAAAATGTCTGGAGCTACCGAAGAGGCAAGAGACTTCTTCTTCCTTTTGGTTTCCTCGTGCGCGAGGAGAGGGCATTAAGAGAGCTGCTTAAAGAAGCACCAGAGACGGGCGTGGGACGCTGGGGCTGCTGCTGCAGCCGCCACAAGTCCTGTGTGCGAGCACAGGCCACTGTCCACCCCCCCTCCGGGGAGCCTGTGCACACCGCCACTGCCGGGGTCCCGGGACACAGAGATGGCTTTCCTGGGAAAGCGCACGGAGTGCCTCGGGCTGGTGCAACGTCACAGCGGCCTCTGCCGCCGCAGACCTGCCCTGCACTGCACGCCCCTCTCTCCCCTCGGCCTGAGTGAGCCAGAGCCCCCGAATCAGCGGATCCTTTAAACCCATCCTGTCTGAGCGAAGAACGGACACCCTCCAGCGACCTACGCGCAGAGGCGGGGCCAGATCCAAGGCTGAGACCCGGGAGCTGTGAGAGCAGAGACAGGGAAATCTCTCTGTGCAGCCTCGGAGGCAGCGGATTAAAGCTCCACGGTCCATTTGATGTGTCCTGCGTCTGTGTAGTGCATGAATGGACAGCGAATCATCCCAAATTGAGGAGGTGGACTTTGAGGACAAGATTTAAGACTTTTCCCCCTTTTCCTCTTTTTACAACGAATTATCCCATATTGAGGAGGTGGACTTTGAGAGCAAGATTTTCGATTTTTCCCCCTGCTCTCTTTTTGTGAATGTGTATGTGTATGCTTCTGTGTGAGATTTTTTCTGTATAGCTTTGCGTCCACAATATGTCCCAGGGTTCTATCTGTCCGGTTTTTTTTTCAATAATTACTTTTTAGTTTTAATGACGCTACTATATTTTATACTTTATTCTATTTTACTTTACCTGCTCTTTCTTTTTTTCCTACCTTCCCTTCCCCGCTCCCTCCCTACGCCCCTCCTTTCCTTCTTTCTCTCTTTCTTTCCATCCTCACTCCCTCCCTCCCTTCTTCCTTTCACTCTTTCTTTTTCTTTCCTTCCTCCCTCCCTACCTCATGTCATTCATTCTTTCTTTCTTTCTTTCTTTCTTCTTTCTTTCTTTCTTTCTTTCCTTCCTTCCTTCCTCCCTCCCTCCCTCCCTTCTTCCATTCACTCTTTCTTTTTCGTTCCTTCCTCCCTCCCTTCCTTTCTTTCTTTCTTTCTTTCCGTCCTTCCTCCCTCCCTCCCTCCTTTCTTTCTTCCTTCCTCACTTCCTTCCTATCTTTCCTTCTTCCTTTCTTTCTCTCTCTCTTTCTTTCTTCTACTAATTCTTTCTTTCTACTTTTTCTCCCTTTTATTCTGAGCTGGGTAGATGAAAGGCTCTTGGTGCCGCAGCCAGGAGTCACTGCTGTGCCTCTGAAGTGGGAGAGCCAACTTCAGGACACGGGTCCACAAGAGACCTCCCAGCTCCACATAGTATCAAGCGGCAAAAATCTCCCAGAGATCTCCATCTCAACACCAGCACCCAGCTTCAGTCAACGACCAGCAAGCTACAGTGCTGGTCACCCTATGCCAAGCAACTAACAAGGCAGGAACACAACCCCACCCATTAGCAGAGAGGATACCTAAAAACATAATAAGGACACAGGCACCTCAAAACACACCACCAGACGTGGCCTTGTCCACCAGAAAGACAAGATCGAGCCTCAACCACCAGAACACAGGCACTAGTCCCCCCCAACAGGAAGCCTACACAACCTACTGAAATGAACTTAGCCACTGGGGACAGACACCAAAAACAACGGGAACTACGAATCTGCAGCCTGCAAAAAGGAGACCCCAAACACAGTAACATAAGCAAAATGAGAAGACAGAAAAACACACAGCAGGTGAAGGAGCAAGATAAAAACCAACCAGACCTAACAAATGAAGAGGTAATAGGCAGTCTACCTGAAAAAGAATTCAGAATAATGATAGTAAAGATGATCCAAGATTCTATTTCCAAGATCCAAAATCTTGGAAATAGAATAGACAAAATGCAAGAAACAGTTAACAAAGACCTAGAAGAAATAAAGATTAATCAAGCATCGATTTAAAACACAATAAATGAAATGAAAAATACTCCAGATGGGATCAATAGCAGAATAGCTGAGGCAGAAGAACGGATAAGTGAGGTGGAAGATAAAATAGTGGAAATAACTGATGCAGAGCAAAATAAAGAAAAAAGAATGAAAAGAATAGAGGACAGTCTCAGAGACCTCTGGGACAACATTAAACGCACCAACATTCGAATTATAGGGGTTCCAAAAGAAGAAGAGAAAAAGAAAGGGACTGCGAAAATATTTGAAGAGATTATAGTTGAAAACTTCCCTAATATGGGAAAGGAAATAGTTAATCAAGTCCAGGAGGCACAGAGAGTCCCATACAGAATAAATCCAAGGAGAAATATGACAAGACACATATTAATCAAACTGTCAAAAATTAAACACAAAGAAATCATATTAAAAGCAGCAAGGGAAAAACAACAAATAACACACAAGGGAATCCCCATCAGGTTAACAGCTGAACTCTCAGCAGAAATTCTACAAGCCAGAAGGGAGTGGCAGGACATAATTAAAGTGATGAAGGAGAGAAACCTGCAACCAAGATTACTCTACCCAGCAAGGATCTCATTCAGATTTGATGGAGAAATTAAAACCTTTACAGACAAGCAAAAGCTGAGAGAGTTCAGCACCACCAAACCAGCTTTACAACAAATGCTAAAGGAACTTCTCTAGGCAAGAAACACAACAGAAGGAATATACCTACAATAACGAACCCAAAGCAATTAAGGAAATGGGAATAGGAACATACATATCAATAATTACCTTAAATGTAAATGGACTAAATGCTCCCACCAAAAGACACAGAGTGGCTGAATGGATACAAAAACAAGACCCATATATATGCTGTCTACAAGAGACCCACTTCAGACCTAGAGACACATACAGATTGAAAGTAAGGGGATGGAAAAAGATATTCCATGCAAATGGAAATCAAAAGAAAGCTGGAGTAGCAATTCTTATATCAGACAAAATAGACATTAAAATAAAGACTATTAGAAGAGAAAAAGAAGGGCACTACATAATGATAAAGGGACCGATACAAGAAGAAGATATAACAATTGTAAATATTTATGCACCCAACATAGGAGCACCTCAGTACATAAGGCAAATACTAACAGCCATAAAATGGGAAATTGACAGTAACACACCCATAGTAGGGGACTTTAACACCACACTTTCACCAATGGACGATCATCCAAAATGAAAATAAATAAGGAAACACAAGCTTTAAATGATACATTAAACAAGATGGACTTAATTGATAGTTATAGGACATTCCATCCAAAAACAACAGAATATACATTTTTCTCAAGTGCTCATGGAACATTCTCCAGGATAGATCATATCTTGGGTCACAAATCAAGCCTTGGTAAATTTAAGAAAATTGAAATTGTATCAAATATCTTTTCTGACCACAATGCTACGAGACTAGACATCAATTACAGGAAAAGATCTGTAAAAACTACAAACACATGGAGGCTAAACAATACACTACTCAATAACGAAGTGATCACTGAAGAAATCAAAGAGGAAATTAAAAAATACCTAGAAACAAATGACAATGGAGACACGACGACCCAAAACATATGGGATGCAGCAAAAACAGTTCTAAGGGGGAAGTTTATAGCAATAAAATCCCACCTTAAGAAACAGGAAACATCTTGAGTAAACAACCTGACTCTGCACCTAAAGCAATTAGAGAAAGAATAACAAAAAAACCCCAAAGTTAGCAGAAGGAAAGAAATCATAAAGATCAGATCAGAAATAAATGAAAAAGAAATGAAGGAAACAATAGCAAAGATCAATAAAACTAAAAGCTGGTTCTTTGAGAACATAAACAAAATTGACAAACCATTAGCCAGACTCATCAAGAAAAAAAGGGAGAAGACTCAAATCAAAAGAATTAGAAATGAAAAAGGAGAAGTAACAACTGACACTGCAGAAATACAAAAGATCATGAGAGATTACTACAAGCCACTCTATGCCAATAAAATGGACAACCTGGAAGAAATGGACAAATTCTTAGAAATGCACAACCTGCCAAGACTGAATCAGGAAGAAATAGAAAATATGAATAGACCAATCACAAGCACTGAAATTGAAACTGTGATTAAAAATCTACGAACAAACAAAACCCCAGGACCAGATGGCTTCACAGGCGAATTCTATCAAACATTTAGAGAAGAGATAACACCCATCCTTCTCAAACTCTTCCAAACAATTTCAGAGGAAAGAACACTCCCAAACTCATTGTATGAGGCCTCCATCACCTTGATACCAAAACCAGGCAAGGATGTCACAAGGAAAGAAAACTACAGGCCAATATCACTGATGAACATAGATGCAAAAATCCTCAACAAAATACTAGCAAACAGAATCCAACAGCACATTAAAAGGATCATACACCATGATCAAGTGGGGTTTATTCCAGGAATGCAAGGATTCTTCAATATACGCAAATCAATCTATGTGATACACCATATTAACAAATTGAAGGAGAAAAACCATATGATCATCTCAATAGATGCAGAGAAAGCTTTCGACAAAATTCAACACCCAGTTATGATAAAAACCCTGCAGAAAGTAGGCATAGAGTGAACTTTCCTCAACATAATAAAGGCCATATATGACAAACCCACAGCCAACATCATCCTCAATGGTGAAAAACTGATACCATTTCCACTAAGATCAGGAACAAGACAAGGCTGCCCACTCTCACCACTCTTATTCAACTTAGTTTTGGAAGTTTTAGCCATAGCAATCAGAGAAGAAAAGGAAATAAAAGGAATCCAAATTGGAAAAGAAGAAGTAAAGCTGTCACTGTTTGCAGATGACATGATACTATACATAGAGAATCCTAAAGATGCTACCAGAAAACTACTAGAGCTAATCAATGAATTTGGTAAAGTAGCAGGATACAAAATTAATGTACAGAAATCTCTGGCATTCCTGTACACTAATGATGAAAAATCTGAAAGTGAAATCAAGAAAACACTCCCATTTACCATTGCAACAAAAAGAATAAAATATCTAGGAATAAACCTACCTAAGGAGACAAAAGACCTGTATGCAGAAAATTATAAGACACTGATGAAAGAAATTAAAGATGATACAAATAGATGGAGAGATATACCATGCTCCTGGATTGTAAGAATCAATATTGTGAAAATGACTCTACTACCCAAAGCAATCTACAGATTCAGTGCAATCTCTATCAAACTACCACTGGCATTTTTCACAGAACTAGAACAAAAAATTTCAAAATTTCTTTGGAAAAACAAAAGACCCATAATAGCCAATGCACTCTTGAGAACGAAAAACGGAGCTGGAGGAATCAGGCTCCCTGACTTCAGACTATACTACAAAGCTACAGTAATCAAGACAGTATGGTACCGACAAAGAAAACCAGAAATATAGATCAATGGAAGAGGATAGAAAGCCCAGATAAAAACCCACGCACATATTGTCACCTTATCTTTGGTAAAGGAGGCAAGAATACACAGTGGAGAAAAGACCGCCTCTTCGTTAAGTGGTTCTGGGAAAACTGGACAGCTACATATAAAAGAATGAAATTAGAACACTCCCTAACACCATACACAAAAATAAACTCAAAATGGATTAAAGACCTTAACGTAAGGCAAACACTGTCAAACTCTTAGGCAGAACACTCCATGCCGTAAATCACAACAATATCCTTTTTGAGCTACCTCATAGAGAAATGGAAATAAAAACAAAAATAAACAAATCAGAACTAATGAAACTTAAAATCTTCTGCAGATCAATGGAAACCATAAACAAGCTGAAAAGACAACCCTCAGAATGGGAGAAAATATTTGTGAATGAAGAAACTAACAAAGGATTAATCTCCAAAATTTACATGCATACAGCTCAATATCAAAAAAACAAACAACCCAATTCAAAAATGGGCAGAAGACCTATATAGACATTTCTCCAAAGATGATGTACAGATTGCCAACTAACACATGGAAGGATGCTCACCATCACTAATCATTAGAGAAATGAAAATCAAATCTACATTGTGGTATCACCTCACACCAGTCTGAGTAGCTTCCTTCAAAAAATCTACAAACAGTAAATGCTGGAGAGGGTGTGGAGAAAAGTAAATCCTCTTGCACTGTTGGTGGGAATGTAAATTTATACAGCCACTATAGAGAACAGTACGGAGGTTTCTTGAAAAACTGAAAATAGAACTACCATACGATACAGGAATCCCACTACTGGACATATACCCTGAGAAAACCATAATTCAAAAAGAGTCATGTATCTAAATATTTTTGTTACAAAAATTTCTGTCTTTTGCTGATTGAAATAACTTTATAATAAGACAAAAGTTTATTCCAATTATTCTTCTTAGGCCTTGTTATTCTATCTTGAATTTCTGAAGAGTATTCTTCAGGAAATCTCGTTAATGTTAGTTTTGTAGAAATTTTTACTTTCATTTCTCCATAGATCAGAAAATTCTTGAATTTTTGATAGCTTATAGTTTAGCTATAAAAGACTCAGCTGTGAGGAGACCTGGAGGAAGATGGCGGAAGAGTAAGACGTGGAGATCACCTTCCTCCCCACAGATACATCAGAAATTCATCTACACGTGGAAAAACTCCTACAGAACACCTACTGAATGCTGACAGAAGACCTCAGACCCCCCAAAAGGCAAGAAACTCCCCACATACCTGGGTAGGGCAAAAGAAAAAAAGAATAAACAGAGACAATAGGATATGGACGGGACCTGCACCAGTGGGAGGGAGCCGTGAAGGAGGGAAGGTTTCTACACACTACAAGCCCCTTCGCGGGCGGAGACTGCAGGTGGCGGAGGGGGAAAGCTTCAGAGTAGCGGAGGAGAGCACAGCAACAGGGGTGCGGAGGGCAAAGCGGAGAGATTCTGGCACAGAGGATCAGTGCCCTCAGGCACACACCAGCCCGAGAGGCTTGTCTGCTCGGCCGCCGGGGCGGGCGGGGCTGGGAACTGAGGCTCGGGTATCGGCTTTCAGTTGGAGCGCAGGGAGAGGACTGGGGCTGGCGGCAGGAAGAGAGCCTGAAGGGGTTAGTGCACCATGGCTAGCCCGGAGGGAGTCCGGGGAAAGGGTCTGGAGCTACCGAAGAGGCAAGAGACTTTTTTCCCTTTTGTTTCCTGGTGCGCGAGGAGAGGGCATAAAGAGGGCTGCTTGGGGAAGCGCCTGAGACAGGCGCGAGCCGCGGGTAAGGCGTGGACCTCGGAGACGGGCGTGGGACGCTGGGGCTGCCGCCGCCGCCGCCGCCGCCGGGGGGCTGTGTGCGAGCGCGGGTCACTGTCCGCCCCGCCTTCCGGGGGGCCTGTGAACCCCACCACTGCCGGGGTCCTGGGACCTGGGGACGGCTTTCCCGGGAAAGTGCACGGAGCGCCACAGGCTGCTGCAACGTCACGCCGGCCTCTGCCGCCGCAGGCCCGCCCCACACTGCGCGCCCCTCCCTCCCCTCTGCCTGAGTGAGCCAGAGCCCCCGAATCAGCGGCTCCTTTAAACCCGTCCTGTCTGAGCGAAGAACGGACGCCCTCCGGCGACCTACGCGCAGAGGCGGGGCCAGGTCCAAGGCTGAGACCCGGGAGTTGTGAGAGCAGAGACAGGGAAATCTCTCTGTGCAGCCTCGGAGGCAGCGGACTAAAGCTCCACGGTCCATTTGATGTGCCCTGCGTCTGTGGAGTGCATGAATGGACAGCGAATCATCCCAAATTGAGGAAGTGGACTTTGAGGACAGGATTTAAGACTTTCCCCCCTTTTTCCTCTTTTTACAACGAATTATCCCAAATTAAGGAGGTGGACTTAGCAAGATTTCAGACTTCTCGCCCTTTTCCTGTTTTTACAACGAATTATCCCAAATTGAGGAGGTGGACTTGGAGAGCAAGATTTTTGATTTTTCCCCCTGCTCTCTTTTTGTGAATGTGTATGTGTAATCTTCTGTGTAAGATTCTCACTGTATAGCTTTGCTTCCACCATATGTCCCAGGGTTCTATCGGTCCGTGTTATTTTTCAATAATTACCTTTTAATTTTAATAACGCTACTATATTTCATACTTTATTCTATTTTACTTTACCTGCTCTTTCTTTTTTTTCCCTACCTTCCCTTCCTCCCTCCCTCCCTCCGCTCCTCCTTTCCTTCTTTCTTTTTCTTTCCTCCCTCCTTCCCACCCTTCTTCTTTCCACTTTCTTTTTCTTTCCTTCCTCCCTCCCTCCTGTCTTTCTTTCTTTCTTTCCTTCTTCCCTCCCTCCCTCCCTTCTTCCATTCACTCTTCCTTTTGCTTTCATTCCTCCCTCCCTCCCTCCTTTCTTTCCTTCTTTCTTTCCATCCTTCCTCCCTCCCTCCCTCCTTTCTTTCTTTCTTCCTTCCTTTCTTCCCCTCTTCCTTTCTTTCCCTCTCTCTTTCTTTCTTCTACTAATTCTTTCTTTCTACTTTTTCTCCCTATTATTCTGAGCCGGGTGGATGAAAGGCTCTTGGTGCTGCAGCCAGGAGTCAGTGCTGTGCCTCTGAAGTGGGAGAGCCAAATTCAGGACACGGGTCCACAAGAGACCTCCCAGCTCCACATAATATCAAGCAGTGAAAATCTCCCAGAGATCTCCATCTCAACACCAGCACCCAGCTTCAGTCAACGACCAGCAAGCTACAGTGCTGGTCACCCTATGCCAAGCAACTAGCAAGGCAGAAACACAACACCACCAATTAGCAGAGAGGCTACCTAAAAACATAATAAGGCCATAGGCACCACAAAACACACAACCAGACGTGGACCTGTCCACCAGAAAGACAAGATCGAGCCTCAACCACCAGAACACAGGCATTAGTGCCCCCCACCAGGAAGCCTACACTACCTACTGAAACAACCTTAGCCACTGGGGACACACACCAAAAACAACGGGAACTACGAATCTGCAGCCTGCAAAAAGGAGACCCCAAACACAGTAACATAAGCAAAATGAGAAGACAGAAAAACACACAGCAGGTGAAGGAGCAAGATAAAAACCAACCAGACCTAACAAATGAAGAGGTAATAGGCAGTCTACCTGAAAAAGAATTCAGAATAATGATAGTAAAGATGATCCAAGATTCTATTTCCAAGATCCAAAATCTTGGAAATAGAATAGACAAAATGCAAGAAAAAGTTAAAAAGGATCTAGAAGAACTAAAGATGAATCAAGCATTGGTTAAAAACACAATAAATGAAATGAAAAATAATCTAGATGGGATCAATAGCAGAATAACTGAGACAGAAGAACGGATAAGTGAGGTGGAAGATAAAATAGTGGAAATAACTGATGCAGAGCAAAATAAAGAAAAAAGAATGAAAAGAATAGAGGACAGTCTCAGAGACCTCTGGGACAACATTAAACGCACCAACATTCGAATTATAGGGGTTCCAGAAGAAGAAGAGAAAAAGAAAGGGACTGTGAAAATATTTGAAGAGATTATAGTTGAAAACTTCCCTAATATGGGAAAGGAAATAGTTAATCAAGTCCAGGAGGCACAGAGAGTCCCATACAGAATGAATCCAAGGAGAAATACACCAAGACACATATTAATCAAACTGTCAAAAATTAAACACAAAGAAATCATATTAAAAGCAGCAAGGGAAAAACAACAAATAACACACAAGGGAATCCCCATCAGGTTAACAGCTGATCTCTCAGCAGAAACTCTACAAGCCAGAAGGGAGTGGCAGGACATAATTAAAGTGATGAAGGAGAGAAACCTGCAACCAAGATTACTCTACCCAGCAAGGATCTCATTCAGATTTGATGGAGAAATTAAAACCTTTACAGACAAGCAAAAGCTGAGAGAGTTCAGCACCACCAAACCAGCTTTACAACAAATGCTAAAGGAACTTCTCTAGGCAAGAAACACAACAGAAGGAATATACCTACAATAACGAACCCAAAGCAATTAAGGAAATGGGAATAGGAACATACATATCAATAATTACCTTAAATGTAAATGGACTAAATGCTCCCACCAAAAGACACAGAGTGGCTGAATGGATACAAAAACAAGACCCATATATATGCTGTCTACAAGAGACCCACTTCAGACCTAGAGACACATACAGATTGAAAGTAAGGGGATGGAAAAAGATATTCCATGCAAATGGAAATCAAAAGAAAGCTGGAGTAGCAATTCTTATATCAGACAAAATAGACTTTAAAATAAAGACTATTAGAGGAGACAAAGAAGGACACTACATAACGATAAAGGGATCGATCCAAGAAGAAGATATAACAATTGTAAATATTTATGCACCCAACATAGGAGCACCTCAATACATAAGGCAAATACTAACAGCCATAAAAGGGTAAATCGACAGTAACACAATCATAGTAGGGGACTTTAACACCCCACTTTCACCAATGGACAGATCATCCAAAATGAAAATAAATAAGGAAACACAAGCTTTAAATGATACATTAAACAAGATGGACTTAGTTGATATTTATAGGACATTCCATCCAAAAACAACAGAATACACATTTTTCTCAAGTGCTCATGGAACATTCTCCAGGATAGATCATATCTTGGGTCACAAATCAAGCCTTGGTAAATTTAAGAAAATTGAAATTGTATCAAGTATCTTTTCCGACCACAATGCTATGAGACTAGACATCAATTACAGGAAAAGGTCTGTAAAAACTACAAACACATGAAGGCTAAACAATACACTACTCAATAACGAAGTGATCACTGAAGAAATCAAACAGGAAATTAAAAAGTACCTAGAAACAAATGACAATGGAGACACGACGACCCAAAACCTATGGGACGCAGCAAAAGCAGTTCCAAGGGGGAAGTTTATAACAATACAATCCCACCTTAAGAAACAGGAAACATTTCGAATAAACAACCTGACCCTGCACCTAAAGCAATTAGAGAAAGAAGAACAAAAAACCCCCAAAGTTAGCAGAAGGAAAGAAATGATAAAGATCAGATCAGAAATAAATGAAAAAAAATTGAAGGAAACAATAGCAAAGATCAATAAAACTAAAAGCTGGTTCTTTGAGAACATAAACAAAATTGACAAACCATTATCCAGACTCATCAAGAAAAGAAGGGAGAAGACTCAAATCAATAGAATTAGAAATGAAAAAGGAGAAGTAACAACTGACACTGCAGAAATACAAAAGATCATGAGAGATTACTCTAAGGAACTCTATGCCAATAAAATGGACAACCTGGAAGAAATGGACAAATTCTTAGAAATGCACAACCTGCCAAGACTGACTCAGGAAGAAATAGAAAATATGAATAGACCAATCACAAGCACTGAAATTGAAACTGTGATTAAAAATCTTCCATCAAACAAAAGCCCAGGACCAGATGGCTTCACAGGTAAATTCTATCAAACATTTAGAGAAGAGCTAACACACATCCTTCTCAAACTCTTCCAAACAATTTCAGAGGAAGGAACACTCCCAAACTCATTCTATGAGGCCACCATCACCTTGATACCAAAACCAGGCAAGGATGTCACAAAGAAAGAAAACTACAGGCCAATATCACTGATGAACATAGATGCAAAAATCCTCAACAAAATACTAGCAAACAGAATCCAACAGCACATTAAAAGGATCATACACCATGATCAAGTGGGGTTTAATCCAGGAATGCAAGGATTCTTCAATATACGCAAATCAATCAATGTGATACACCATATTAACAAGTTGAAGGAGAAAATCCATATGATCATCTCGATAGATGCAGAGAAAGCTTTCGACAAAATTCAACACCCAGTTATGATAAAAACCCTGCAGAAAGTAGGCATAGAGTGAACTTTCCTCAACATAATAAAGGCCATATATGACAAACCCACAGCCAACATTGTCCTCAATGGTGAAAAACTGAAACCATTTCCACTAAGATCAGGAACAAGACAAGGCTGCCCACTCTCACCACTCTTATTCAACATAGTTTTGGAAGTTTTAGCCATAGCAATCACAGAAGAAAAGGAAATAAAAGGAATCCAAATTGGAAAAGAAGAAGTGAAGCTGTCACTGTTTGCAGATGACATGATACTATACATAGAGAATCCTAAAGATGCTGCCGAGAAACTACTAGAGCTAATCAATGAATTTGGTAAAGTAGCAGGATACAAAATTAATGTACAGAAATCTCTGGCATTCCTGTACACTAATGATGAAAAATCTGAAAATGAAATCAAGAAAACACTCCCATTTACCATTGCAACAAAAAGAATAAAATATCTAGGAATAAACCTACCTAAGTAGACAAAAGACCTGTATGCAGAAAATTATAAGACACTGATGAAAGAAATTAAAGATGATACAAATAGATGGAGAGATATACCATGCTCCTGGATTGGAAGAATCAATATTGTGAAAATGACTCTACTACCCAAAGCAATCTACAGATTCAATGCAATCGCTATCAAACTACCACTGGCATTTTTCACAGAACTAGAACCAAAAATTTCAAAATTTGTTTGAAAAAACAAAAGACCCCGAATAGCCAAAGCTATCTTGAGAACAAAAAACGGAGCTGGAGGAATCAGGCTCCCTGACTTCAGACTATACTACAAAGCTACAGTAATTAAGACAGTGTGGTACTGGCATAAAAACAGAAAGATAGATCAGTGGATCAGGATAGAAAGCCCAGAGGTAAACCCACGCACATACGGCCAACTTATCTTTGATAAATGAGGCAGGAATGTACAGTGGAGAAAGGACAGCCTCTTCAATAAGTGGTGCTGGGAAAACTGGACAGGGACATGTAAAAGTTTGAGATTAGATCATTCCCTAACACCATACACAAAAATAAGCTCAAAATGGATTAAAGACCTAAATATAAGGCCAGAAACTATCAAACTGTTAGCGGAAAACATAGGTAGAACACTCTGTGACATAAATCACAGCAAGATCCTTTTGGACCCACCTCCTAGAGAAATGGAAATAAAAACAAAGATAAACAAATGGGACCTAATGAAACTTCAAAGCTTTTGCACAGCAAAGGAAACCATAAACAAGACCAAAAGACAACCCTCAGAATGGGAGAAAATATTTGCAAATGAAGCAACTGACAAAGGATTAATCTCCAAAATTTATAAACAGCTCATGCAGCTCAATAGCAAAAAAACAAACAACCCAATCCAAAAATGGGCAGAAGACCTAAATAGGCATTTCTCCAAAGAAGATATACAGACTGCCAACAAACCCATGAAAGAATGCTCAACATCATTAATCATTAGAGAAATGCAAATCAAAACTACTATGAGATATCATCTCACACCAGTCAGAATGGCCATCATCAAGAAATCTAGAAACAATAAATGCTGGAGAGGGTGTGGAGAAAAGGGAACACTCTTGCACTGCTGGTGGGAATGTGAATTGGTACAGCCACTGTGGAGAACAGTATGGAGGTTCCTTAAAAAACTAAAAATAGAACTACCATATGACCCAGCAATCCCACTACTAGGCATATACCCTGAGAAAACCATAATTCAAAAAGAGACATGTACTAAAATGTTCATTGCAGCTCTATTCACAATAGCCCGGAGCTGGAAACAACCTAAGTGTCCATCATCGGATGAATGGATAAAGAAGATGTGGCACATATATACAATGGAATATTACTCAGCCATAAAAAGAAACGAAACTGAGCTATTTGTAATGAGGTGGATAGACTTAGAGTCTGTCATACAGAGTGAAGTAAGTCAGAAAGAGAAAGACAAATACCGTATGCTAACACATATATATGGAATTAAAAAAAAATGTCATGAAGAACCTAGGGGTAAAAAGGAATAAAGACACAGACCTACTTGAGAATGGAATTGAGGATATGGGGAGGGGGAAGGGTAAGCTGTGACAAAGGGAAAGAGAGGCATGGACATATATACACTACCAAACGTAAGGTAGATAGATAGTGGGAAGCAGCCGCAGAGCACAGGGATATCAGCTCGGTGCTTTGTGACCGCCTGGAGGGGTGGGATGGGGAGGGTGGGAGGGAGGGAGATGCATGAGGGAAGGGATGTGGGAACAGATGTATATATATGACTTTTTCAGTTTGTTATAAAGCAGAAACTAATAAAAAAAAATAAAAGGATCTAAGGAGAAAAAAAAAAAAAAAGACTCAGCTGTGTTCTACTGGAGCATTCAAAGGTATAGCTATGATCCCAGGCTGGTTGACATTTAATTTACTCTTTCCTTATTTTTTTTTCAGCCTGGAAATTCAATTTAATCACAACTAAAACATGTTTTCCTCATATTTGGTTGGAGAATTTAAAAGTACTTTTTGTTTTCCATTCTTGGTGCCACCAGGCAACAAATGTCAATAGCAATCTGATTGATGATTCTCACTTACCAGCTAGCCAGAGATGGAAAGCTTGATGCCCCAAGCCAGCTAGAAATGATCAGGTCACTTTCTCAACACTTAAACCATGCTAAAATCCTAATGCATTTCTGAGCCCATTAGTTTTATGAAATTACTTAGAGTGGCCTACTTGCTTTCTGAATAGACAGGTTAACTTCCATGAATAGCTCAGCTCATTTGAAATGGCTGTTCAAATTTTCTAAACTGCCACATAACATCCTTATCTGAAATACTTACCTATAAATTCTGTGCAGCTGGATACAGCATTATTCATTGAGTTTCTCTCTTTCTCTCTGACTCCTTTGAGATAATCACATCATTAGGGCATTATAAGGGAAGAGATGTATCCAAGCTCCTATAATCCCCAGGAGTGTGATTTCCTTGTGGTAATTATACCCTCCTTCCAAGATGTTTTATACTATTATTATGGTGACTTATTGATCAAATATGACAGATATATCTGATAATATAATTATGTCACCTTATCATGCTTAAATAAATAATATAAGAAAGACGACTTCTGCAGTGAGATTGTCTAATGAGGCCAAGCATAAGGGAAAGGATCTGTAATACAGCTAATGTTAATTTGAAGAGCTTAAGTAACAGAAACATTAAAATCAGATATTTTGCTGTGAATGATTAAACAAAACAGGGTATATCAAATAAGGCAGGGTATATCCAAGTACAGCTCCCTGTTCAGCCACTTGAAGAAGAGTTTGCCCATTCAGATGTGAACATTTTGACAGTTAAGTGTATTTCGAGGCATGAACATATACCTGAGATTTGTTGTTTCTCTGTTTCTGGACTTGTCCTTACCCTTGTATCTAACATAGTTGTTATAAAGGTGAATAAATATGTGTTTGAAACATTGTCTATTATTAAAAATGAGCTTCTTATGGTCATTTATTTAGTAACATCTAATGATTATTTCTCTCACTCACTTTCTTGAAGATTCCCATCTTTTCCCTTTGGCTTTTTATATTTCCAAGGACTGTATTAATCAGTGATTGACAGACCATCCTGATTATAATTAAAAACCATCATTTTATACATGCAGAGCTCCTTATTTTAATGGTATAGTGATATGCTTATTACCTAATTAAGGAATATTCTTCAGACTACAACCATTATGGTGACTCTTATTAAGCAAAGAATAATCTAATCAGCCTTGAATAGTCTACTCAAAGGAACAAAAAGAGTACCTGGATCAGAAATTTCATGGGGCATAGTACAAGAAATAAGTTTGACAATATAGGATGGGGCAGGAACTAAGCATTGTTTTTAGATGCTGTGCTCTCCAAATTGAGGACAGTGCCTGCCACAAAATCAGTATTCAAAGTATGTGGAAAAAATGGATGAATTAATGGAGGAACCAAGCCAGTTAGAAAATTTGAGGAAACTAAACAGTAAACCGTTTGGGAAAAGATTAAAAGAATTAATTCACTAAAACACAGACATAGTAAATGTTTAGAAATGTAAGATGGTATTATTATTCAATTATTATTTAATTGTTAAGTTCATTATATTGTAATTGACTAAGCATATTCTTAGTAGAAAAAACAGAGGAAATCCAAATTTATTCCAAAACAGAGTTGCAAGGGAGAGAGAAAAGAAAGAAAGAAAGAAAGAAAAAAGATGGAGTCAGCTACCATATAAGACAGAATATCCATAAGCAGTTCTGTCAGTCTAGATTTTAGAGATGAAAATATTGAGCCCTCTCTTCTCCTATGTGGCCCAAGACAGAATACTGTCATTGATTATCTACTATGTAACAGGCATAGTGCTAGACCTTGATTTATACAAAAAACAATAAAACATAATGTCTATTTTCTCAATGTGTTTTCAACCCAGTGGTGATATAGAAATAAAGTTGGATGATAACTTCTAAATGAGCAGTGCATTAGTTTTCTATTGCTCCTATAACAAATTACTATAAGCATAGTGGCTTAAAACAACAAATTTATTATCTTACACTTCTAGAGGTCAGAAATACAACACAGATCCCACTGGGTTCAAATCAAGATGTAGGCAGGGCTGAAGAGAATATATTTATTTGCCTTTTCCAGCTCCTAGAGAGTCTTTGTGCCTTTCCTCCATCTTCAAAGTCAGCAATGGTGGGATCTTCTCCTATGACATCACCCTGGCTTTCTCTTCTACTTAATTTTTCTGCTTTTAAAGACTCTTGTGATGACATTTTGTGAATCTGGATAATCCAAAATAATCTCCCTATTTTAAAGTCAGCAGATTAGTAAACTTAATTCCATCTACAAGTTTAATTTCCCTCTGTTAAGTAATGTAACATATTCACAGGTTCTGGCAATTAGGATGTGGACTTTTGTGTGTAGGGGGGTGGTGGGGGGCAGTTATTCTGACTACAATAAGCAGAATCTCAGTATTTATTTTAAATTAGATAATGGACTTTGGACTTTGTTTTCACATCAGCTAATCTTGAACAAACAAAGAGAAAATTAACATTCAAAGTCTTGTCCTGTTCAGTCATTATTATGTGATATTTTGAAAGATACCTATACTTACAGAATGAGTATGGTAGATGGATTCCTCTTGGATTGATAATGGAAATATATTTCCAGAAGCCTGAGGAAATATAGGAACACTCCAATGGAAGCAGTCAGAACAAGAAATTGGAAAAATACTCTAGCCATAAACAAAATAAACACATAAAACAAACAAAATTAAAAAGGGAAATTTGCTCCTGTGTAATAATGGAAAGACTATTGTCAAAATGTGACTTGTACCCAAATGTTTTCCCAGAAGTCAGAAATCCCAACTACCTCTTTAGGTTAAGGCCTTGTGGCTCCAGGAGTTTCTCACTAACATAGAAAAGAAAATATAATGTATAATTGCTGCCAACAATTAATTGTTGCCAAGGAAATATTTTAATGAAAGCTAAACAATATATAAGGTTGTATCTGTCAGGGTTCAACCAGAGAAACAGAAATAGTAGGAGATACACATTAAGTGATTTGTTGCAATGAATTGGCTAGGAAATATAAAGTTCATAGAACAAGTCCATCAGGAAAAGAAGATTTGCACACTTGGGTATAAGCTGGAGTCCACAGGCTTAATTTTTTCTTCTTTTTCAGGGAAGCCTCAACTCTGCTCTTAAGGCTTTTCAGCTGATTGAATAATCTGATCAGGTTATCAATCTCCAATGGACTTTAATCGTATATACAAGATACATTAACTGCAATACCTGAATTAGTGTTTGATTGATTAACTAGGTATTGTAGCCTACCTAGATTGACACATAAAACTAACCATCTAAATTTACAAACTGGTACCTATATATGTCTCCTTAAACCATACTTAATCTCCTAATAAAGACAACAAATTAATTCTTCCACCTAACATGAAACAACTATCCTGCATACAACCAATACATGCTAAATCTTTCCCCTGAAGAGGATGCAAAATCCTTGCATGATGCTCACTCTTGTTCTTAATATTCTGTAACTGAAACACTGTGTTATAAAATTAACTGTTATTAAAACAACTTAGCTGGCAAAGGCATAAGAGAGGGAAGAACAAAAAATATTTTATTTATTATACTATTATATACTATTATTATTATACTATTATATACTATATATAGTATGCATTATTACTATAATACATTGTATATTATATATACAAACATATTCATAACAAAATAAGTAAGACATATTCATAACTATTGCAGCTCTCATTTCTGTAACTGGTCATGTGGTCTAAATTGGTATTTTAAACTATTTCTTCCACTACCCATTTTATAACCCCTTTGCATTCAGCAAGTGCCTCAGCTGCTGGTGGTTCTTTGTGACCCAAACTTATATTCCTAAAAGGTATAGGCCATGAGCTGTAATGCCTGAATTGGGCTGTTATTTTGACTCTTAATCACAAGATATAGTTAGTACTAAAAAATGCTTTAAGGAATTACCTGTATTCCAGACATACTCTTTCTTACCTCCATTTTATAGAAGAAAACAAATTTCCCCTTGGTTGTCAGTGTCAGTCACCCCAGCCAATCCATAACCACAAAATTTGTCTGTTGATTAAGAAAAAAGGAAACTCCAAAGTGATTGGATGGCAGTCTTAACTTTCAGTCCAAGGGAATGATTAATGTGTCTCCAAGAAGCATTCTTTCATTTGGAGTTAAGATCTCCAGACCAGCGAAGAATAGGGTTATGCTATCGGAAAGCAAAACTCTTGCCAGTGGATCACTAAGGTAAAAGTGAATGAAGTTGCTCTTATTTCTACCCCTTGATTCGGGGACCTGTGAATCTTGGTAGAAACAGCACCATATATTAGACCATGATTTAGAGCACATAAAGCATGCTGGAACCTTATATTGCATCAGCCCTGCAAGGTATTACAACCTAGCTAGCACTGTAACTGGGTCTTCTGAAAGCCATTTCACCATTCAATCCAGCTGCTTCAGAATGGTGAAAAGCATGGTAAGACCTGTGAATTCCACAAGCATGGGCCCATTGTCACACTTTATTTCCTATGAAGTGAGTTCCATGATCAGAAACAGTGCTGTGGATGAGGCACTCTATAAGTCTATAGACAGTAGTTTTGGAAGAAGTATTGCATATACAGAGGACAAATTTATATGCAAAGTATCTATTCCAGTAAGAGAAAAGCACTGCCTCTTCCACGAAGAAAGCATTCCAATTCAGTCAATCTGCCGTCAACTAAGTGGCAGATAACCCTGTGAAATAGTGCCATACCAGGGCCTCTGTTTGGTGTCTGCTGCCAGCAGTTTGGATTCTCAGCAATTGCTGTAGCCAGGCCAGTATGGGTGAGTGGAAGTGGACATTGCTGAGACCATTCATAACCTCCATCTACCACTGTGGTCACTTTGTTTATGATCCCATTGGACAATGAGAAGTGGCTAGAGAAAGAAGCGTATTGGTATCCTCAGAATGGGGTATTCTATACACTTCATTATTAAAATCATCTGCTGCTATGACCACCCTTTCATGGGCACTCACATGGGGCAGAAATAGCTTCACATTCTTTGCTCATTCAAAGAGGTCTATCTGCACACCTCTTCCCAAGACCTCCTTCTCAATAATTTATCAATTGTGTTTTTTCAAGTCCCTCACAATTCAACCAAATCATTGGCCACAGCACATGTGGCTAACTGTATAGACTCATATCTCTGGTCGTGTCTTCTTCCAGGAAAAATAAGTCAACAGGGACACTACTGGAAAAATCTATTAACTGGGAGGATTTTCCTTTACCAGTGTCCTTCAGGGATGTCTCAGAAAGTGGCTGTAGTGATGCAGCTGTCCACTTTTAGGTGGTGAGTGAATATCATGCAGAACTATCTATAAACCAGAACCAAGTTTTCTATTTTTCCATTAGCTGGTCATAAGGAACTTTCCATATGGTCATAGGTATGGGTTTAGAGAGATAAGATAATGTAGCAGGAGTAGGGATCATGGGCATTTGGGTTATTTCTTCATGCAATTTACTTATGCCTTTAAGTCCTGCTCAAGTTCACTTCATTTATACCATTTCTATTTGATGGTGGAATGCTTCTGTGCATGCCCATTTTTATGGCTTAATGGATCAGACAACATGTAGTTCATGATGGACAGCTCAGGCCACATAGTAATTTGGTGGTCCATGGTTAAATCTCCAGTCTCTACTAAACCCTAGAAGTAAATCAAAAGGTATTTCTCTAAAAAGAGTACTTATCTACCCACAACATTAGAATTTTGCTCTAAAATTCTAAATGGCTGAGGTATGATTCATCTCTAGGGGCTTGCAAGGGCTCCAAACAGCATCCCTTTTGCCACTGACACTTAGAGCACCATTGAATCCACTGGATTATATGGCCCAAGTGGCAGAGCCATTTTTGCAGAAGTTGAACTTGTAGAACCTTTTCTTATTCTGGATATATTCAGAACTTGCAGTTTTTCAAATCACTAGGTAAATGGACCAGAGTAGCTCACCCAAAATCCAAAGTTACCTCACAAATCTAGAGTCCTAGTAAGTTATGTACCTCTCTTTTTGGAGGTTGAAGTAGGTCCTTCTAATCAGAAGAGCTCTTATTCCACAGGTCAGGCATCCTATGTGGAAATTCTGCCAGTTGTTGTGTATATAAATATTCCAATTATGTATTTGAGTTGTGGGTTATTAGCCACAGGATACATTTTGGGACCAATGATTCTACTGTGAGATGGACCTGAGCTAAAATTCCATTGATAACTTGACGTCCTGCAGCCTACTCTGACTGATAGACCACAGTGACATTTTGGGTAGTTAGAAATCAGTGTTAATTCAGAGCAATATCCTGTAATCTCTGGAAGTTTATTTACCTTTACCCAAAATATAATCACCTTGGTAAAGGGCTGTAAACCCCTTTGGGGAAAGTGAGAATAAGATTAACATTATACATTTTGTTCAGTGTAGCAGGTCCTCCCTCGAGGGAACCTGGCATCTGTTTCCTTCTAGCTGTTTTGGTTGTGTAAACTGGCTCAATTCTGAGAATTGATTGAGGGGCAGTGAATTTCTGCTTTGGTTATTTAAGTTCATGACCTAGAACTTTTCTTCTTATTTAGATCAGATAAGAATAAATTGTTGGGCTTCCCTGGTGGTGCAGTGGTTGAGAGTCCGCCTGCCGATGCAGGGGGGACACAGGTTCATGCCCGGGTCCGGGAAGATCCCACATACCATGGAGCAGCTGGGTCCGTGAGCCATGGCCGCTTAGCCTGCGTGTCCGGAGCCTGTGCTCTGCAACGGGAGAGTCCACAACAGTGAGAGGCCTGCATACTGCAAAAAATAAAAAAAAAATAAATTGTCCATCTATTTCTTTTCTAGGGACTACATGATCAACTAGTCAATGCCATAGATTTCTGCAAATCAGAGTATTCTGATTACTGCTTTGACTCTGAAGTTCATTACAATAACCACATCTACTTTGTCTTGGAAAATTATGGGTTAACTACTGGGCCCCTGTCACTCTGGGATTCAATTATCTCCATTTTATTTAGGGACACCAATTAGATGGTAAAAGACCCACTGTAATTTCCGACCTACAGAAAAATGCGCTCACAGAAATCTTCAAGGATGTGGGGCTCCCTTCAAAATTTATTTCTCATAGTGGTGAAAGGCGTGTCCTATGGACCTTCCCAGGGTAGATAAACAGTTCTTCCATGAAAAATCTGCTTTAAAATTCCAATCCCTAAACATTTGGATACCTTCCTCTATAGCATAACAAGGAACTTCTGGCATTTTAACTTCGTTTTAATGTAGGTCACCTTCAGGTGCATATTTTAACCAACTACACTGATAGAGCTCTTTTTAACCCATTAAAACAAAACACTGAATCCAGAATCTCTGCTTATGCCCATATTAAAACATTTAATAAGATCCAATTTGAAGTTCCTTCTACCATTATCCCACACCCTTAATATACATTTCCACACATATTTCTGTCTGTATATATTAGAACAACCATGCAGTTCTTTTGGCATATAGTGTACTTCATTGTGGATCATGCTTTGTAAAAAGCTTTGGGGCTTCTGGGGCTTGAGTCTAGATATGGACCTAGAAGCAAATGTCAGGATGACTTGGGCAAAATCAGCAGTGTCTTACAAGGCAGCTATCCCAGGGGAGGCCATTATAGGTTCTTCAGGCAAAGGAGGGTTAACCTCCTCAGGCAGGAATAAAAGGACTGCATCAATGGGCAGAGAAAACTAGTCAAAATTTAGGGGTTCAATATTCCTAGCTTCATTGAAATATCCTTACACGTCCCCATTCCAATTATCAGGATCCCATAATTTCACAATTTCCTTGCTTTAAGAGAAGATACCCTGATAAGTTGGGGATTCAATTTGAACTGTAATTCAGCCACACACTGTATGAGACTCTGGGTTTGGTTTTCAGAAATCTCAGCCATGTAGCTACAGGAGGAAATAATTGTGGGTTTTTTGTTTTTTTTTTTTTCTTTTTTTGAGCAGATATAGAAGTTTCCAGGTCACTTATGAGGAGCTTGAACTGGGAGTCTAAAGCCTGAGTTCATTCTCTTCTTTTCTCCATTTTCTCCAGCACAGATAGGAGCAATCACCCAATCCCATTATACTCCTTAGCATGACTAAAATATTTTAAAGTAGTGAGTACATGTTTACTCAGAGCCTTGCCTTCTACAGGTATTTGATTAAGAGAGGCATGATTTTACCTTTTCCTGAGAATGAACTTTTAAGAGTTTTCCAGTATGAGGATTCTACTGTGAAGTCCAATGGTTTTATTTACCAGAGCCAGATAAACTTTGTTGCCAGCAAAGTGCAATTCATGTATTATTTAAGTCCAGGTGCATCTTTCTTGACTCCCCAAGATGAAATCGAAGCGACAAGAGAATTATACTTTCTCTGTTTCTAATTTTAATCTTGTTCTCTACTAGGTTTGTCTTAATTGTTTTTAGTTTGTTTACAGCTGATAAGTTATTCCCCAGTGAGTCTTATTGTCTGACCATTTGGTGATATCTGTAAATGTGTTAATGGTTTATAGAAATCTTGTATCTAGGTGAAAGATGTCAGATAATCTGTTAGTCTTTTCTGTTTATATGTCTATTTTAAATCAAATCAAGTAAAAATTCCTACCCAAGGGGAAGAGATTAGCTCTTTGGTACAGAGTGCTGAGTTCTATAATTTGTGTTTACTCTTGACTGGCCCATGGCTGAAATCTTAGAATTAAAGATATAAGCTTTCTCTATTAGTGTCTGTATGTCTGTTTATGTTTCTGTAATTCAGAAAGGCCTTTGTGTGTATAATAGATTTCTACTTTTATATGGTATTAATTATCAAGTTTATACAGCTTCTTTAAGGAATTCTATTCTGATTGTCTTAGAGAGATAAATATAAGTGCTTATATAAATTGAATATTCATATATTTCCCCTCCAAAAAGGAAGTTGAACTTCTAATACTTTTTTTTTTTGCAGTATGCAGGCCTCTCACTGTCGCGGCCCCTCCTGCTGTGCAGCACAGGCTCCAGACACGCAGGCCCAGTGGCCATGGTTCACGGACCCAGCCGCTCCGTGGCATGTAGGATCCTCCCAGACTGGGGCACAAACCCGTGTCCCCTGCATCGGCAGGCGGACTCTCAACCACTGCGCCACCAGGGAAGCCCTGATACTTTTAATGTGCTAGATTTTTAAAGTATTCTGATGAAAATTAACTCAAAAATGTTTTAAGAATTCAAATTCACATAATTTAGGTAAATATTTGGCAAATGAAACTAGTTTAGTAAAAATGTATATTTTCATCATTAACTGTAATAAAATCCTGTATTTATCCTGTTGAGTATTTTCTTCCTAAACTTACACAGGTTTACCAATCAAATAGTTAGCAGTACTTCTACTTAATGTTTAAGATTATTTAAAAAATTAAATTTGGGCTTCCCTGGTGGTGCAGTGGTTGAGAGTCCACCTGCCAATGCAGGGGACATGGGTTCAAGCCCTGGTCTGGGAAGATCCTACATGCCGCGGAGCAACAAGGCCCGTGAGCCAAACTACTGAGCCTGCACGTCTGGAGCCCGTGCTCCACAACAGGAGAGGCCACGATAGTGAGAGGCCCGCGCAACGCGACGAAGAGTGGCCCCCGCTCGCTGCAACTGGAGAAAGCCCTCGCACAGAAACGAAGACACAACACAGCCAAAAATAAATAAATATATAAATATATATATATATAAAAAAATTAAATTTATGTTTAACCAAATTGATTAATTATTCTGGTAAAATTTCAATCTCCACAGTAATTATGCTTTTGGCATGTTTGCTTGAGGATAATATCCTAGACCATTAGGTAACTTAAAACTTTCATGGATATTAAATGAGTTAATTAAGAGATATTCATTAAATATCTAGATAATTTTTAAGATAAAATACTGAAACATTGATTACTAAGCAATAAGTTTAAATTCATAAGCTTTTGCTTCGCAGTTTCACATAATATAGTCAGACTATATCTCTGAGTCTCTTAATTAATGTTTATTTTTGATACTTTGAGAAGATGTATAAAGTATGACTGAAAGTTGTGTTGTGTGTACCCATGAGCACTGCTGGGCTGCCAGAATGTTGGTGTGTGACATTCATGGTTGTCAATAGTTTCCTCTATAACATAGGGATTACTTTGGATAATAGTTTCTTCTTAGGAGTAATAGTTTTGGAGAAAAACAATTGTGTGTACTTCTGTTTTCAAGGAAAGAGTAGTTTTGCTCTAAAGGAGGAGACATTTTTTTTTGTTCTGTTTGCTGTTGTTGTTGCTGCTTTTAGTTTCCAAACACTTCTAAGCTTTTTAAACTTATTGAGGACGAAAGTTTTTGTGGGTTGTAGCTATTGATTTGTACCATATTGGAAATTGAAACAGAGTTTTAAAAATATTTATTTATTGGTTCGTTTGAAAATAACCAAGATGAATGCACTGCATGTTAACAACTTAATAATAATATGAAATTAGTTTTCATCTTTCAAACCCTGCAATTGATACTAAGGTAAAGTGTTTCTTTGTTCCAGAATATGAAGGGGCATAATGAAGTAAAAAAACATTTAAGTACATTTTATTTACCATGGTTCATAATACGTGAGTCTGAAAGGCTATGACATGTGTTAAAATCTTGGCAAAGTGTCTCAATTTTGATAGGCTTTTTGTTGTTGTTGTTGTTGCTTGTTTACTGTCGAATGCTTCCACCTCCATGGAAAAAGGGATTTTTTGTTTGTTTGTTTGTTTTTTGCATTATATGTAATATATCTAGATAACACATTCAATGTCCAACCAGAATAATCTTCTATAATTTTCTTTGTGTTTACTATATCTCAGATTCTTTAAGAAAATAAAGTTTTCTCACTTGATAAAAAGCTAAGTTTATTTATAATCATGTTATCTTCCATGTTTATTTTTTAATATTTTGTTATCAATTGGAAATGTGACAACTATTGCTTCTCAGGCATTCCTTATCTGATCTCTATCTTAGGTGTTAAAATCTTCTGACAATTTTGATTTTTTGCCTCCCGAAAATGGCATCCTAAATGTAAACCGAAATAAGTAAAATAAGCTTTTAGGATATTTTTTGCACCTAGAAGTGTCTACTAGATTTGCCAAAGAGCCCCTGGAAAGTCACATAGATATATATATATTTTCACTTCATAAAACCAGAGGTATTAGAAATAATTAGGTTTATTGATATGTTACTCTTTTTTTTTTTTCCAGTACACAGGCCTCTCACTGTTGTGGCCTCTCCCACTGTGGAGCACAGACTCCAGACCCGCAGGCTCAGTGGCCATGGCTCACGGGCCCAGCCGCTCCGCGGCATGTGGGATCTTCCTGGACCAGGGCATGAACCCGTGTCCCCTGCATCGGAAGGCGGACTCTCAACAACTGCACCACCAGGGAAGCCCGATATGTTACTATTAATTGCATGGGAAGAGTTGTCATACCAGAAGAAATACTTAGCCTTCCCTAGGTTAAATTTGTAATGTAAAATTTTATTAAGATAAATACTTCATAAATTTTATGATATATGGGAACTTTCTAAAGAATTGTCAATGAGAAAAAAATGGGGCTGGAGGAATCAGGCTCCCTCACTTAAGACTATACTACAAGGAGATTTATTAAGATGGCGGAAGGGTAAGATGCGGAGATCACCTTCCTCTCCACAGATACATCAGAAATATATCTACACGTGGAACAACTCCTACAGAACACCTACTGAACACTGGCAGAAGAGCTCAGACCTCCAAAAAGGCAAGAAGCTCCCCATGTACCTGGGTAGGGCAAAAGAAAAAAGAATAAACAGAGACAAAAGAATAGGGACGAGACCTGCACCAGTGGGAGGGAGCCGTGAAGGAGGAAAGATTTCCACACACTAAAAGCCCCTTCGCAGGCGGAGACTGCGGGTGGTGGAGGGGGGGGAGCTTCAGAGCCGTGGAGGAGAGTGCAGCAACAGGGGTGCAGACGGCAAAGTGGAGAGATTCCCGCACAGAGGATTGGTGCCAACCAGCACTCACCAGCCCGAGAGGCTTTTCTGTTCACCCGCAGGGGCGGGCGGGGGTTGGGAGCTGAGGCTCCAGCTTCGATTGGAACACAGGGAGAAGACTGGTGGCGTGAACACAGCCAGAAGGGGTTAGTGCACCACGGCTAGCCGGGAGGGAGTTCGGGGAAAAGTCTGGACCTGCCGGAGAGACAAGAGACTTTTTCTTCCCTCTTTGTTTCCTGGTGTGCGAGGAGAGGAGATTAAGAGCGCTGCTTAAAGGAGCTCCAGAGATGGGTGTGAGCCGCAGTTAACAGCGTAGACCCCAGAGATGGGCATGAGATGCCAAGGCTGCTGCTGCCGCCACCAAGAAGCCAGAGTGCAAACACAGGTCACTATCCACACCTCCCTTCCAGGGAGCCTGTGCAGCCGGCCACTGCCAGGGTACCGGGATCCAGGGACAACTTCCCCGGAAGAACGCACGGCACACCTCAGGCTGGTGCAACGTCCCGCCAGACTCTGCTGCCTCAGGCTTGCCCCGCACACTTTACCCCTCCCTCCCCCCAGCCTGAGTGAGCCAGAGCCCCCAAATCAGCGGATCCTTTAACCCCGTCCCGTCTGAGCGAATAACAGACGCCCTCTAGCAACCTACAGACAGAGGCGGGGCCAAATCCAAAGCTGAGGCCCGGGAGCTGTGAGAATAACGTAGAGAAAGGGAAATCTCTCCCAGCGGCCTCAGGAGCAGTGGATTAAATCTACACAATCAACTTGATGTACCCTGAATCTGTGGAATACCTGAATAGACAATGAATCATCCCAAATTGAGGAGATGGACTTTGAGAGCAAGATTTATTATTTTTTCCCCTTTTCCTCTTTTTGTTAGTGTGTATGTGTATGCTTCTGTGTGATATTTTGTCTGTATAGCTTTGCTTTCACCATTTGCCAGAGGGTTCTATCCGTCCATTATTTTTTTATTTTATTTGCTTAAAAAATTTTTTTTTCATAATTATATTTTATTTTAATAACTTTATTTTATTTTATTTTATTTTACCCTCTTTCTTTCTTTCTTTCTTTTTTTCAACTTTTTCTCCCTTTTATTTTGAGCCATGTGGATGAAAGGCTCCTGGTGCAGCAGACAAGAGTCAGTGCTGTGCCTCTGAGGTGGGAGAGCCAACTTCAGGACACTGGTCCACAGGAGACCACCCAGCTCCACGTAATATCAACAGCAAAAATTTCCCAGAGATCTCCATCTCAACACCAACACCCAGATTCACTCAACGACCAGCAAGCTACAGTGCTGGACACCATATGCCAAACAACTAGCAAGACAGGAACACAACCCCACCCATTAGCAAAGAGGCTGCCTACAATCATAATAAGTCCACAGACACCCCAAAACACACCACCAGATGTGGACCTGCACACCAGAAAGAAAAGGCTTGGATCCAGGCTCATCCACCAGAACACAGGCACTAGTCCCCACCACCAGGAAGCCTACACAACCTACTGAACCAAATTTAGCCACTGGGGACAGACACCAAAAACAATGGGAACTACGAACCTGCAGCCTGCAAAAAGGAAACCCCGAACACAATAAGATAAGCAAAATTAGAGGAAAGAAAAACACACAGCAGATGAAGGAGCAAGATAAAAACACACCAGACCTAACAAATGAAGAGGTAATAGGCAGTCTACCTGAAAGAGAATTCAGAATAATGATAAAAAAGATGATCCACAATTTTGGAAATAGAATAGAAAAAATACAAAAAAAAATTTAACAAGGATTTAGAACAACTAAACATGAAACAAGCAATGATGAACAACACAATAAATGAAATGAAAAATACTCTAGATGGGATCAATAGCAGAATAACCGAGGCAGAAGAACGGATAAGTGACCTGGAAGATAAAGTAGTGGAAATAACTACTGCAGAGCAGAATAAAGAAAAAAGAATGAAAAGAACTGAGGACAGTCTCAGAGACCTCTGGGACAACATTAAATGCACCAACATTTGAATTATAGGGGTGCCAGAAGAAGAAGAGAAAAAGAAAGGGACTGAGAAAATATTTGAAGAGATTATAGTTGAAAACTTCCCTAGAACGGTAAAGGAAATAGTTAATCAAGTCCAGGAAGCACAGAGAGACCCATACAGGATAAATCCAAAGAGAAACACGCCAAGACACATATTATTCAAAGTGTAAAAAATGAAATACAAAGAAAACATATGAAAAGCAGCAAGGGAAAAACATAAATAACACACAAGGGAATCCCCATAAGGTTAACAGCTGATCTTTCAGCAGAAACTCTGCAAGCCAGAAGGGACTGGCAGGAGATATTTAAAATTATGGAATGCAGCATTTCTCACAGGGAACTCTGGTCTGAAGTGCTGAGTGTGAGGCCTCTGCCCCGGCACCCCATGAGTAAGTGAAACTGGACTAAGCGCCGAGGAAAGAAAGGTTAACAGGCATCCCCAGACCATGATAACCAAGATTATTAATTGAAATGGAAAATAAAGGAGATGACAGAAAATCTTCTGAAGGAAACACAGGCACCAGCTTTCAAAACTTTAAGAAAACAAAGATGCTGGAGTAAGCTCCATAGGATTACTAAGAGAGAAAATTCCTGGGCTACTCTGAACTTGGAGAGGTGTTTGCACAAGGCCAAGATAACACAGTGGGAAGGAGAGACTGACTGGCAGATGATAAGGATGGCAGAAGAGTAACACGTGGAGATCACCTTCCTCCCCACAGATACATCAGAAATTCATCTACACGTGGAACAACACGTACAGAACACCTACTGAACGCTGACAGAAGACCTCAGACCACCCAAAAGCGAATTATCCCAAATTAAGGAGGTGGACTTAGAGAGCAAGATTTCAGACTTCTCGCCCTTTTCCTCTTTTTACAACGAATTATCCCAAATTGAGGAGGTGGACTTGGAGAGCAAGATTTTTGATTTTTCCCCCTGCTCTCTTTTCGTGAATGTGTATGTGTAATCTTCTGTGTAAGATTCTCTCTGTATAGCTTTGCTTCCACCATATGTCCCAGGGTTCTATCTGTCCGTTTTTTTCTCAATAATTACTTTTTAATTTTAATAATGCTACTATATTTCATACTTTATTCTATTTTACTTTACCTGCTCTTTCTTTTTTTCCTACCTTCCCTTCCTCCCTCCCTCCCTCCACTCCTCCTTTCCTTCTTTCTTTTTCTTTCCTCCCTCCCTCCCTCCCACCCTTCTTCTTTCCACTTTCTTTTTCTTTCCTTCCTCCCTCCCTCCCTCCCTTCTTCCATTCACTCTTCCTTTTGCTTTCATTGCTCACTCCCTCCCTCCTTTCTTTCTTTCCATCCTTCCTCCATCCATCCGTCCTTTCTTTCTTTCTTCCTTCCTTCCTTTCTTCCCTTCTTCCTTTCTTTCCCTCTCTCTTTCTTTCTTCTACTAACTCTTTCTTTCTACTTTTTCTCCCTATTATTCTGAGCCGGGTGGATGAAAGGCTCTTGGTGCTGCAGCCAGGAGTCAGTGCTGTGCCTCTGAAGTGGGAGAGCCAACTTCAGGACACGGGTCCACAAGAGACCTCCCAGCTCCACATAATATCAAGCAGCGAAAATCTCCCAGAGATCTCCATCTCAACACCAGCACCCAGCTTCAGTCAACGACCAGTAGCTACAGTGCTGGTCACCCTATGCCAAGCAACTAGCAAGGCAGAAACACAACCACACCCATTAGCAGAGAGGCTGCCTAAAAACATAATAAGGCCACAGGCACCCCAAAACACACCACCAGACGTGGACCTGTCCACCAGAAAGACAAGATCGAGCCTCAACCACCAGAACACAGGCATCAGTCCCCCCCACCAGGAAGCCTACACAACCTACTGAACCAACCTTAGCCACTGGGGACAGACACCAAAAACAATGGAAACTACGAATCTGCAGCCTGCAAAAAGGAGACCCCAAACACACTAAGATAAGCAAAATGAGAAGACAGAAAAACACACAGCAGGTGAAGGAGCAAGATAAAAACCCACCAGACCTAACAAATGAAGAGGTAATAGGCAGTCTACCTGAAAAAGAATTCAGAATAATGATAATAAAGCGGATCCAAGATTCTATTCCCAAGATCCAAAATCTTGGAAATAGAATAGACAAAATGCAAGAAACAGTTAACAAGGACCTAGAAGAACTAAAGATGAATCAAGCATCGATTAAAAACACAATAAATGAAATGAAAAATACTCTAGATGGGATCAATAGCAGAATAACTGAGGCAGAAGAACGGATAAGTGAGGTGGAAGATAAAATAGTGGAAATAACTGATGCAGAGCAAAATAAAAAAAAAGAATGAAAAGAACTGAGGACAGTCTCAGAGACCTCTGGGACAACATTATACGCACCAACATTCGAATTATAGAGGTTCCAGAAGAAGAAGAGAAAAAGAAAGGGACTGAGAAAATATTTGAAGAGATTATAGTTGAAAACTTCCCTAATATGGGAAAGGAAATAGTTAATCAAGTCCAGGAGGCACAGGGAGTCCCATACAGAATAAATCCAAGGAGAAATACACCAAGACACATATTAGTCAAACTGTCAAAAATTAAACACAAAGAAATCATATTAAAAGCAGCAAGGGAAAAACAACAAATAACACACAAGGGAATCCCCATCAGGTTAACAGCTGATCTCTCAGCAGAAACTCTACAAGCCAGAAGGGAGTGGCAGGACATAATTAAAGTGATGAAGGAGAGAAACCTGCAACCAAGATTACTCTACCCAGCAAGGATCTCATTCAGATTTGATGGAGAAATTAAAACCTTTACAGACAAGCAAAAGCTGAGAGAGTTCAGCACCACCAAACCAGCTTTACAACAAATGCTAAAGGAACTTCTCTAGGCAAGAAACACAACAGAAGGAATATACCTACAATAACGAACTCAAAGCAATGAAGCAAATGGGAATAGGAACATACATATCAATAATTACCTTAAACGTAAATGGACTAAATGCTCCCACCAAAAGACACAGAGTGGCTGAATGGATACAAAAACAAGACCCATATATATGCTGTCTACAAGAGACCCACTTCAGACCTAGAGACACATACAGATTGAAAGTAAGGGGATGGAAAAAGATATTCCATACAAATGGAAATCAAAAGAAAGCTGGAGTAGCAATTCTTATATCAGACAAAATAGACTTTAAAATAAAGACTATTAGAGGAGACAAAGAAGGACACTACATAACGATAAAGGGATCGATCCAAGAAGAAGATATAAGAATTGTAAATATTTATGCACCCAACATAGGAGCACCTCAATACATAAGGCAAATACTAACAGCCATAAAAGGGGAAATCGACAGTAACACAATCATAGTAGGGGACTTTAACAGCCCACTTTCACCAATGGACAGATCATCCAAAATGAAAATAAATAAGGAAACACAAGCTTTAAATGATACATTAAACAAGACGGACTTAGTTGATATTTATGGGACATTCCATCCAAAAACAACAGAATACACATTTTTCTCAAGTGCTCATGGAATGTTCTCCAGGATAGATCATATCTTGGGTCACAAATCAAGTCTTGGTAAATTTAAGAAAATTGAAATTGTATCAAGTATCTTTTCTGACCACAATGCTATGAGACTAGACATCAATTACAGGAAAAGATCTGTAAAAACTACAAACACATGGAGGCTAAACAATACACTACTCAATAACGAAGTGATCACTGAAGAAATCAAACAGGAAATTAAAAAGTACCTAGAAACAAATGACAATGGAGACACGACGACCCAAAACCTATGGGACGCAGCAAAAGCAGTTCTAAGGGGGAAGTTTATAGCAATACAATCCCACCTTAAAAAACAGGAAACATCTCGGGTAAACAACCTGACCCTGCTCCTAAAGCAATTAGAGAAAGAAGAACAAAAAACCCCAAAAGTTAGCAGAAGGAAAGAAATCATAAAGATCAGATCAGAAATAAATGAAAAAGCAACGAAGGAAAGATAGCAAGGATCAACCAAACTAAAAGCTGGTTCCTTGAGAAGATAAACAAAATTGACAAACCATTATCCAGACTCATCAAGAAAAGAAGGGAGACACTCAGATCAATAGAATTAGAAATGAAAAAGGAGAAGTAACAAAAGACACTGAAGAAATACAAAAGTTCATGAGAGATTACTACAAGCAACTCTATGCCAATGAAATGGACAACCTGGAAGAAATGGACAAATTCTTAGAAATGCAAAACCTGACAAGACTGAATCACGAAGAAATAGAAAATATGAATAGACCACTCACAAGCACTGAAATTCAAACTGTGATTAAAAATCTTCCAACAAACAAAAGCCCAGGACCAGATGGCTTCACAGGCGAATTCTATCAAACACTTAGAGAAGAGCTACCACACATCTTTCTCAAACTCTTCCAAACAATATCAGAGGAAGGAACACTCCCAAACTCATTCAATGAGGCCACCATCACCTTGATACCAAAACCAGGCAAGGATGTCACAAAGAAAGAAAACTACAGGCCAATATCACTGATGAACATAGATGCAAAAATCCTCAACAAAATACTAGCAAACAGAATCCAACAGCACATTAAAAGGATCATACACCATGATCAAGTGGGGTTTATTCCAGGAATGCAAGGATACTTCAATACATGCAAATCAATCAATGTGATACACGATATTAACAAGTTCAAGGAGAAAAACCATATGATCATCTCAATAGATGCAGAGAAAGCTTTTGACAAAATTCAACACCCATTTATTATAAAAACCCTGCAGAAAGTAGGCATAGAGGGAACTTTCCTCAACATAATAAAGGCCATATATGACAAACCCACAGCCAACATTGTCCTCAATGGTGAAAAACTGAAACCATTCACACAAAGATCAGGAACAAGACAAGGCTGCCCACTCTCACCACTCTTATTCAACCTAGTTTTGGAAGTTTTAGCCACAGCACTCAGAGAAGAAAAGGAAATAAAAGGAATCCAAATTGGAAAAGAAGAAGTAAATCTGTCACTGTTTGCAGATGACATGATACTATACATAGAGAATCCTAAAGATGCTACCAGAAAACTACTAGAGCTAATCAATGAATTTGGTAAAGTAGCAGGATACAAAACTAATGCACAGAAATCTCTGGCATTCCTGTACACTAATGATGAAAAATCTTAAAGTGAAATCAAGAAAAGACTCCCATTTACCATTGCAACAAAAAGAATAAAATATCTAGGAATAAACCTACCTAAGGAGAAAAAAGATCTGTATGCAGAAAATTATAAGACACTGATGAAAGAAATTAAAGATGAGACAAATAGATGGAGAGATATACCATGCTCCTGGATTGGAAGAATCAATATTGTGAAAATGACTCTACTACCCAAAGCAATCTACAGATTCAATGAAATCCCTATCAACATACCACTGGCATTTTTCACAGAACTAGAACCAAAAATTTCAAAATTTGTTTGAAAAAACAAAAGACCCCGAATAGCCAAAGCTATCTTGAGAACGAAAAACGGAGCTGGAGGAATCAGGCTCCCTGATTTCAGACTATACTACAAAGCTACAGTAATCAAGACAGTGTGGTACTGGCATAAAAACAGAAAGATAGATCAATGGAACAGGATAGAAAGCCCAGAGATAAACCCACGCACATATGGTCATCTTATCTTTGATAAAGGAGGCAGGAATGTACAGTTCAGAAAGGACAGCCTCTTCAATAAGTGGTGCTGGGAAAACTGGATAGCGACATGTAAAAGTTTTAGATTAGATCATTCCCTAACACCATACACAAAAATAAGCTCAAAATGGATTAAAGACCTAAATGTAAGGCCAGAAACTCTCAAACTCTTAGAGGAAAACATAGGCAGAACACTGTATGACATAAATCACAGCAAGATCCTTTTGGACCCACCTCCTAGAGAAATGGAAATAAAAACAAAGATAAACAAATGGGACCTAATGAAACTTCAAAGCTTTTGCACAGCAAAGGAAACCATAAACAAGACCAAAAGACAACCCTCAGAATGGGAGAAAATATTTGCAAATGAAGCAACTGACAAAGGATTAATCTCCAAAATTTGTAAACAGCTCATGCGGCTCAATAGCAAAAAAACAAACAACCCAATCCAAAAATGGGCAGAAGACTTAAATAGGCATTTCTCCAAAGAGAGTATACAGACTGCCAACAAACACATGAAAGAATGCTCAACATCATTAATCATTAGAGAAATGCAAATCAAAACTACAATGAGATATCATCTCACAGCACTCAGAATGACCATCCTCAAGAAATCTAGAAACAATAAATGCTGGAGAGGGTGTGGAGAAAAGGGAACACTCTTGCACTACAGGTGGGAATGTGAATTGGTGCAGCCACTGTGGAGAACAGTATGGATGTTCCTTAAAAAACTAAAAATAGAACTACCATATGACCCAGCAATCCCACTACTAGGCATATACCCTGAGAAAACCATAATTCAAAAAGAGACATGTACTAAAATGTTCATTGCAGCTCTATTCACAATAGCCCGGAGCTGGAAACAACCTAAGTGTCCATCATCGGATGAATGGATAAAGAAGATGTGGCACATATATACAATGGAATATTACTCAGCCATAAAAAGAAACGAAACTGAGCTATTTGTAATGAGGTGGATAGACTTAGAGTCTGTCATACAGAGTGAAGTAAGTCAGAAAGAGAAAGACAAATACCGTATGCTAACACATATATATGGAATTTAAAAAAAAATGTCATGAAGAACCTAGGGGTAAAAAGGAATAAAGACACAGACCTACTTGAGAATTGCCTTGAGGATATGGGGAGGGGGAAGGGTAAGCTGTGAGAAAGCGAAAGAGAGGCATGGACATATATACACTACCAAACGTAAGGTAGATAGATAGTGGGAAGCAGCCGCAGAGCACAGGGATATCAGCTCGGTGCTTTGTGACCGCCTGGAGGGGTGGGATGGGGAGGGTGGGAGGGCGGGAGATGCATGAAGGAAGGGATGTGGGAACAGATGTATATGTATGACTGATTCACTTTGTTATAAAGCAGAAACTAATAAAATAAATAAATAAATAATTAAAGTGATGAAGGAGAAAATCCTACAGCCAAGATTACTCTACCCAGCAAGCATCTCATTCAGATTTGATGGAGAAATTAAATCTTTACAGACAAGCAAAAGCTGAGAGAGTTCAGCACCACCAAACCAGCTTTACAACAAATGCTAAAGGATCTTCTGTAGGCAAGAAACACAAGAGAAGGAAAAGAACTACAATAACAAACCCAAAACAATTAACAAAATGGGAACAGGAATATACATATCAATGATTACCTTAAATGTAAATGGATTAAATGTTCCCACCAAAAGGCACAGACTGGCTGAATGGATACAAAAATGAGACCCATATATATGCTGTCTACGAGAGACCCACTTCAGACCTAGAGACACATACACACTGAAAGTGAGAGAATACAAAAAGATATTCCATGCAAATGGAAACCAAAAGAAAGCTGGAGTAGCAATTCTCATATCAGACAAAATATACTTTAAAATAAAGACTATTAGAAGAGACAAAGAAGGACACTACATAATGATCAAGGAATCGATCCAAGAAGAAGATATAACAATTGTAAATATCTATGTACCCAACATTGGAGCACCTCACGACATAAGGCAATACTAACAGCCATAAAAGAGGAAATCGACAGTAAAACATTCATATTAGGTGACTTTAACACCTCACTTTCACCAATGGACACATCATCCAAAGTGAAAATAAATAAGGAAACACAAGCTTTTAAATGATACATTAAACAAGATGGACTTAATTGATATTTATAGGACATTTCATCCAAAAACAAGAGAATACACATTTTTCTCAAATTCGCTTGGAACATTCTCCAGGATAGATTATATCTTTGGTCGCAAATCAAGCCTTGGTAAATTTAAGAAAATTGAAGTTGTATCAAGTATCTTTTCCTACCACAACGTTATGAGACTAAATATCAATTACAGTAAAAGATCTGTAAAAAATACAAACACATGGAGGCTAAAGAATACACTACTTAATAACAAAGTGATCACTGAAGAAATCGAAGAGGAAATTAAAAAATACCTAGAAACAAAGGACAATGGAGACACGACAACCCAAAACCTATGGGATGCAGCAAAAGCAGCTCTATGAGGGAAGTTTATAGCAATAAAATCCTACCTTAAGAAACAGGAAACATCTCGAATAAACAACCTAAGCTTGCACCTAAAGCAATTAGAGAAAGAAGAAGAAGAACAACAACAACAACAACAAAAAAAACCCCAAAGTTACTAGAAGGAAAGAAGTCATAAAGATCAGATCAGAAATAAATGAAAAAGAAATGAAGGAAACAACAGCAAAGATCAATAAAACTAAAAGCTGGTTCTTTGAGAAGATAAACAAAATTGATAAACCATTAGCCAGACTCATCTAGAAAAAAAGGGAGAAGACTCAATAGAATTAGAAATGAAAAAGGAGAAGTAACAACTGACACTGCAGAAATACAAAAGATCACGAGAGGTTATTACAAGCAACTCTGTGCCAATAAAATGGACAACCTGGAAGAAATGGACAAATTCTTAGAAATGCACAACGTGCCAAGACTGAATCAGGAAGAAATAGAAAATATGAACAGAATAATCAAAAGCACTGAAATTGAAACTGTGATTAAAAATCTTCCAATGAACAAAAACCCAGGACCAGTTGGCTTCACAGGCGAATTCTATCAAACATTTAGAGAAGAGCTACCATCTATCTTTCTTAACCTCTTCCAAAATATAGGAACGCTCCCAAATTCATTCTATGGGGCCACCACCAACCTGATACCAAAACCAGATAAGGATGTCACAAAGAAAGAAAGGTACAGGCCGATATCACTGATGAACATAGATGCAAAAATCCTCAACAAAATACTAGCAAACAGAATCCAACAGCACATTAAAAGGATCATACACCATGATCAAGTGGGGTTTCTTCCAGGAATGCAAGGATTCTTCAATATACGCAAATCAATCAATGTGATACACCATATTAACAAATTGAAGGAGAAAAACCATATGATTATCTCAATAGATGCAGAGAAACTTTCCACAAAATTCAACACCCATTTATGGTAAAAACCCTCCAGAAAGTAGGTATAGAGGGAACTTACCTCAACATAATAAAGGCCATATATCACAAACACACAGCCAACATCGTCCTCAATGGTGAAAAACTGAAACCGTTTCCACTAAGATCAAGAAAAAGGCAAGGTTCCCACTCTCACCATTCTTATTCAACACAGTTTTGTAAGTTTTAGCCAAAGCAATCAGAGAAGAAAAGGCAATAAAAGGAATCCAAATCAGAAAACAGGAAGTAAAGCTGTCACTCTTTGCAGGTGACATGATACAATACATAGAGAATCCTAAAGATGCTACCAGAAAACTACTAGAGCTAATCAATGAATTTGGTAAAGTAGCGGGGTACAAAATTAATGCACAGAAGCCTCTGGCATTCCTGTACACTAATGATGAAAAATCTGAAAGTGAATTCAAGAAACATTCCCATTTACCACTGCAGAAAAAGAATAAAATATCCAGGAATAAACCTACCTAAGGAGACAAAAGACCTGTATGCAGAAAATTATAAGATACTGATGAAAGGAATTAAAGATGATACAAATAGGTGGAGAGATACACCATGTTCTTGGATTGGAAGAATCAACATTGTGAAAATGACTGTATTACCCAAAGCAATATACAGATTCAATGCAATCCCTATCAAACTACCACTGGCATTTTTCACAGACCGAGAACAAAAAATTTCACAACTTGTATGGAAACACAAAAGACCCCGAATAGCCAAAGCAATCTTGAGAATGAAAAACGGAGCTGGAGGACTCAGGCTCCCTCAGTTCCGGCTATACTACAAAGCTACAGTAATTAAGACAGTGTGGTACTGGCACAAAAATAGAAATATAGATCAATGGAACAGGATAGAAGCCCAGAGATAAACCCACGCACATATTGTTACCTTATATTTGATTAAGGAGGCAGGAAAGTACAGTGGAGAAAGGACAGCCTCTTCAAGAAATGGTGCTGGGAAAACTGTACAGGCACATGTAAAAGTATGAAATTAGATCACTCCCTAACACCATGCAGAAAAATAAGCTCAAAATGGATTAAAGACCTAAATATAAGGCCAGAAACTATCAAACTCTTAGAGGAAAACATAGGCAGAACACTGTATGACATAAATCACAACAGGATCCTTTTTGACCCACCTCCAAGAGAAAGTGAAATAAAAACAAAAATAAACAAATGGTACCTAATGAAACTTCAAAGCTTTTACACAGCAAAGGAAACCATAAACAAGACCAAAACACAACCCTCAGAATGGCAGAAAATATTTGCAAGTGAAGCAATTGACAAAGGATTAATCTCCCATATTTCCAAGCAGCTCATGCAGTCCAATAACAAAAAAACAAAGATCCCAATCCAAAAATGGGCAGAAGACCTAAATAGACATTTCTCCAAAGAAGATATACAGATTGCCAACAAACACATGAAAGAGTGCTCAACATCATTAATCATTAGAGAAATGCAAATCAAAACTACAATGAGATATCATCTCACACCAGTCAGAATGGCCATCATCAAGAAATCTAGAAACAATAATTGCTGGAGAAAGAGTGGAGAAAAGGGAACACTCTTGCACTGTTGGTGGGAATGTGAATTGGTACAGCCACTATGGAGAACAGTATGGAGGTTCCTTAAAAAACTACAAATAGAACTACCATATGACCCAGCAATCCCACTACTGGGCATATACCCTAAGAAAACCATAATTCAAAAAAGTCATGTACCAAAATATTCATTGCAGCTCTATTTACAATAGCCAGGAGATGGAAACAACCTAAGTGCCCATCATTGGATGAATGGATAAAGAAGATATGTACATATATACAATGGAATATTACTCAGCCATAAAAAGAAATGAAACTGAGCTATTTGTAATGAGGTGGATAGACCTAGAGTCTGTCATACAGAGTGAAGTAAGTCAGAAAGAGAAAGACAAATACCATATGCTAACACATATATATGGAATCAAAAAAAATGTCATGAAGAACCTAGGTGTAAGACAGGAATAAAGACACAGACCTACTAGAGAATGGACTTGAAGATATGGGGAGGGAGAAGGGTAAGCTCTGACAAAGTGAGAGAGTGGCATGGACATATATACACTACCAAACGTAAAATAGATAGCTAGTCGGAAGCAGCTGCATAGCACAGCGATACCAGCTCGTCATTTTGTGACCACCTAGAGGGTTGGGATAGGGAGGGTGGACGGGATGGAGACACGAAAGGCAAGAGATATGGGAACATATATATATGTATAACTGATTCACTTTGTTATAAAGCAGAAACTAACACACCATTGTAAAGCAATTATACTCAAATAAAGATGTAAAAAAAAGACTATACTACAAAGCTACAGTTTTCAAAATAGTATGGTACTGGCACAAAAAACAGAAATATGCATCAATGGAACAGGATAGAATGCACAGACATAAACCCAAGCATCTATGGTCACCTAATCTATGGCAAGGGAGGCAAGAATATATAATGGAGAAAAGGCAGTCTCTTCAATAAGTGGTGCTGGGAAAACTGGACAGCTACATGTAAAAGAATGAAATTAGAACACTCCCAAACACCATACACAAAAATAAACTCAAAATGAATTAAAGACCTAAATGTAAGGCCGATACTATAAAACTCTTAGAGGAAAACATAGGCAGAACACTCTTTGACATAAATTACATCAAGATTTCTGATCCACCTCCTAGAGTAATGAAAATAAAACCAAAAAGAAGCAAATGAATCCTAATGAGCCTTAAAAGCTTTTGCACAACAAAGGAAACCATAAGCAAACAAAACAAAAAGACAACCTTCAGAATGCGAGAAAATATTTGCAAATGAAGCAGCTGACAAGGGATTCATCTCCAAAATATACAAACAGTTCATGCAGCTCAATAAAAAAAAAAACCCAATCAAAAAATGACCAGATGATCTAAGTAGACATTTTTCCTAAGAAGACATACAGATGGCTAAAAAGCACATGAAAAGATTCTTAACCTCATTAATTATTAGAGAAATGCAAATCAAATCTACAGTGAAGTATCACCTCACACTGGTCAGAATAAAAAAAAAATCATCAAAAAATCTACAAACAATAAATGCTGGAAAGGGTGTGGAGAAAAGGAAACCTTCCTAAACTGTTGGCAAGAATGTAATTTGCTACAGCCACTATGGAGAACAGTATGGTGTTTCTTGAAAAAACTATAAATAGTGCTACCACATGATCCAGCAATCCCACTCCTGGGCACATATCTGGAGAAAACCATAATTCAAAAAGATACATGCACCCAAATGTTTATTCCAGCACTATTTACAGTAGCCAGGACATGGAAGCAAACTAAATGTCCAACAACAGAGGAATGGATAAAGGAGGTGTGGTGCATATATACAATGGAATATTACTCAGCCATTAAAAAAATGAGATAATGCCATTTGCAGCAACACGGATGGACCTAGAGATTGTCATACTGAGTGAAGTAAGTCAGACAGAGAAACACGAATATCATATATCACTTATATGTGGAATCTAAAAAAAAAAGGTACAAATGAGCTTATCTACAAAACGGAAATAGAGTTACAGGTATAGAAACAGACTTATGGTTACTGGGGGATAAGGGGAAGAGGGATAAATTGGGAGATTGACATATACACACTACTATATATAGAATAGATGACTAATAAGGACATACTGTATAGCACAGGGAACTGTACTCAGTACTCTGTAATGACCTATATGGGAAAAGAATCTAAACAAGAGTGGATACATATGTGGGTATAACCTATTCACTTTGCTCTACACCTGAAACTAACACAACATTGTAAATCAACTGTATTTCAATAATTTTTTAAAATGCCTTCACTTTCCCTGACAAGTTTCAAATTATCAGAATTCTACTGCTGTTTTGCATAGTATTAGACAAAACTGGTATGTTATTAGTCATAATTTCAGTTGCTTTTTAACATGTTAATTTGGTTGCATCTTTATTTTTTCAATTTTAATCCAATATATTTCAGTCAGTGATTTTCATTCACACCACTTACCTGTGAGTTTTATTAATATATTGTGAAATAATAAGAAATATATATGTGTGTGTGTGTGTGTTTGACCCCAGTTCCTGACAGCCCTTGTAATTTCCTTAGGAATAGGAGTGTCTGACATAGAATTGCTAAATCCCTTGGAATTTCCTGGGTGATGGGAGTATCTTTTGATCTAATTAGGTAACTGGGATGAGGGGCTCTTGGATGGGGGCTGGTCATTAGACAGACAAGACACAATTAAAAGCTTGGGACTTTCAACCACACACCCTCATTCTCTGGAGAGAAGAGAGGGACTGGAAATGGAGTTAATAATCAATCCTGCCTATGAGATAAAGTCTCAATAAAAATCTCCAAAATATGGAGTTTAGGGATCTTCCAGGTCCCTGAATACCTGGAGGTCCTGAGATGATAGGGCACCTGGAGAGGGCATGGAAGTTCCATGCCCCTTCCACATACCTTACCCTATATGTCTCTTCATCACACTATTCAGTTGTGTACTTTTATACCTTCTATAGTAAACTAGTAAAAGTAAGTGTTTCCCTAAGTTCTGTGAGCCATTCTAGCAAATTATTGAGCCTAAAAAGGGGTCATGGAAATCCTGGTTTCTATCTGATAGGTCAGAAGTATAGGTGACAACCTGGGACTTGACAATAGTTGTCTAAAATGGGAGTAGTCTTGTGGAACTGAGCCCTTAACTTATAGAATGTGACACTAATTCCAGGCAGATAGTGTTGGAATTGCATTGTATTGTGTGACACGCAGCTGGTGTCAGAGAATTTCTTGATGTGTGGAAAACACACATTTAGTGTCAGAAGTGAAGTGTAGTGTAAAGTAAAGGAAAACACTTTTTTCTAGAAGAAATAGCTGTTTAGAAACCATTCCATACTTACTGAATTTCTTTACTCAATAATTTTTATCTATTCTAGATATGCTATTACTATATGCTTGGTATATTGATGATATATTATATCAGGATTATTACATGCTATATCATAAGATTCTTTCTCTGAAATGTATATTTTTCATCCATTTTTATAAATTAGATATAATGTTTGCTCTATTATTTGAATGGGGTTAATCATTGTGTGTATAATAATTCTAAGACTTTTTAAAAGAATTATGAAATATATTTATTGACAGGAAAGAATATCTATGTTATGCCATTGAGTGAAAAACAACATAAAAGCAGAACACAATCTAGAAAGTTATGGACTACTTTGTATTAATAGTAGATTGGAGATTTATTTAATTACTCTTTATTCAGTGATTTTTTTTAATTTTTATTTTATATTGGAGTATACTTGATTAAAATACTGTGTTAGTTTCAGGTTTATAGCAAAATAGATTGGAAGAATTAGTGTTGTCAAAATGACTATACTACCCAAGGCATTCTACAGATTCAATGCAATCCCTATCAAATTACCAATGGCATTTTCCACAGAACTAGAACAAAAAAATCTCAAAATTTGTATGGAGACACAAAAGACACTGAAGAGTCAAAGTGATCTTGAGAAAGAAAAATGGAACTGGAGGAATCAGGCTCCCTTTCTTAAGACTATATTACAAAGCTACAATCATCAAAGCAGTATGGTGCTGGCACAAAAACAGGAATATAAATCAATGGAATAGGATAGAAAGCCTAGAAATAAACCCATGCACCTATGGTCAATTCATCTACAACAAAGGAGGCAAGGCTATATAATGGGAAAAAAAAGACAGTCTCTTCAATAAATGGTGCTGGGAAAACTGGACAGCTACATATAAGAAAAATAAAATTAGAACATTCTTTAACACCATATATAAAAATAAACTCTAAATGGATTAAAGACCTAAATATAAGACTGGATACTACAAAACTCTTAGAGGAAAACATAGGGAGAACACCCTTTGGCATAAATCACAACAATATCTTTTTCAATCTGTCCCTCAGAGTAATGGAAATAAAAACAAAAATAAAAAATGTGTAGGACTCTGTTTTTGAATTGAATTTTTAATTTTGTTTTGCAGTCTATAGAAACAAAGTCCCTTGTCAGTTGCCTTATTCTTGTAATGAACTCACATGAGATCCTTCATGTTAGAAAATAATCAGCAATAAATTGACCACAACATTTAGAGTTTTTTGTCATCTACAGATTACCTTTTGTTAATTTTACTCTGATGCTTCCTGAAAGCTTTTGCAGGTCAGATTGCTTTATCTTCAACAAAGGAAGTGTCCCAGATCCCAGGTCCCATGGAAAAGGACTACAAAATGTACATTTTAAAAAAATTAATTTATTTTTATTTTTGGCTGTGTTGGGTCTTCGTTGCTGCATGCGGGCTTTCTCTAGTTGCAGTGAGCAGGATCTATTATTCGTTGTGGTGCATGGGCTTCTCATTGTGGTGGCTTCCTTTTTGTGGAGCACAGGCTCTACATGCATGGGTTTCAGTAGTTGTGGCACACAGGTTCAGTAGTTGTGGCTCGAGGGCTCTAGAGTGCAGGCTCATGGCATGTGGGATCTTCCCACACCAGGGCTTGAACCTGTGTCTCCTGAATTGGCAGTCAGATTCTTAACCACTACGCCACCAGGGAAGCCCTAAAAGATACATTTGAATACAGTCTTCTGATGGCATCACTTTAACAACTTTGAGACCATGATATGAGTCACTGATAGAAAACTGAATCAGGATTTCCAGAACTCTACTGGAAAAGATGAGTTCAAGGGATTGCTGACCCAAGAGGCAGGTGAACAAAACTTAATTACATAGAACTAAATGAACTGATATAGGATAATTGTAATTTTGTTTAGAATAGTGGTGATACTATTTTAATGTTCTATTTTCTAGATACATAAGGAAGCCCTTTCTCTTTCTTCTTAAGCTATCTGTAACTCATTACAATTTAGAAGACTTTACTTTGAAAACTAAAATGAAGTATTCGTAAGTGATATCTTATTCTCCCTTATTCTCATCTTAATTCAGAAATTCCTACTGATTATTTGAATTTTCATGGGAATGTAGTTTTTTGCATGGGTTCAATAATATCTGTCCTTCTTTTCACTAGGACCTAATTGGAAACATTGACTACAATGAAAGCCTTGCCACTGATGCCATATTTGAGAAACATGCTCATTTAATACTTTTAAGGAACTAAGGTTTACTTTATGGACTTAATGCTTACAAACTTCTCATAGGAAAACTGACCTGGTGCCTGGCTTACAGAGTCCTCAGCCTACATGTGAGTAAGACGTGTCTCCTCCTGGCAGGCATAGGAAACTTAGATTATTGAGGACCTCAAGAAGAGAGAAATTTACCCAAATTAATAAGGAATGCCAGTGAAATCTTACAGGAAATATTTGCCTTGATTTCCTAGTCTCAAGTGTCTTTTAAAAGTTCAATCTGATATTCCTTATGAAAAGTTTCAGCAAAGCAAATTTAGGAAAGCTCATATGACAAATTAATACTCTTGTTGCACTTATGTAAATAATAGGCCAAATCTAATGAGATCAGTTTTAATTTTGTGATCAAGAGTAATAGTTTTTTTGAAAATTGGTTTTGATCAAAATGGGGATATGGTAGGAAAAAATTTGTGTTTTGTCAAGATTTTAGCAAAGCTACTCCATAGTATTGATGCCACAGCATCCATTTTGTTTGGCCTAGTGGCCTATGGGGACCTTAAACTGACACTAGCCTTAATGTAAGAGCACACTCTAGAAAACAGCCTGGAAAGTCACAGATAAATGTAAATTCCTAATATGATTTCCCCAACAGCCCCTGTGATCAACAGTTTCCCCTACCTCACCAGATCTTTCCCTTGTATACCCCTTAAATAAGACCCTCATGTAATTTACCAAAACCCAACTGTCTTTGGTTTGAATTGACTGATATTAGCTTGGGAACCTCAAAGCACTTTACACACAGACCCTAATAAAGGCATGTTTCTGAGCATGTTTCTCTCTCACTGCCTGTACCCTACCTTAACCTCCTCATGTGACAACTTGTGGTATGCTGTGTACATCCTATAGGACCTGTGAGATTAGAACATTTCCTCAAACCATATACAAAGACAAACTCAAAATGGATTAAAGACCTAAATATAAAACCTGAAACCATAAAAATCCTAGAAGAGAACATAGGCAGAACATTCTTTGACATAAACCACAGCAATGTTTTTTTGGATTTGTTTCATAAGGCAAAAGAAATAAAAGAAAAATAAACAAATGAGACCTAATTAAACTTAAAAGCTTTTGCTCATCAAAGGAAACCATCAACAAAATGAAAAGACAACCTACAAATGATATGAAAAATAAGGGTTTAGTATCCAAAATATATAAACAGCTCATATAACTCAATATCAAAAAACAAAAAATCCAATCAAAAAAGGGGCAGAAGACCTGAATAGACATTTTTCCAAAGAAAATACACAAGCACATGAAAAGATGCTCAATATCACTAATTGTTAGAGAAATGCAAATCAAAATGTTAATGAGATATTGCCTCAGACCTGTCAGAGTGACTATCATCAAAAAGCCTACAAATAACAAATGTTGGAGAAGATGTGGAGAAAGGGGAACATTTGTACACTGTGTGTGGGAATGTATATTGTTGTGGTCATTATGGAAAACAGTATGAAGGTTCTTCAAAAAACTAAAAATAGAACTACCATATGATCCAGCAATTCCACTCCTAGGTATACATCCAGAAAAAAATTAAAACACTGATTCGAAAAGATACATGCACTCTAATGTTCTTACCATCCCTGTTCACAATAACCAAGACATGGAAACAACCCAAGTGTCCATCAACAGATGAATGGATAAAGAAAATGTGGTATACACACATACACACACACACACACACACACACACACATGGTGGAAAATTACTCAGCCCTAAAAAAAGAATTGGATTCTGCCATCTGCAGCAATGTGCGTGGACCTAGAGGATATATGTTTAGTAAAATAAGTAAGACTGAGAAAGACAAATATTGTATGATATCACTTATATGTTGAATCTAAAATTAATACAAGAGAATTCAAAACAGAAACAGGCTCAAAGATATAGAAAATAAGCTAATGGTTACCAAAAGGGAGAGAGAAGGGGGAAGGGGCAAATTAAGCGTATGGGATTAAGAGATACAAACTATTGTGCATAAAATAGAAAAACAACAATGATATATTATATAGCATGGAGAATTATGGCCATTATCTTACAACTTTTAATGGAGTATAATCTTAAAAATACTGAATAACTATGGTGTACATCTGAAATTATGATTGTGAATCAAGTATACTTCAATGAAAAAGCTGAAAAAAACTTTTCTATATTAATTTTTTGTGATGTTTTGTTGAACTACATCTCACCGTCTGACACCTTGTGCTCCACCTTAATAAAAGTTAATCTTAAAAAGTTATTACATGTTTCAGTGGAAAACTACTTGATCTTTATCAGATTATCAGGTTGTCAGATTCCAGTCCAGTTCATTGTATTTGAAATATTTAGCAACTTTCCATAAATTGAAACTGATAGATGTGTAAATGCTCTTCCGTCTAAAAATGATTTTATTTGACTTCCTCTCCCCACTATGGGGAAAGATTTTCTCTACTTATAATTCTTTTCAACATTACTCAATGTAAAATATGTGATATTTGACTTGTCCTTTGAACTAATTATAACACCTGCCTGATTCCCTCATATCAAGTGAGTAAAAAAAATCCTTTGATACATGTTTTTTTTAAAAAAAACTTGTATGAGAGTCATAATTTTACCTTTTTTCTGAAAATTATCTTTTATAAAACTGTATTTTATATCTATATATCTACCTAAAATTAAAACTGAGAGAAATATTGAAATTAACTAATTTAACTAATAAATTAACTAATGGCATACACTGATTGATAAGACTTAATTATCTTTTTTCCCCCCATACTTCTCTCCCCATAACCAAAAACTAGAGTGGAATCTAAGTTTCAGTGATAAACAATTTTGATTCTGAATAACAGAGTGGCAGATGATATGACCAATCCTTTGGCCAACACTTACCCTAAGTCAAATATTGAAATGTATTTTGATATGGTAAACATACCAAATGCTTCTGTAAGGCATCTGGATTCTTTTCCTCCATACTAGTAAAAGATGTTAAGCTGACAGGTGCATGTAAGATGGTCTCTTGACAGATAATGGAATTATCATTAGAAAAACAGCAGATCTAGAGAAATGATACAATCAAAACATAGACGGTAGTGACTAAGATAGTAGCAGTTATGGTGAAGGAACAAAGAACCTACTACTACCTGCTAATAGGCATTTGTATTAAGGAAAGAGTAAGAGATTGTGACTGAGAAGTACTGATGTGTGGAAATATAATTTACATCATAAAGTATTTGTGATGAGCATGCTTAGGACTCTGTTAAAATAAAATTCTTCTAGGTAATTATTATCATTATATAAAACAATATGTCATTTGTATATTAGGTCTGGACATCTACTGAATGGACTAACCCATGGTTTATCATTGGCCTTAATTTGTAGACAGAGTTCCTAATGACTGTCTAGTTACCAGTTAAGGGCAGAGGTAACCCATGAGTGGGTCCTCCAAGGATGTGAATTTCTGGTGACTAGGCATTTCCTGGGATGCCTGGTTGGGTCATCTCTTCCAGAGCCAAATTCACAAATCCACATTATAAAGAAAAATCAGTATTATTTAGTGCTTAAATGCTATGACTCAGGAGATTCTGGAAGATTGATCAGAACACTCATCTCTGCTGTTCTCCCTTCCTAACAACAGAAAAACTACCAACCACTTCAGGCACCCAGATAAAGTGTGGCACTGGGGGCAGGCTGAGTCCACAAGTGGAAGCCAGCTTACAGCTGTGCCAGGATCAAAGTAGTTGTAAAATGACATATGGAAATCTGTAATAAAGACTCCTAGTCAGGCATCTGAACTCTCTGACTCCTGTAGAGAGTTGGGTCATGTAAAGCTATGGCCCTTGAGAAGATGCATGGTATTTAGTGTCTTGACAAGGAAGCAGCAAATTGTAATCTGGCAAATCACTTCCCTACAGAGGCCAAGATTACTGAATCTCCTCTCGGCACTCATGGGATTTTCTCTCCAGCCATTGGCTCCAAAAGTGAAGAAAATTCTGACTGGGGAAAACAAAAAAAGAATCAGGAATTGGAGAGAAAAACAATTACAGCATCCAGAACAGACAGCTTAAAAGAAAATTATTATAAAATGTGGGCATTTTCTTAAACACTAAAAAATAAATAATAATAATAATAATAATAAAGCATTAATAATCAATTAGAAAATTAAGCAATTAAACAGAAAGTCTTCCAGAAGAGTGAGGTGGTTGTTTATAGTAAAAACATTCATTACATAAATGTAAGCAAGGAATTATCAATTTTGAGACTTGTGGCTTATTTGATTGTATCAATGCCCCAAGTCATCTCCTTTTCCTGTATTCTTGCCATTTACCATATGTGTGTCTCCAGGCTGGGCTTCTGAGTGGCCAAATAAGGCAAAAGTGATGGTGTGCTAGTTCTGAGTAGAGGTCTGAAGAAGCTGAGGAGTTTTCACTTGTTCCTCTACCTTCACTATGAGAATATGCCCTGCTGGAAAATGCAACATGTAGAGCAGAGCTGAGTCACACCAGTTATTTTAGCCAAGATCATCCTAGATTGGTCAAGTCAGAGTTGACTATCAGAGATTTAGAAATGAAACCAGAGGAAATACCCAACTGAGCCTAGCCTAAATCACTGAACTGTAAAATTGGGAGCTAAATAAATGTTTGTATTATATTCCACTGAAGTATTATGACTGATTTTCTTTATTATGCAGCATTAAATTGATGGTAGATAATTGATTTGATATATGAGTGGGTGGCCTAGAAGATGAAGTGGAAGAAAATGTAGAAAAACAACTCCACAAAATTATAGAGATCATGAGGAAAAGAAACGTAGAGGGCATATATTCAGGAGCCCTAAACACCTATAATAAGAGTTCCTATTATTAAATAAGAGAAAAGGGAGGGAGAAAAGGCAATGCTTATCTAAATAATAGAAAATAGTTTTTCAAAACTGAAAAAGTATTGTGTTCAGTTTGAAATATCATTTAATTTCAAAGTAACAGTAAAAAAAAAAAAAGACATATGCCTTAGCATGTCCTGTCAATATTCTAAATGAAATAGTGGAAAGAAAATTTTACAAAAACATAAAAAAAACCCCAAAATTTAATAAAGCTAAAATAATCAGATGAGCATTGGACCAATATTTAAAACAATGGCCTATGGGCTAAATCCTATTGCTGCCTGTTTTTCTAAAGTTTTATTGAATCACAGCGCATTTATTCTTTTACATATTATCTATGACTGCTTTTGTGCCACAACTGCAGTGTGAATAGTAAAAATAGAGACTGATCTGCAAATCCAAACTTATTATTATCTGGACCTTTACATTAAAAATTGCTGATAGTTAGACAATAATGGAAAAATGATGTTTGCTCTATTGAACTAAAAAGACATTGAACTTGGAATCTTATCCCCAGCCAAGATATCATTCACATATGGGATTTAAAAATATGGGATATTAATAATCAAGTGCCCATAAGAAGAAATGACCTGAGGAAGAACATTAAACATCAAATGAATTGAAACTGAAATCTCAATGCAGGGAAAGAATTAGACCAGCAGGAAATCATAGATTAAGATATAGTTAAATCTATACTGATTATGAGATGTTATTATATATAATATAATTATTAAATATAGATTTATGAAATAGAAAAGACATATTGCAAGGAGAAATATAATAATAATATAGTTATATAAAAGAGCTGAAATATTTCAGTAAAACCCAGGAGCTGTAAACTATCAAAAAGGGGGGATATAAAAACATTCTAAACTTCTGTGTAGGGGATGAGAGTCATGATAGGGAAAAATAAAAGGCTTTTGTTATATGTAATAATAGATAAATGAGTGTGATTAGTAGTGCAAGGGAAGCAACCACAAGAATGGAATGTCAATTAATCAGTGCAATTTCTGACTTAACAAGGGAAAGAGTAGAATGAATAGTAAATAAATGAAATAAGTTAAAATGAGGAAAAATAAATGAAGACATAGCGAAGTAGATTAACTGGCAGACACTAAATAGTGTGGTATCAATGTTCATACTACCTGCAAGTAGATAGAACTTTCAGACTGAACAAAATGTAAACATTTGATTATATATTACTTGCAAAAACACTTTAAACAAAGCAATAAAAATGTCTGAAAACAAAGGATGGGAAAATAGATACTAAACAAATGCAAACAAAACAAAGAAGGAGTATTTGACTTAATACCAGAGAAAGTGGGATTTAATGTTAAAAGTACTGAAGAGGATACTGGCGTACATTACACAAAGATAAAAGGAAAAATTTATGAAGAATATATAAAAGTCATAAAGTTGTATGCACCAGGAAGATAGTAGCTAAATATATAAAGCAAAATATTAGAAATGCACATTGACCTTGATAAAAATTCAATTATGGAGATTTTATTACATCACACTCAAGAAATGTACGGATATAATAGACAAAAAGTAAGTGAGGGCATAGAGGCATAGAATAATAGTCAATAAACTAGATTTTATGTGTGGGTATACAGACATACAATATGTACATCATTGCTTCCTGCAAGAAGAGAAAAAACAATTTTCCTATATTCAGGGTATATTTGCCGTAATCATTCACATCCTATCCATAAATAATCTTAAAGTATTTTCAAAAAGAGAAAATTTATAGTCTACAATCTCTGATCATAATCCAATGTAATTTTTAATATAAAAATACTTCAAATATTAATTTTTTACTAATTAAAGATTGTCTGCCTTCATAATTCTTAGGGCTGAAGAAAAGTCAAAAATAAAACTACAAACAGTCTAGGAAATGAAGAAAAGGCAAATAAGCACTTCTATGGTGGTTAGGATTATTTGGATATAAGTGTCAGAGAGCCCAGAGTCAAACTGTTTTAACAATAATCTCCTGCAGGCAAGAATAGAGGTGTAGACATAGAGAACCGACTTGAGGACACAGGGGAAGAAGGGGAGGCTGGGACAAAGTGAGAGAGTAGCACTGATGTGTATACACTACCAAGTGTAAAATAGATAGCTAGTGGGAAGCTGCTGCATAGTACAGGGAGATCAGCTTTGTGACGACATAGAGAAGTGGGATAAGGAGGATGGGAGGGAGTCTCAAGAGGGAAGAGATATATGTATACATATAGCTGATTCACTTTGTTGTACAGCAGAAATAACACAACATTGTAAAGCAATTATAATCCAAAAAAGATGTAAATAATGATGATGATGATAATAATAATAATAATAATAATCTCCTATAACAAGGAATCCTGTGTTGGGACATTTCAAGAGTTTTAACAAGGAATCCTGAAATGTGATGTTTCAAGGGATACTTCAGCTGCTCAAGTACCTATGTTTCTTCCAATTGATCTACCATGCCATTCTCGGTTTGCTGGATTTGTTCTCAGTCCTCTCTCCTCATATTTACAAGAGGGCAGCTTCATTTCCAGGTACGGTATTCAAATATGCCACCATCCACTGCGTGAAGAGAGCATTTCTTTTAAAATGTCTCTTTATAAGAACAAATAAACCTTTGTCCAAAATCCCCTAGTAGATATCCATTCACATCTCCTTACCAAGAATTTGGTCATATGCCCAAGTACAGACTAATCACAGGTTAAAGTGAATTTGATCCACAATTTACTGACAGTAATTAGGATGACTTGACTGGGTTAAATGGGCCTAATGGAAGAATGTGTGTTTCATATGTGTGTTTCATAGACACCTCAAAATATTTATAAAACTTCTTACCACAACTGATAGAAAACATGTAAAACTTTTAAAATTTATAACTTTAAAGTTAATAAGTTCATGTTAAAATTTTTGAAACAGTGCAATATATAAATCAAAACACACCATAAAGATAATAAAAATAAAAAAGATGAAAATTAATGAAACATAAAATTAAAAATCAAAATGAAAAGTTAACACTACCCCAAAGTTATTCTAGAACCAAAGTTTCACAGCTGAACTCTATTTAACAATTGAAGAACAGAAAATTCTAATGCTCTATAAATTATCCCACACCATGAGTGGGATACAAAACCTTAATAAAAGTAATATATTAAAAAATTGTATAAATCAATCTTATTTAGGAATATACATGTAAAATTCCCACTAAAAATGGACAAGTAGAATCCAGACAGATATCAAAGAATAACATATTTCAAAAAGAAGATTTATTCTAGGAGCAAATCCTGTGATAGACACAGTGAACCTGTGTCTAGAAGGCTACCAATATATTTAATGAATAAAAAATCTATGATTATACAAACAGGTGCTAATGAAAGTTATCCAGTAATAATAAAACAAAACCCAATTCCTTGATATACTCACAAGACCTATCTAAAATAAAGTGATTATGGATATATAAAAATAAAGTGATGGAAAAACTTATACAAGGCAATACTATCACAAGTAAATAAGATTTTTTAAAATAGCTAACAATTAGAATTCACATAAAAAAGCATTAATCAAGAAAAAAAGGCACTTTATAAAAACTAAATTATGACTACTACTGCACCAAATAACAACAGCAGCACACACAAAGCTAAACTACATGAAACGTAGGGAGAAATAGAAATGTAGGGAGAATTGCACTGGTAGTCTGAATTACCAGCACTGAGAACCAAGACCACTTATTTCACAGCTTTCACTCCATGACAGAACATTAAAAGTAAAAAGTAAAAAGAAAAAAAAAAGAAAAGGTGAGTATTAATAATGTAATTAATAAGCTAAATTTATACAATCTAATAATATATAATACTATAAATTTTAAATTATATTATGTAGTATAATAAACATCTATGATATGTACATTTATTTTATATAAATAAAATTACATGTAATAAATATATATGCATATCATTATATATAACAAACTCTGTACCCTGAAGAGACAGCTTTGTCTTTTCAAATTTCATGAACATGATAAAAATGGAATATATATATTATACCACAAAGAAAATTTTGGTAAATTTTAAAAATTAGAAATATTAAATATCATCTTTTCTATTCAAAAGAAAATAAAAATTGAAATTAACAGAATCAAAAAGCCAATAAGATCCTCAACTAGATATCAATAAATTATGTCTATAAAAATAACTATTCAACTCTTAGGTCAAAGTGGAAGAAGAAATTGTCTTTGTGAAGTTTCTAAAAAATTGTTGTATGTATTAAAAGCATTAAATACTAGTGTCTATCAAATGTGGATTTGAAGGTACTATAAAATAGTCTTGTTGTTACAAAACAGCTAACAATATAAATGATAAATAGACAAGTTGGTTACCTAGTCAAGAAACAAAGTGGAAAAATTTCAAGTGCACAATTTTTTTTTTTTTTTTTTTTTTGCAGTACACGGGCCTCTCACTGTTGTGGCCTCTCCTGTTGTGGAGCACAGGCTCCGGACGCACAGGCTCAGCAGCCATGGCTCACAGGCCTAGCTGCTCTGCAGCATGTGGGATCTTCCCGTACCGGGTCACGAACTCGTGTCCCCTGCATCGGCAGGCGGACTCTCAACCACTGCGCCACCAGGGAAGCCCAAGTGCAGAAATTTTTAAAAAAGAAAAATTCAATTAAAAACTAAGATAATTTAAAATACCATACAATACTATATGCTCAACTGTATGTAAATAAATTCAAAGACCTGGAAAAAATGGATAATATTGGAGGAAAATATAATTTACTTTACTATGTCAACTGCTCCCACAAAAGACCACTGAATAACCTGTTGATTAAGCAAAGCTAAGTTCGTTAAACGATTGCAGTAAGGAAGAACACAACCATGATGGAGGCTTTGTAGTATCTCACAATGGAGAGTCCTAGGGTTTTGGAGTCTGGGATCAAGTGTTTTAAGATGCGTCTATCAAGGTAGGTAACTCATTGAGATTGGGATAAATTCATGATGTGATATATTAGGATTGTTGAGCACAATGCAATGAGAGTAGAGAAACAAGTCTTGATCAGTAAACTGTTTTTTATTAAGCAAAATGCTTGCCTAGATAAACAATCCATTGTTTATCAGAATAACTACTTGACAAGGTGAGTAAACTGGATAAAATGGTTTTCAGGCATTTCTGTAAGCTAATAATCAAGTTATTTATTGATTTATATTTTTATCTTCCCGGGAAAGAATTATCTTAGACCAATAGTAAAGTCAGACTGACATAAGTGGTCTTGGTTCTCAGTGCTGGTAATTAACTATGTGGAAGCAAGTGGATTCAATTCTTTTTTTTTTTTTTTTTTTTTTTTTGTGGTACGCAGGCCTCTCACTGCTGTGGCCTCTCCCGCTGAGGAGCACAGGCTCCGGACGCGCAGGCTCAGCGGCCATGGCTCACGGGCCCAGCCGCTCCACAGCACGTGGGATCCTCCCGGACCGGGGCATGAACCCGTGTCCCCCGCATCAGCAGGCTGACTCTCAACCACTGCGCCACCAGGGAAGCCCGATTCAATTCTTAACCAAAACTATCCCAGAAGTGAGAGAACTTCTTACCAGACTCCTTTCCAATTCTGAACAAGAAACCATAGGGATAAAGCAATGTCTTCTACTGGTTTCACATTTAAAGAATGGGTAAATTAATGTTATGTAAAACGCTCCAGAAAAGTAGGGAAAAAAGCAAATATATCAATTTCTTTTCATGAAAAAAGTAAAATATTAATATTGAAACTCTACAATTGCAAAAGTTCCACACACCAACCTTACTTATGTATTTGTGCAAAAATATTAAGTACAATATAGAAAAACAGAATCCAAGAAAACATGAAAAAATGATGATGGAGTGTTTATTCTAAGAATATAATGATAATTCAATATTGATAAGCCCATTAATATAATTTATTTTACCAATAGTCTAAGGAGAAAAATTATGTGAGCATCTGCACAGATGCTGAAAAAGCATTTGACACCAAAAATTCTTATAAAAATTTTCAATAACATAGCAAAAGATGAATGCTGTCTTAGTATATCCATTTTATCCTCAAAGCCAGGATCATGTTAATGGGAAAATATTGGAGTTTATTAAAATGTTAAACATATAACTGCCATATAATCCAGTCATTCCACTCTTGATACTCTTCCAAGAGAAATGAAAACAAATGGCCAAAGCACAGCACCTGCTGTCCTGGAAGTGCCCAAGGACTGTTACACCTACACACCCCATATCAAGGGGATAGCAGCCAGCACACATTGAGGAAAGAGGCAGCAAGCATCCAAACTAAAAGCGGCCCCTCAGTTCTGGACAAGATGGTGGACTAGAAGGACTTGAGATCACGTCCTCACATGAAAACAACAAAATCACAAGTAACTGCCGAACAACCATTGACAAAAAATATTAGAACCTACCAAAAATGATCTTTAACATTCAAAGACAAAGAAGAAGTCACAATGAAATGGTAGGAGGGGCACCTTTGTGACATAATCAAACCCAATATCTGCTGGGTGTGTGACCCACAAACTGGAAAATAATTATATTGCAGAGGTTCTCCCACAAGAGTCACAGTTCTAAGCCCCATGTCAGGCTTCCCAGACTGAGGGTCTGGCATTGGGAGGAGGAATCTCCCCAGAACAGTTGGCTTTGAAGGCCAGAAGGGCTTGAGGGCAGGAGCTCCACAGGGCTGGGGAGAACATAGCCTTCACTTTTGGAGGGTGCACACAAGTTTTCATGTACATTGGGACACCACACAAAGCAGTAACTCCATAGGAGCCTGGGTTATACCTACCTGAAGGTCTTCGAGGGTCTCTTGGGGAAGCGGGGGTTGACAATGTCTCACTGGGGTGGGGGCAAGGATGCTGGTGGCAGAGGCCCCAGGGAATAAGGTCATTAGCTGATTTTTCAGTAGAAAGTCTGCAGGCAAAAAAGGAGTGGAACAATATATTTAAAGTGACAAAAGGGGAAAAACTACAACCAAGAATACTCTACCCAGGAAGGCATTTGTTCAGATTTGACAGAGAAATTAAAAGCTTTATAGACAAGAAAAACTAAGAGAAATCAGCACCACCAAACCAGCTTTAACAACAAATATTGGGTTAGCCAAAAAGTTCCTTCTAACCAAGAACTTTATTGAACAACATACTCACTGTTTTGTTCCGCTACCTCCTGCCATTTTTCATTTTTCAACTTCATAATTCCATTTTCCCAAATTTTTTAAATCTTTTTGAGCAAATGACTCTTCCAGGTGACGGAATGTTTTCATTATGTTTAAGTAGAGAATCACATGTGGAGATGTGATCAAGAAGCTTTCTTTCACTTAAATTATGTGGAACCCCAAAATTAAAGCGATTAACATAACCAAGCTGGTGCAAATGATTTTCAACACTTGATTTGGATATTTTGAATATGTCAGCAATCTCCCATGTGGTATAATGTTGATTGTTCTCAATTAATGTCTCAATTTGATTGCTATCAACTTCAACTGATCTAGCCAACTGTGGCACATCATCCAGCGAGAAATCTCCAGCACAAAATTTTGCAAACCACTTTTGACACATTTGATCAGTCACGACACCTTCTCCATACACTGCACAAATCTTTTTTGTGTGTTTCAGTTGCATTTTTACATTTATTGAAATAATAAAGCATAATATGCCAAAAATGTTGCTTTTTGTCTTCCTTCTTCAATATTAAAATGACTACACAAAAATTCACCAATTTTGGTAATGCTTTTTAATGTAAGCTGATATGATAGCTGTCACAATAAAATCTAAAAAAATTGTTTTGAATGAAGTTAAAGAAAACTAAGCACTACTAGAGCCACCTTATGGAAAAAAGCTGAATGAACCTTTTGGCCAACCCAATTCTAAAGGAACTTCTCTAGGTGGAAAAGAAACGGAGGCCAAAATTAGAAAGAAGAAAATTACAAATGGGAAAACTCACCAGTAAAGGCAAAGATACAGTAAAGGTAGGAAATCATCCACACACAAATATATCTAAAGCAACAATCGTGAGAAGAGGAGAGTACAAATGAATGATATTGGAAATGCATAGGAAATTATGAGATTAGCAACTTAAAACAGTCTTGTATGTATATAAATATATACATACAAGTCCATATATATATATATATATATATATATATATATATATATATATATATATATATATGGACTGCTATAACAAAACCTCGTGGGAACCACAAGCCAAAATCTACAATAGATAAAAACACACAAAAAAGCAAACCAAGCACAACACTAAAGATAGTCATCAAATCACAAGAGAAGTGAACAATAGAGGAAAGGAAGAAAAAAGCCCTACAAAAACAAATCCAAAACAATTAACAAAATGGCAATAGGAACACACATATCAATAATTAACTTAAATGTAAATGGATTAAATGATCCAACCAAAAGATATAGACTGGCTGAATGGATACAGAAACAAGACCCATATATATGCTGTCTACGAGAGACCCACTTCAGATGTAGGGATGCATACAGACTGAAAGTGAGGGGATGGTAAAAGATATTCCATGCAAAATGAAATCAAAAGAAAGCTGGAGTAGCAATACTCATATCAGAAAAAATAGACTTTAAAATAAAGACTGTTAAAAGAGACAAAGAAGAACACTACATAGTGATCAAGGGAACAATCCGAGAAGATATAACAATTGTAAATATACATGCACCCAACAAAGGAACAACTCAATATATAAGGTTAACAGTCATAAAAGGAGAGATTGACAGTAACACATTAATAATGGGGGATTTTAACAGCCCACTTTCATCAATGGATAGGTTAACCAGAGGGAAAATAAATAAGGAGACACAAACTTTAAATGAAACAGTAGACCAGATGGACTTAATCAATATTTAAGGAACTTTCCATCTGAAAAGAGCAGAATACACTTTTTTTCTCAAGTGCACATAGAACATTCTCCAGGATAGATCACATCATGAGCCACAAGTCAAGCCTTTGTAAATTGAAAAAAGTGAATCATATAAATCACCTTTTCCAACCATAATGTTATAATATTAGAAATCAATTACAGGAAAAAAACTGAAAAACAAAAACACATTGAATCTAAACAATATGTTACTAAAAAACCAATGGATTACTGAAGAAATCAAAAAGGAAATTTAAAAATGCCTAGAAACAAATGACAACAAAAACACAATGATTCAAAACCAATGGGATGCAGCCAAGCAGTTCTAAAAAGGAAATTTGTAGCAATACAATCTTACCTCAGAAAACAAGAAAAATCTCAAATAAACAACCTAACATAACACCTAAAACAACTCAAAAAGAGGAACAAACAAAACCCAAAGTTAGTAGAAGGAACAAAATCATAAAGATCAGAGCAGAAATAAATGAAATAGAGACAAAGAAAACAATAGAAAAGATCAATGAAACTAATAGTTGGTTCTTTGAAAAGATAAACAAAATTGATAAAACTTTAGCCAGACTCATGAATAAAAAGGGGAGAGGGCTCAAGTCAATAAAATTAGAAATAAAAAAGGAGAAGGTACAATGGATGGCACAGAAATGCAAAGGATCATGAGATTACTACAAAAAACTATATGACAATAAAAAGGACAATCTAGAAGAAATGGACAAACTCCTAGAAAGGTACAACCTTCGAAGACTGAACCAGGAAGAAAGTGAAAATGTGAACAGACCAATCACAAGTACTAAAATTGAAACAGTGATTAAAAAACTTCCAATAAGCCAAAGTCCAGTACAAGATGGCTTCACAGGTGAATTCTATCAAACATTTAGAGAAGAGTTAACACCAATCTTTCTAAAACTGTTCCAAAAAATTGCAGAGAAAGGATTACTTCCAAATTCATCCTATGAGGCCACCATCACCCTGATACCAAAACCAGAAAAAGATACCACACAAAAAGAATATTACAGGCCAATATCATTGATGAATATAGGTACAAAAATACTCAACACAATACTAGCAAACCGAACGCAACAATTCATTCATTAAAAAGATCATACATCATGATCAAGTGTGATTTATCCCCGGGATGCAAGGATTCTTCAATATCCACAAATCAATCAGTGTGATACACCACAAAAACAAACTGAAGAATAAAAACCACACAATCATCTCAATAGATGCAGAAAAAGCTTTTGACAGGGCTTCCCTGGTGGTGCAGTGGTTGAGAGTCCGCCTGCCCATGCAGGGGACACAGATTCGTGCTCCAGTCCGGGAAGATCCCACAAGCCATGGAGCGGCTGGGCCCGTGAGCCATGGCCGCTGAGCCTGTGTGTCCGGAGCCTGTGCTCCGCAACAGGAGAGGCCACAGCAATGAGAGGTCCGCACACTGCAAAAAAAAAAAAAAAAAAAAAGCTTTTGACAAAATTCAACACCCATTTATGATAAAATCTCTCCAGAAAGTGGGCATAAAGGCAACTTACCTCAACATAATAAAGGCCATATATGACAAACCCACAGATAACATCATTCTTAAGGATGAAAAGCTGAAAACATTCCCTCTAAGATCAGGAATAAGACAAGGATGTTCACTCTCACCACTTTTATTCAACATAGTTTTGGAAGTCTTAGTCACAGCAATCAGAAATGAAAAAGAAATAAAAGGAATCCAAATTGGAAAAGAAGATGTAAAACTGTCACAGTTTTTAGACAACATGATACTATACATTGAAAATCCTAAAGATGCTACCAGAAAACTATGAGAGCTTGTCAATAAATTCAGTAAATTTTCAGGATACAAAATTAATACACAGAATTCACTTGCACGTTCTATACTAACAACTTAAGATCAGGAAGATAAATTAAGGAAACAATCCCATTTACGATTGCATCAAAATAATTAAAAAACCAGGGATAAACCTACCTAAGGAGGCAAAAGGCCTGTACTCTGAAAACTATAAGACACTGATGCAAGAATTTGAAGATGATACAAACAGATGGAAAGATATACAATGATCTTGGACTGGAAGAATCAAAATTGTCCAAATGACTGTACTACCTGATGCAATCTACAGATTCGATGCAATCCTTATCAAACCACCAATGGCATTTTTCACAGAACTACAGCAAGAAATTTAAAATTTGTATGGAAACCCAAAGGACCCTGAATAGTCAAAGCAATCCTAGAAAGAGAAATGAAGCTGACTGAATGAGGCTCCCTGACTTTATACTATGCTACAAAGCTACAGTAATCAAAACATTATGGTACTGGAGCAAAAATGGAAATATAGATCAATGAAATAGTATAGAAAGCCCAGAAATAAACCCATGTACCTATGGTCAATCAATCTATGACAAAGGAGGCAAGAATATACAATGGAAAATAGGCAGTCTCTTCAATAAGAGGTGTTGGGAAAACTAGACAGCTACATATTTTTAAAAAATGAAATTAAAACATTCTTTAACACCATACACAAAAATAAACTCAAAATGGTTTAAAGACCATTGTAAGCTCAGACAGTATAAAACTCTTAGAGCAAAACTTAAGCAGAACACTTTGACATAAATCACAGCAAGATCTTTTTGGATCCACCTCTTAGAGTAATGAAAATAAAAACAAAAGTAAATAAATAGGACCTAATTAAACTTAAAAGCTTTTGCATGGTAAAGGAGACCATCAATAAAATGAAAAGCAGCCCACAGAATGGGAGAAAATATTTGCCAACGAAGAAGCCAACAAAGGATCAATCTCCAAAATATACAAACAGTTCACACAGCTCTATGTCAAGAAAACAAACAACCCAATCAAAAAAATGGGCAATAGACATTTCTCTAAAGAAGACATACAGACGGCCAATAGGCTCATGAAAAGATGCTCAACATCACTAATTATTAGAGAAATGTCAATGAAAACTACAATGATGTATCACCTTACACTGGTCAGAATGGCCAGCATCAAAATGTCTACCAACAATAAATGCTGGAGAGGGTGTGGAGAAAAGGAAACCCTCATACACTGGTGGTGGGAATGTAAATTGGTACAACCATTATGAAGAACAGTATGGAGGTTTCTTAAAAAACTAAAAATTGAACTACCATATGATCCAGAATACCATATATTCCCACTCCTGGGCATATATCTGGAGAAAACCATAATTCAAAAAGATACATGCATCCCATCGTTCATAGCAGCGTTATTTACAATAGCCAAGACATGGAAGAAACCTAAATGTCCATCCACAGAGGAATGGACAAAAAAGGTGTGTTATATATATACAATGTAATATTACTCAGCCATAAAAAAGAATGAAATAATGCCATTTGCTGCAACATGGATGGGCATAGAGATTACCATACAGTGTGAAGTAAGTCAGAAAGAGAAAGACAGATATCATGTTTTATCACTCATATGTGGAATCTAATTTTTAAAAATAATATAAATGAACTTATTTACAAAATAGAAACAGGCTCAAAGATTTTGAAAACAAACTTATGGTTACCAAAGGGGAAATGTAGAGGGAAGGGATAAATTAGGAGCTTGGGATTAACATACACACACTACTATATATAAAATAGATAATGAACAGGTACCTGCTGTATACCACAGGGAGCTCTACTCAATATTCTGTAATAGCCATATGGGAAAATAATCTGAAAAAGAATGAATATATGTATATGTATAACTGAATCACTATGCTGTACACTTGAAACTAACATGACATTGTGTTAACTATACTCAAAATTTGTTTTTTTTTTAAGCGAAGAAAAAGAAAGCAAATGGCCATACAAAGATCTGTGCAGGAACGGGCATAGCAGTGTTACTTGCAATACTCAAAAACTGGACACAACTCAGTAGTCCACCAAGAGGAGATTAAAGTAATTGTAATGCAACCATATAGTAGAATACAACTCAGCAACAACAGCAAATGACTATTGATACATGCAAAAATGTGGAAGAACCTCAAAATAATTATGCCTACTGAAAGAAGACAGATCCCCCCCAAAACTGAATGCATACTATATGATTCCCTTAACATAAAAGTCTAGAAAATGTAACCTAATCAATAATTCCAGAAAGTAGATCAATGCATTGTTGCTGTTTTATTTTATTCTTTACCACTGGACACCATTAAGTTTATTCCAGGGAGAGTGTGTGCCCATGGAGAGGCAACGAGGATTTTAGAGGTTACCTGGTGATAGGCTGCTGAAGGATGGCTGCAAGTTCAGGCCCTGCAGGGCCTGATTCTCTGGTAGGTTGGGAAGCTCCATCTTCTGACCCAGCCCAAGGGGAGAAGGCACTCACTGATGTAGCAGTTTTGTTTTGTTTTGTTTGTTTTCAATTTGCAGGGTTCATTAATAGACATTTCAGCAGGCTTGATTCTCACACACGTAGGCAACGGCCGGGTCTTCTAACTGTCAGAGTACCCAGGAAGAACAGCTGGCAGAATGGAAGTTTGAGGGATCCCCATAGGCCAGAATCAGCCACCTTGTCAAGGATGTAGATAGAGTAGACACATTGTACCAGAGCCTTGAAAAGTTGCATGGGGGATGGGTTACAAAGGTTGTGAAGAGACTTTTGTGGGGAATGGATATGTTCATTATGCTGGTTATGGCCATGGTTTTACAGGTGTACACATATGTCAAAATTTATCAAATTGTACCTTTTAGTTATGCACAAGCTATGTCAATTAAGCCTCAATAAATATTTTTAAATTTTGTTTAAATAGGTGCAAACTATTAGTGGCTACTGAATTTGACAGTGTAGCTCTACACTAATGTAGCAAAATAAAGGTAACTAGGAAACATAGGCAACAGCTCAGGATAAATTCAAGTATTCTGCTTTGGTGAGATCTCTTTTAAAGGGGTACTTTCCCTTCTGTATATCTCTATTTGTATATCTCTAAGAGTTTTAAAGGAACAGAATGGTTTATTTTTCTGCTACATGCTGGCAAGAAGATTATCCTCTAATCATGGAGATATGAAACTATAAATAACAACTTGGAAAAATATTCATGCAAATGACCAGTGAGCAGTGATTATTATTTCCATTTAAGTGAAAAATGTTAATCAAGTTCAGAGGGTCCTAAGTGGAGTTTGAAATAAGCTAAAAAAATATTATATATGTGGTAGGACATGACTAGCTCTGGAACAAGAATAATATAGCAATAACAAGTGGGTGGGATAGCATGAAGAATATTTAGAGACAGGGGAGGCTGATCATTACTTTTGTCTGATAAGTGCCTCTAAAACTTCTCTCTTCTTCTTTCATATCCTGTCCTCTCTTACTTTCTGTCAAATAACACTGCCTCCTTTGTATATTGTTGTAAAAAGAACACCATGTTAGAATTTTGAATACTTTTGTTCTAATCTCTTTCCATCACTTATTAGCTGTGTCTTTGGGAAAGTAGCAATCTCTTTACACCTCACTTTCTAAGGTGTAAAATATATGTATGTATACATATATATCCTTTCCCTACTTATTTTGTAGGTCTGTTGTGAATATGAAGTGAGATCATGAATATAAAAGTGGTTTGAAAATTGCCAGGTGCTTTACAAGAGGAAGGGGGTATTCTTTGCCTTTATAGAAGGAAAAGTTTTATTTCTTAAAGCACTTAGAACAATTTAATATTTACATAATAGCTAAGAAAGTGCACTTATGGCAGTGAGAAACAGGGAATACCTAGATTTGCACTTATAAATTCCTTTATATCGTCCACAGCGGCTCCCTCATTGTCCTGACTAAAGTGAGTACTGAGTAATTTTTGATTACATAGTTTTGATTCCATGCCTGATTACTGAATGCCTTACTTATGAGATAATTTTCCTAGATTTTTATAGTTTTAAGGATCTGTTCATGTGACTATGTTAACTTCTAACTTTTGTGGGAACTCTTGAAGAATATAGGAATCAGGTTATACACAAAGTAAAAATACTGAGAGTCCAGCACAAATTCTATCAAATAGCAAACTTTTAATAATGAATCTTGCAGGATTAATAAATGAGTTTTTTCTAACACCTAGATGAAACTGAGGAAGGATGGCGTGTTTACTTAGCCTTCTGGAAGACCTTACATTAGAATTAAAACAAATATTCAAAATAAACTAGTTCCATTTTCAGAATTATTAAAAAGAGCAATACCAATGACCCTATGAAGAGTGAATTCCTACATTTTCCCCACAATTCTTTACACACAAAAACTAAGTTATCAAGAGTGAGTTTGCATTCCCATAAGAAACAAGCTTTAACAATGTGTAATTTGCCTTTTGAAGAGAGGCATATATTTAGAAAACTCTTATTACAAGTAGACAAAATTTTAAAAGATAGAAGTGGGGCATTCCACATTTCTTGATGAATTGAGTGATTCGGTTTCTCTTTTGCTCTTTGTAATGGCTAAGTTATGTTTTCCCAGTTGCATGTAGAATTTGACAAGATACAGTAGTAACCTAGAGTTTATGTTGTAGAACACAAGGCAGGCTTCTGACTAAGCAGAAGCTTGAATTCCTGCCTTTTCAATCCCAGCTGCAAATTGAAGATGGTGTCTGGAATAGAATCTAGGGCATTTGACTTTGAATTCTTAACACTAACAATTTCATGACCCTTATTCATCACACTACTCAAAATGAGACTTTTAATTAAGTGTGCTCAGATTTTAATACCCCACTTGATTGGCTATAACCCCAGGAGTGTGTGCAGATCGTATTGTTCTCTTCTTCGTTATCTTTTGCACCATACATTACTTTTCATGTGAAGACATAACTGTATGCTCCATTATGAGTTCTTCTGCTAGAAATGCAGGCTTTCTCATAACACATCCACAGCAGGATGCTTGCTACAATCAAGCAGACTAAACTTCTGATATTCCTGTTAACATTGCTCGTGAAACTTTGTAATACTGGAATACTGACAGTACTGAAAATAAATTTCAGAGCTGCATTTCCCTACCTGAGTCTATTATTTTATCTAAAACATTTTGATCTTTGAAAATTCACTTTTTAAATGTTATATGTATTTGGAGTTAGAGTAACTTTCATTCTTTGGGAAGGAAAACTACTGCCCTGTTCTATATTACTACGTCGAACTGACCTGATCCTCTATACTTTAATGTGGAGGAGCCATCAATCAGCACATACAAGAGATAGTGGTCATCATTGTGGTAGTGGGGGTCCTATCCTTTCAACGTATGTGTCTATTCGATTTGACATAACACAAAGTGACTGTGTTTATGTTTGTAGATGTCAGTTTTACTGACTCATGTATACAAACTGTTAAGATTAATTTCCTTTATAATAGGGACTATGGCAGGCTAAAAAGAGCAATAGCTTTGGAGTCAGAAAGATGTCTGAACCCCAGCTCTGGCACTTGGAACCTGTGTGGTCTCAACAAATTATGTTATGCTTTCTGGAACTCAGTTTATCACCTATAAACATGGAATATTTGTACCCACGTCAATGGGTTCTCATAAAGATTAAAACTATATTGTTATGTATATTACATATGCAAATATTATTTTTACATTGTTATGCTTTTCTTTATTACCCCAGTTCACAGAAATTACCCCTACCTCCTTCTGTAACGGTTCCACTGAGCTCAGGCTTGTGGTTATTTATATGCCATTTAACCATTAGCAATGTGTTTCTTGGATATCTGAGTACATTGAAAGCTAGTAGACAAAGAAAGCATATGGCTCTCAACCTGATAAACACTCATGATTGATCGGTGGTCTGTCAGAAAGGTCAGTGTAAGCTGGAATGATATCTAGAGAATAGAAAAACACAATATTGGAAATTATGCAATATTTTCCCATTCCCCACCAGCTTACTAAGTTATTGGGTCAATATTCTACCTTGCTCTTGTAGACATAGCTTATTTTATGGAAATAAAATTATAGAATCCCCTGAAAAAGCAGATTGCTACATCCTGGTTTCAGGGGCACAGCAGCCTAAGATAAATGAAGACATGTCACAGTGGGGACATGCTAGGGGAAAACATAGTTTTGTGTTTTACTTTCTTCCACATTGCCTGGGAGTTCCAATGCCCACTCTTGAGTCATTATGAAGCAGAGAGAGGCAGCACCTCTCAGTGCCAGACAAGCACTGTGTGTAATGTTGGTGGAGAAGTAGCCTCCATCTGGGGCTACAAGCATACAACATATGCAAGAAAATCCACAAACCCCTGAGTATACCTACCCCTACCCACATATTCCTAAGCAATGTGTAACTATAAAGAAGAAGCCACACTTGGAAAATCTTAGCCCCTGAAGCAGAGGGTAACAAGAGTTCTCTGAAAGGCAGTCACTTGTGGGAGAACATATACAAATGAGATTTAGTTGAGCTCAGATTGTAACACCAGAAGATCTTCTCTGTGAGACACAATAAGCTTCATTCCTACCTTCCCTAAGCCAACTAAGGAATTTCAAGATAAAATGGTACAAATGAACCTATTTGCAGGGCAGGAATAGAGAGGCAGATGCAGAGAACAAATGTGTGGACACTGTGGGGGGAAGGGGGTAGGATGAATTGGGGGATTGGGATTGACATATATACACTACCATGTGTGAAACAGATAGCTAGTGGGAACCTGCTCTATAGTGCAGGTTGCTTAGCTCAGTGCTCTGTGGTGACGTAGATGGGTGGGATGTGGGGTGGGGTAGGAGGGAGGTCCAAGAGGAAGGGGATAGATGTATACATAGAGCTGATTCACTTCGTTGTACAGCAGAAACTAACACAACATTGTAAAGCAACTATACCCACCCCCCCAAAAAATATGTACCCTGGATTCACCTTTCCTCATGCATATTTGCAAAGTCCCAGATATTGCAGAGGAGTATTAGCTAACAGAAAAGCAACGAATGAGCAAAATAGATGCATAAGTAGCATCACTGTTATAAAATTTAAAAAATCATGCACTGGAACATCTTATACCAAAGGAAGAATTAACAACCATTTTAAGTTAACATAACAAACATTCTTAATGAGATCAAGGCAATATTTGGCATGAAAAATGTGTGTGAAAATAAATAATTTAGCTTAATTGAGTAGTAAAATGTATAAAGCTAGAGAATAAATTAATAAATTTAAACATTGGTTAAAGAAACACTTCAAGATATAAAGAAGGCATAAAAACTGAAAATTAAAAAGAAAAATAATATAGGAGATAGAAATGGGAATGTCAATATTTGCAAAATATATTTCACAGAAAGGGCAAAATTCATTTGATTAAAGGGAAAATATTTGAAGAAAATATTACTAATAATTTTTAAGAATTAAAGATTTTTTAAAATCTAGACTAAAAGTGTTCAACATTATCAAAGAGGAGCTATAAGGAAAAAAAACTAACAGAAATATTTGATTGAAATTTAATAATATCAAATATAAACAGAATTAACGTTTCTGGAACAAATGAATAATCTGTAAGGAACAAGTGTCATTTTGATGATAATCTTCTAACTAGCAACACAAAAACCAAGAATAATATGGAGTAACATATTAAAAATATTAAGAGAAAAAGAGTAAATTCTATGTAGAAGATTATTTTATCTATTTGGCTAAACTTTTATTTAAATTTGAAGGTGCAATAAAGGTATTTTAAACTCTTCAAAGCCGTATACATGACCTCAGTTGTGCAAAATCTCAGGTTTAACAGGCTTCAGATAAATTGAGTTTCTCTATGAAAACTTCTTGGAAGAAGTATTCCAGCAAGAAGCCAACTAGATCCCAGATAATGTCCCCAAACTATATATTAAAAATGAATAAATAATCAAAACAGCTAGAAATCTGGTTTAAGCATTAACAATAACATCATGGAGAGAATATAATTTTCTAAATAAAAAATATGAATGTATCTCATGAAATCCTCCTATTAGATGGGGATAAATTTGATTTAAAGAGAAGCCCCATCTGAATGAATTTCATTTTTGTATGGAATTTAACTACAGAATTCAAGTTAATTTTAAATTAGTGAAGAAAACTTCATATTCTAAAATAAAGTGTACCCTTCATAGTAGTCATCTTTGGAGGTTTACACTTATGACTCTGGTACTTTCCTTCAAAGAAAGTTAAGAAGCAATAAATAATAAGAACAACAATTATAAAAATAATCTGATTAATACCCTGTATCCCTACTTTTGGATCCAAAATTACATCATCTATTGGAGCCCTTCATCTAACTCCAAAATAGTAATTTTTTTTATTTCCCAAAATCAAATTTACCATAAATGAACAAAACACTGCCGATATCCAAAGGGTTTACACAGTAACCTCGATAAAATTGTGAAGGTGTTAGTATACACTAATCCACGTCAATCTTTCCCATCTCTGAATCAAATTCATTCATGGCTCTCACTCTCCTCAGCTCTTAGGCTTCAGATTATTCCTCCTCCTATCCCCTGACTGTCTATTCTGACTCCCTTTTTCAACATCTAGTTTACTAGATTTGTCACATGGCAAATCCCTAACAAACTGATTCACATCAATTTGTAGATGACAGCAGTTGACATTACTATGTTCCTTTTTTAGGACAATAATCAATAGTATTAGGGAATTCAAATCTAACTGTGACAGGCATAGTAATCTTTTTACTCCTACGGCCAGTGGGAGGGGTGGATGATGTTTAAATAGGGGAATAGAGAGCTTCTTGTAGTCTATGATCTCTTTACACACATTTGACTGAAAGCCTGGCTCAGGATTCATTTGTTTCTCCTTTCACAAACAAAATCATTATGACATGTGAGAAGCTGGTATTTTTGTCCATTTGTGATCAATCTCAATATCTTGAGGGGATAAAAATCTAACACATGGTTATATGATCAGTAGACTTGAAACATAAGCAAGAGAGTCAGACACTCATTTACCAAAATGGATCTAGCAGAAAATCCCAGAGTATTTAATGCAAATGAAAGGGTAAGTTTCCAAGAATCTAGGTCACTCGAAGAAATGGAAAGTAATAGGTTCCTGAACTCTTCAATAGCACACTCACCCAGAATAGGAACTCATGTAATCCATCAAGTACTTCCTTTCCAAATATCACCAAAATAACTCATTGTTAAGAGAAAGCTTAGTTTATTGCTTTCCAAGATGAGGATGGCTACTGCCTCAAAAAGGGAAAAAAACAAAGTTGTTATATTTATTGAGACTTTGAAGTCTGGTTTAAGTGCTGAAAACTTATTAGGATCATGATATAATTGATTAAGATTGGAGGACATTTGAGGCAAAGTGTTAAAGGACTATAAATTATCAACTGATACTTTCTATTGAAAAGTTGATGGATCTTTCCAAAGATCGGGAATAAACAATAAAGTTATTTGATACTTCAATCTGTCTGGAAAGGGTCTCCTGGATTAGTAAAGTTATCCTAATGAAAACAAGATGGTAGTCAAGTCATATTTATATAGATAGTAAAGTGTGTGTCATGTGGTTTCAAATATTCAGGAATCTTCCCAATTTTTGGTAATCTACCAATGTCATATACTACATTAATTTTCATATTTCTTGAACCTTTTAAAGTTTCTAGTATGAAAACATTAAATAACTGACGAATAAATATAATAAATCAATCAAATTAATACTAGAGTGTACATGACTAATAAAAGGATTTTTTTTTAAATAGGTTTTGCTACAAGATCCAGTGGAAAGATTTATGGATCATGAAGAATCAGAGGGGAACACTTCATGGAATAAAAGGAATAACACTGAAATAAGACCAGAAGAAAACACAATATTTACATTTCTTCACCAATTTTCTAAGAAGTCTTTGTCTAAAACCACAATTGCACTCTAGACACCACTAAAAATCAATAATGATAATAGATCTTCGGATATATCTTAGGAAATAGTGCTTCTGTTTCTCTGAGTCAAAGATTTTGTTGTAAGAAGGGAGGATAAGGAGATTTTCTGTGTCTCCAGGGACCTGTCAGCAGGACTTTCAAGCCCAGGAATTTGGATTTTCCCTCTATTCTCTTGTTTCCTCCAAGAAGGCATAGATCCTTTGGAAAATATCTGGAGGTCCTATATCTGACTTTGAATATTTACAAATAATCAGTAAATTTAGATTATCCAACCTGGAAAATATCAATAGAAACCTAGAGGAAATTAGACATATGATCCAGATAGTAGGCCCATAAGACAGAATCCTCTACGTGTATGTTATAAACAATAAGTAATAAATGAGTTAGGAAATACATTCATTTTCTACTTTAAGCTTCCTTTTTTGAAACTCTTTATAGAAATAAGAATGAGGGTTAGATTGAGGGAAGAATCTGTGGATACTTAATATAGATACACTTGTTCACTAGGCTTTGCATTTAAGCAAATAGGGCCCAAATTGGGAAAATCCTTAGAATGTGAGCCAGGTTCAAGGACAGGCTAGAGTCTCCTAATTTCAGTTCAGCCTGATGGATAACCTGTTCAGTTATATATTTGTGTAACTCAAGGAGTTAAAGATTATCAGAAGGCACCGACCTCTAATACATAGTCTATGTGGTGTATTATCTGACAGAATTCAATAGAAGAGGATAGTGTGGTTTTCTTCCATGTTCAAGATAGGGATGCCAATGAGATATCTAGAGCTGCAGGAGAAGCCAGCCCAGCCCTATAATATGTGGGGATACAGGTCAGGAGTGGGGTTAGGGGGAGACAGGGAGAAGAAAGAGGGGAAGGCTCTGTATCAGGGATCAGAAAGCTCTGTGGAATTCCAAGGAAGAAATGGTCTGAAAGATCAGCAGTAAACACACTAATTGTCCCAGCCTTGCCTCACCCACAATTCTCTGACTAACCCTGTGTCATGCTAATTCTAACTTGACATGTTTCAAGTCAGATCCAGATTCTATGTTCCCTGCGTATCTCATAAGAATGTTAGCTAGCAGTTCTGTGTAGACTGTATACAAAGCCAGCTTATCCCAAATAGAATACACAAGGAGGACAGCAAAACAAAGCAGACAATACAAACAAAGAAAAAACCAAAACAGAACTCTTTTCTCTTCCAAAGAATGCACAGGTAGAAAGCTAAAACAGCTATAGTAGCTTATAAGAAATGGCAGACATTTTTTAAATAATGTTTTATTAAAAATTTAAGAAGTTATAAATGATTCTTGGAAACAACAGGGCAATTTGAAAATGCTTAATATAATTACCTATACAGAGGCAGTGGTTGAAATATAAATCTGTGGTTGACTCAGATTGCTTAGGCAGGTAGGGTAAACCTTGCGGTGGAATTAATTTTTCCCTTCATATCTAAACACTTAGTTTCTATATAGATTGGAAATTTCTATAATAAGAAAAAAGTCTTAACAATTGTTGGACAATAGCATGCAAACTGTTTTAAATTTCTTCTAATAGCAAATTACCCTCTGCTGATTCCTTTGTTCAGAGGTTTACCCTTACTTCTGTTTTTCTCCTTTGCACCCTTAAAGATATCACATTCAGGGGAAACTTGAGTATTTGTCAGTAAACTTTCTTAACTGCTTGCTTTTCCAAGGGCTTTCAAATAGTCTCAAAGAAATATGTTTAGTTGTATATACCACTATTAGCTGGAGTGGCAAAGGATGTTGGCCACTGCTTTTTGTCAGTTACATGAAGTATCCCATATGTGATGGCCTCTGCTGGGGAATAAACAAGAAATATGAGAGGGATTCCTTTTATCCCTGTGAACCTTGGAGTGTGGCTGAATCACAGATGAGAGTATAAGAAATGGAGAATTCTGCTGTTATAAAATAATAGACATTGTCCCTCTCCCCCCAGTTCCCATGCATGCCCTGTTCTCTCATCTTCTCTTCCCACATTTTTCCGTTTGCACTGTCCTCAGATATTTCAGTAACACTAAGAAAATGTAAGTAATACATTTTTTTAAAAAGCCAACTTAAAAAATGTAGGTTTTAAATTGTACATCAATACATTCTCAAATCAAATAGCTGGTTCCTATTTTCCTTTCATTCCTGCTCTCTGCCTGGCTTCACTTGGAGAGAGACATGTTATTTCCAGCTTGCTTATTTATTTAGCTATTTATTCACTTATTAAGTGTGTCTGTCAATTCAGTATCCAATCCATGCCAGTCACTTTGACCCATGCTGAGCACCCAGGGTGCCGGTTGTACATAGGGAAGAGTAAAAGAACTCCCAGGATGCAAAGTAAGGGGCATTCTAAGGTCAGTGGAAACAGATCTGGTATCATAGCTGAGAAAGTAATATTAATAAAGGTTTGGGGTGATAAGAACATTTAAAGCCTGTATGTTGAGTAGAGCAGAGAAACAAGGAGTTGAAAGAAAAAGTGTATCTACTGACTCTAGAGAGCTAAATTAAAAAATGTTAACTGCCATTTTTGAACTCCTCCTCCAGGGTGCCATGACTGTTAAAGTGGAATTGAAATGCACCACTCCCAAGCTGAGAGCCATTTTGATCTGACAAAACAGAGCTGCCCACTGTGCTAAATGTGCTGCCATTATTCGATGCCCTAATTCTTGGTTACAACTGTTTTCCAATTAACATCTTGTATGCATTATAAGTTTACCCTTGATGCCAGTCATTAGATTTAAAAAACTGGCTTAACTTGAACTCAGAAGTGAACAAATACCTTTTGATAACTTTATAGAGTCCTTTTTTTTTTAAAGTTAGTCAAGACTTAATTTTGTTTTATAGATTTCCCTGCCTCCAAAGACTTCAAATTACTGAAAGCATGATTCTAATTTTTACTTATTTTATGTGATCGGTTGTCTGGAAAGTTTCTGTTTTCTCCTTCTATCTTCTCTGTAGACTGGAAGACTGACTTATACAACCTCTCCAAATAGATCCCCTTGCTTTATTGCTTCTTCTTGGATTTGATGAACAGGAAGCACCAGCAAGAGATCAGAATTTATTCCCCTAATTTCCTTACTGTTGCTCAACACTCAACTGCTAGTCACTGTTCCAGACAGTGGAGGAGGAGGCAGAGGGGAGAAGCATGGTTAATGGTTTCCTTACCCCTATTTCTTAAGTGCCTTGTAAACTGTTCATTTATTAAAGTTTCCTAAAATTAATCCAATTGGAGTATATTTCTTTATTTTTGCAATATTGACACAATAGGGAAACTGAGTTAGGTCTTGTTGGGCATAAATTTCATAGAGGTGATGTGACAGAGACAACTGCATTGTCACTGAAAAAGTTCAGGTTAGAAATTCTCACTGACACTTGCTTGCCATGTGATCTTGGTCTAGTTACTTAACCATTCTGTGACTGAGTTTCTTTCTCTGTAAAATAGGTAAGTTACTTTTTGGTTTCCTGTGAACTATGAAATTTATGAAAAGTGCCTGAGATAAAGAAGAGTTTCTAATTTTGATAGCTAGCAATCAGTCCAACCATTCAAGTGTTAATAAGACCAATAATCCACTTTCCACCATTGTAGAAGCAGGCTTCTCTCACCCACTTGCCACTAAATGCTTTCTTGTACTCTTAATAAATTCATTGATTCAATTAATATTTATTGATTTCCTGTCATCTAAGTGACATCATTTTAAGAGCTGTGGAGAATTAAAATAAGACATAAGTCTTATTACTTAAGAAGCTTGTATTCCATTAGAAAAAGAAATACAAAGGAAATTATCAGCAACTGCAGTCACTTTAACCACTCTTAGGGCTTCATATATTATTACCTAGGAAGTTAGATGCCAAAGAAAAATAGTTATACAGGAAATGTCAAAGTTGCAGATGCAACAAACTAGAATAAAAAACATTTAAAGGAGGAAGTGATTCTTTTGAGTCTGGAAGTGGTTATATTATAAACGAAAGCCATAGGTGATCCTGAAATTTACTTCTAGAATACCCATTCAAGGAAATCAGGTAGGACTTCATGCCCATGACAGATTGACATCCATTCACAGACCCACGTTTTCTCAATTCAATTTAGTAATCCTTTTACACAAACTTTAAACTCGCCATCCAAATTATGTTTTTAAGGCAAACCTATTTTAATTAACTTGTTATAGATGATACAAAGGATGCGCCCAATCTTTAATTCTACTCCAGATACTCAGGGATCCCTGATCCTCCTTCAAATGTAGATTTAAAACACTTACCCTGTTATTATTGTTTTGGTTAGTCACAGGATTTTCTAAAATGAAGAATTCATAGTTATAAGGATCAATGTTGCACTCCTGGAAAGGAAGCATTTAATTTATTTATTTGAAATCTTATTTTTTTTCTTCAGCAAAATGGGAAAATATTGAATTTTTCCACAAATAATTCATATTTACATCCAATTTCAATGCTAAGCCATTAAAGATACATTAATATACTTAAAGCCTATTTTTTCATCAGGTGAGAAAGATGGGAAATTCAGGTTCTTCAGGGAGACAATTGCTTCTAATATCCTGCCATGTCACATAAATGACCACTGTTTCTGCCTATTTGAGTAGTTTGACGAGAATATATATAATTGCTACTCTTAGAATTTTTTAACCCTCAGAATTTACTAAATTTCTTAGGGAACCCATTTATATAAAGAAACCAAAGGAAGTGTATCCAAGATGGTGGAGTAGGAAAACCCTGAGTTCACCTCCTACCAAAATTACAACTGTTTACAGAGCAACTATCAAGGAGAATGACCTAAAAACTACATGAAAAGATTTTCCAAAACTAAATACATAAACAAGGAGCCACAATGAGATGACAGGAGGAGCAGAGACATGGTATAGTCAAGACCTACAGCCCTAGGTAGGTAATCCACAAGTGAGAGGATAATGACAATTGTAAAGATTCCTCTCAGGAGCCAGGAGTCAGAGACCCACATTGTGCTTCCCAGCCCAGAGGTCCTGCATGAGTTCCCAGGATATCTGACTTTGAAGGCCAGAGGGGCTTGTGTATGGGAGAGCCAGAGGACTGTAGGAGAAAAAGAAAGACTTCACTCTCAAAAGGTGTGCAAAAATCTCACACAGTCCAAGTCCCAATGCAGACCTGGTAATTTGAGAAGACTCTGAGAAAGACCACTTGCTGATCTTGGAGAGCCTTCCAGAGAGGTAGGGGGCAACTGGGACTCACACTGGGGACATAGACACTGGTGGCAGACATTTTGGGGTTTGTTCTACCACAAGGACACTGGTTCTGGTAAGCACCATTTTAGAGTACTTCTTCTAGTCTATTTGTGCTGGGATTACCCACACACCAGTGGGCCAGCACCAATCCTGTGACCTACCTGTAATGTAGCCAGCTTCCCTGGGACCCAGCCCCATCTATCAGTGGACTGACAGACACCATACAGGTCAAGGCCTGGCAGCCAACCAGGCTGCCAACTGGGCCTCTGGTGCACTGAAGAAGTCAGCCCTACCACAAAAGAAGGGCCCATGCAGCCCACGTAGGGAGCACCCCTAGATAGATATGGTGACCTGAGGTGAGTGTGCTGCTCTGCCCCATAATATGGATCCTACATAGGCAACTTCTCGAAGTTTGGAAAATGTAACCAACCTACCTATTACATAAATATAAACACAGAAAATTAGGTAAAATGAGTCAACAGAGAAATATGTTTCAAACAAAGGAACAAGTCAAAACCTCAAAGAACTAAACAAATTGGAAATAAGCAATCTACCCAATAAAAAGTTCAAGATAACTATCATAAAGATGCTCAATGAGCTCAGGAGGAAAATGAATGAACAAAATGAGAATTTGAACTAAAATTTAGAAAATATAAAGATAACCAACAGAGCTGAAAATTGAAACAAAAATATACTAGAAGGAATAAATAGTAGTTTAGATGATAGAGAGGAACAGATCAGTAAACTGAAAGACAAAGTGGTGAAAAATCACCCAAGCTGAACAGAAAAATAAAAGACGAAGAAGAAGAAGAATTTTAAAAATAAAGGTAGTTTGGGCTTCCCTGGTGGTGCAGTGGTTGAGAGTCCGCCTGCTGATGCAGGGGACACGGGTTCGTGCCCCAGTCCAGGAAGATCCCACATGCCGTGGAGCAGCTGGGCCCATGAGCCATGGCCTCTGAGCCTGCGTGTCCGGAGCCTGTGCTCCGCAATGGGAGAGGCCACAACAGTGAGAGGCCCGCGTACTGCAAAAAATAATAATAATTTAAAAAAAAATAATAAAGGTAGTTTAAGAGACCTGTGGGACAACATCAAAGATGCTAACATTTGCATTACAGGGGTTCCACAAAGAGAAACGGACAGAGAATGTATTTGAATATGATAGCTGAAAACTTCCCTAATCAGGAGAAGGAAACAGACCTCCAAGTCCAGGAAGCACAGAGAATCCCAAACAAAATGGACTCAAAGAGGTCCATAACAAGACAAAGTATAATTCAAATGGCTAAAGATAAAGAGAAAACTTAAAAGCAGCTAGTGAAAAGCAATTAATTACATACAAGGAAACTCCCATAAAACAATGAGCTACTTTTTCATCAGAAACTCTGCAAACCAGATGGGAGTGGCATGATATATTCCAAGTGATGGAAACACCTACAACCAAGAATATTCTACCTGCCAAGGCTACCATTCAGATTTTAAATAGAGATAAAGAGTTTTACAGGCAAGAAAAAACTAAGAGTTCAGGACCACTAAACTGACCTTATTAGAAACGTTAAAGAGACTTCTCTAAGCAGAAAAGAAAAGGCCACAGCTAGAAATATAAAAATTACAAAAGGGAAAATATAATTGGTAGGCAAGACAAACCACTTATAAAGCTATTAGGAATATTAAAAGACAAAAGAAATAAAATCATCTATACCCACAATAAGTAGTTAAGGGATTCACAAAAAAAATAATGTAAAATAAGACATCAACAAACATTAAAAATGGGTGGTGGGAGTTAAAATGCAGAGTTGTTAAAATGTGTTTGAATTTAAGAGATCATCAACTAAAAAAAATCCTATATGCATAGTTTATATAAACTTCATGGAAACAAGTGAAAAAAACCTATAATGGATACACACACACATACAAAATCCAAACATAACACTAGAGATAGTTATCAAAACAAAAAGGAAGAGAGCATAAGAAGAAAGGACCAAAAGAGACCTGCAAAAGAAACCCCAAAACAATGAACAAAAGGCAATAAGTATATACTTATCGATAATTACTTTAAATGTCATTGAACTAAATGCTCCAATCAAAAAACATGAATCGGGGTTTCCCTGGTGGCGCAGTGGTTGAGAGTCCGCCTGCCGATGCAGGGGACACGGGTTCGTACCCCGGTCCGGGAAGATCCCACATGCCGCGGAGCGGCTGGGCCCGTGAGCCATGGCCGCTGAGCCTGTGCGTCCAGAGCCTGTGCTCTGCAACGGGAGAGGCCACAACAGTGAGAGGCCTGTGCACCGCAAAAAAAAAAAAAAAAAAAAAAAAAAACACCATGAATTGGCTGAAGAATTAAAAAAAAAAAAAAAAGACATATATTTTCTGCTTACCAGACACACACTTCAAATCTAAAGATACACACTGACTGAAAGTGAGGGGATGAAATAGGGTATTCATGCAAATGAAAATGAAAAGAAAGCTGGGGTAGCCATACTTATATCAGGCAAAGTAGACTTTAAAACAGAACTGTAAAAAATGACAAAGAAAGACATTACATAATAAAAAGGTATCAATCCAAGAAGAAGCTATAACTGTTGTAAATATATTTAAGCAAAACATACAAACACCTAAATACATAAAGCAAGTATTAACAGACAAAAAGGGAGAAATTGACATTAACACAATAATAGTAAGGGATTTTAACACCCCGATTACATCCATGGGCAAATTATCCAGAAAGAAAATCAACAAGAAAACACTGGCCTTTAAAGACACATTAAAGCAAATGAGCTTAATGTATGTATATATATATATCTATATCTATATCTATCTATCTATATATATCTATATATATATATATATGAATATTCCACCCAAAAGCAGCAGAATACATGTTATATTCAAGTACCCATTGAACATTCTCCAGTTTAGATCATATGCTATGCCACCAAATAGTCTTAATAAATTTAAGAATATTGAAATTATATCAGGTAACTTTTCCAACCACAATGCTATGAGGCTTGAAAGCAAGTATAAGAAAAAAAAAACTGCAGAAAACATGGGTGGTAAACAATATACTGCTAAACAACCAATAGATCACTGAAGAAATCAAACAGGAAATTTAAAAAATACCTGAGACAAATGGAAATAGAAATGAAAATGGAAACACAGCAATCCAAAATCAATGAGACATAGTAAAAGCAGTTCTAAAAGGGAAATTTACAGTGCTAAAAGTCTAATGCATGAATAAAGAAAAATCTCAAATAAACAATTTAAACTAAAAGAGGAATTACCAAAGCCCCAAATCAGTAGAAGGAAAGAAATAATAAAGATCTAAAGACAGATAAATGAAATAGAGACTTAAAAATAATAGAAAATATCAACAGAACTAAGTGCTTGTTCTTTGAAAAGATAAACACAATTGATAAAACTTTTGCCAGACTCATCAGGAAAAAAAGAGAGAGGACCCAAATAAATAAAATCAGAAATGAAAGAGGAGAAGCTTAAAATGGCACTACAGAAATGCAGTGGATCATAAGAGATGACTACGAGTATATGCCACAAAATGGAAAACCTAGAAGAAACAGATGAATTCCTAAAAATGTACAATTTCCCAAGGCTGAATAAGGAAGAAATATAAAATATGAACAGACCAATTACTAGTAATGAAACTGAGTCAGTAATAAAATAACAAACAAACAACAAAAGTTGAGGATGTGATGGCTTCACAGATGAATTCTACCAAACATTTAAAGAAGATTTAACACCTATCCCTCTCAAACAATTTCAAAAAATTTCAGAGGAAGGAATGTTTCCAAACTCATTCTATGAGTCATCACCCCAATGCCAAAACAAGAAAAAAACACCACAATAAAATAAAATTATGGGCCAATATCACTGATGAACATATATGCAAAAATCCTCAAAAAATATTAGTGAATTGAATTGAACAATACATTAAAAGGATCATACACCATGATTAAGTCGGATTTATCCCAGGGATGCAAGGATGCTTCAATATCTATAAATCAATGTGACACTCCACATAAAAAAATATAAAATAAAAATGATATGATCATCTCAATAGATGCAGAAAAAGCTTTCAACAAAATTCAACGTCCATTTATGATTAAAGAAACTCTCAACAAAGTGGGTATGGAGGGAGTATACCTCAACATAATATAAGCCATTATGTGACAAACCTATAGCCAACATTATACTCAATGGTGAAAAGCTGAAAGTGTTTCCTCTGAAATAGGGAACAAGACTAGGACGCCCACTCTTGACACTTATTTCAACATAGTGCTTGAAGTCCTAGTCAAGGCAATCAGAGAAGAAAAAGAAATAAAAGGAATCCAAGTTGGAAGGGAAAAAGTAAAACTGTCATTGCAGATTATATGACACTATATATAGAAAATCCTAAAAAAATCCACAAAACTATTAGAACTAATAAATGAATTCAGTAAAGTTGTGGAATGCAACATTAATATATAGAAATATGCTGTGTTTCTATACAATAACAATGAACTATCAGAAACAGAAATTAAGAAAACAATCCCATTTACAATCTCATCAAGAAGAATACAATACGTAGAAAAAATAAATCTAAGTACTGAGGTAAAAGACTTGTACTCAGAAAACTGTAAGACTGATGAAAGAAATTGAAGATGACACAATGAAATTGAAAGATATACCATGCTCATGGATTGGAAGATATTAATATTGTTAAAATGATCATACTACTCAGAGTAATCTACAGATTTAGAAATACAAATACCCATGACATTTCTTTTAGAGACACAGAACAAATTATTCTAAAAATTGTGTGGAAACACAAAAGACCCTAACAGCCAAAACAATCCTGATAAAGAACAAAGCTGGAGGTATCACACTCCCTGCTTTCAACCTGTACTAAAAGCTATCCTCATCAGAAGAGTATGATACAGGCACAAAACAGACACATAAATCAATGGAACAGAATAGAGCCCAAAAATGAACCCACACATTTATGGTCAATCTATGAGAAAGTAGGCAAGAATACAAAATGGGGGAAAGACAGCCTCTTCAATAAATGCTTTTGGGAAAACTGGACAGCTACATGCAAAAGAATCAGACTGGACTACTTTTTCATACCATATACAAAAATAAAATCAAAATGGTTTAAAGTAAAAGTAGGATCTAAAACCTAAAGTAGGATCCGAAACCATAAAACTCCTAGAAGGAAACATAGGCAGTACACTCTTTTTTTTTTTTTTTTTTTTTTTGCGGTACGTGGGCCTCTCACTGTTGTGGCCTCTCCCGTTGCAGAGCACAGGCTCTGGACACACAGGCTCAGCGGCCTTGGCTTACAGGCCCAGCCACTCCAAGGCATGTGGGATCCTCCCGGACCAGGGCACGAACCCATGTCCCCTGCACCGGCAGGCGGACTCTCAACCACTGCGCCACCAGGGAAACCCCAGCAGTACACTCTTTTACATTGGTCTTAGCCATATATTTTTAACTGTGTCTCCTCAGGCAAGGGAAACAAAAACAAAAATAAACAAATGGGACTACATCAAACTAAAAATCTTTTGCACAGCAAAGGAAACTAGCAACAAAACAAAAAGGGAGAAGATACTTGCAATGAGATATCTGATAAGTGGTTAATACTCAAAATATACAAAGAATTCATACAACACAACATCAAAAATTAAACAACCTGATTAAAAATGGGGAGAGGGGCTTCCCTGGTGGTGCAGTGGTTGAGAATCTGCCTGCTAATGCAGGGGACATGGGTTCGAGCACTGGTCTGGGAAGATCCCACATGTCGCGAGCAACTGGGCCCGTGAGCCACAACTACTGAGACTGTGCATATAGAGCCTGTCATCTGCAACAAGAGAGGCTGCGACAGTGAGAGGACCATGCACCGCGATGAAGAGTGGCCCCCGCTGGCCACAACTAGAGAAAGCCCTCGCACAGAAACGAAGACCCAACACAGCAAAAATAAAATAAAATAAAATAAAATAAATAAAAGGGGAGAATAACTGAATAGACATTTTTTCAAATAAGACATAAATATGGCCAACAGGTGCATGAAAATATGTTTAATGTCACTAATCCTAAAGGTAATGCAAATCAAAACAAAATACCACCTCACACTTGTCTGAATGGCTATCATCAAAAAGATGACAGGTAACAAGTGTTGGGGAGAATGTGGAGAAAAGGCAATCCCTGTACACTGCTAGTGGGATTGTAGATTGGTCAGCCACTGTGCAAAATGTTATGGAATTTCATCAAAAAATTAAAAATAGAACTTCCATATGAACTAACAATTTCACTTCTGTTTTTTTATCCAAAGAAAATAAAAACACTAATTTGAGAAGTTACATGCACAAAAATGTTCCTTGTGTCATTCTTTACAATAGGTCACATACAGAAGCAACTTAAATGTCCATTAATAGATGAATGGATAAAGAAGATGTTTATATATTATATATAAAAACATATATACATACAATGGAATGTTATTCATCCATAAAGAAATGAAATCTTGCCATTTGACATGGGTGGACATTGAGTGCATTATGTTAAGTGAAATAAGTCCGACAGAGAAAAATAAATACCACATGACCTCACTTACATGTGGAATCTAAAAAACAAACAAAACCCAACAAAATGAAACAAAAACAGCTTCATAGATACAGAGAATAAATTGGTGGTTGCCAGAAGGAAGGTCTTGGTGGGGATGGTGGGCAAAACAGGTGAAGGCAATTACGAGGTACAAATCTCTAGTTATATAATAAATAATTTTCAAGGGTATAATAAATAGCATAAGGAATATGGTTAATAATATAAAATTGCATATGGGGTCAGATAGTTACTGGACGTATGGTGGCGATCATTTCATATGCAAATGTCAAATCACTGTGTAGTACACCGGAAACTAACATAATATTGTACATCATCAATATTTCAATAAAAAATAAATTATAGAAATGGATATATATATTGATTACATATAGAAATGTTTGTTTATATTATAAAAGAATGAAGTCTATAAGCATAAACACACACATAAAAAAGACACAAAAGTAATGGGTTTTTGTACCAGTCAGTTGATACTGAAGGATCTTGTCATGTGAATTGGGATGAGAAAAATTGTTTTTTATGGCCTCCCACTTGCCCTAGTGGTTGGAATGAGGTTCACGGGCCTGGCTTACTGCCACCTGAAGCTCTTGTGTGTGTTCTTGGATGTGTGAGTTTGAAGGTATGTCAAAACACTCATGAGCATTTTAGTGAGTCAATGAACTATATGCTCCAGTGCTTTCTTAGGAATACAGACAATTTTCCATATATTGCACATCCAATATTATTAAAGACAAGCTATATGATTTCTACATCTACCAGAGATAGTCTATCATGGAATACAAACAGACACAATACATAGACATACAGACACATGGCAATGCACACAAACATGAGACAAATGCACACACAAACACATGCTTTCTTTCTGTTTCTCAGAATGACATGTTTTGAGTGATGTAAAATCATCAGGCAGGGTTATGTGAGATATCACACACATGTGAAAGATCAATTGATTGTGAGCTTTTACTGTATATTTCAATCCATCAGAGCCTTGGGCTGTTGAACCATAAAATAGAGGCAGGACTTAAAAATTACTTTTTTAGCCAGTTGAAGTTGAGAGAGTTTATTACTGCTTCAGCTCTTTCCTTGCTCCATTTCCCCACAGGAAAACACACCAGCTTATACTATTTCTAACTGCCAACTTCAATGCCCTGAATCCTGACACAGTCTGTATTCCAGAGCTAGTCATATTTGAATAGATTCTTTGAAAGACTGTCTACATTCATGACTGAAGGGCTGGCTCTTTGCACCTGCATGTCCTCATTTGTTTGCATTCTACTAAAGAGAGTTCTACTAATTTGCAGAAATGACATCTTAAAACTTTATAAAGGGGAAGGATCTTAGCTATCATATAGATAGGCACTCTTCTTGTAAAAGCAATGCAACTGAAGCCCTAACAGGTGAAGTAAATTTCCCAGGATCACACAACATCACCATAGTAGTTTCATGGTTTGGGGATTTGACAGACTCCCCTGCCCAACCTTGAGACACATTCAAAGGTGTTGAGCACCATGCTAATGAATTTCACAATATATTATATAATTTATTTAATTATCACAACAATCTCATAAGATAGATATAATCCTATTTTACACTTGGAAATTACCTAGCTGGTAAATGGAGGGATGTAGACAAGAACCTATGTCTCTACACTACCTTTCCAGTGATAGATCTGTACAAAATACCTCAGTTACTAATTCTGCTTTAGGGGGGATTAGCTGACAACTCAGTGAGAGTAAGAATTGGACTCAGAAGTTGTGTTTAAGGCATATTTTGAAGGTGAAATTGAAACCGTGCAACTCAGATTGGGACTTGAACCCACAGGCTGGGACTTGAACCTGGACAGAACCCAGATGGGACTTGAACCCACAGTCTTTTAATTGAGATCACACACCTGGTCTCAGGACTTAATGAAGCTCGGGTTCTTTATGTCTCATTACAGAAAGAATTCAGTGAAAGACAAAGTGATAGGTAAGAAGTGGATTTATTTAGAGAGAAACATGCTCCACAGGCAGAGTGTGGGCCACGTCAGAAGGCGAGAGGCCCTAAATATGGCATGGTTAGTTTTTACGGACTAGGTAATTTCATAGGCTAATGAGTGGGAGGATTATTCCCACTATTTTGGGGAAAGGGGGGGATTTCCAGGAACTTGGCCACTGCCCATTTTTTGGTCTTTTATGGTTAGCCTCAGAACAATCATGGCACTGGTGGGTGTGTCATTTTAGCATGATAATGTATTACAATAAGCGTATAATTAAAAATGTCCACTGAAAGTCAAATCTTCTGCCATCTTGGACCTAGTTGGTTCTAACCAGTTTTTGTCATATGTTACGGCTATGTCATTCTTTTAAAGGTGGTTCTCTGCCCCCTTCCCTCCTGTTTCAAAATGGCAGAGTATAAACTACCTATTTCATAAATTTGCCTTGACCTATTGCTACTCCCTAAGCTGTGTTGTAGCCTAGTAGAGGAGCAGATGGAAAATCAATTGCCAGATAACAGATAGGTCTGGAGAAAATGAGTCCACCCCTATCCATCCCCTTCTGAGAGAGCCCTATTTATAAATAAGTTTGCCCTGAAACCCTCAGAGAAAACCCATTTTCTGGTGAACAGGACAAGTCTCCTCCAGGCAGTCTCATCACTTTGTGTCCTCTATAAAGATATATTTGTGCTGAATCCACAATTAACTGGGAAGAGCATAATATTAATTATTTTGCTCAATTGTTAATCAGTGGGGTGTTTCCCTCATGCATCCTTCTCCTTGCACACCAGCCTGTCAGACAGTAGTAATTGTTGCTTGAACAGGTTTGGGTAAAAGTCTCCAAGGAGGACCAACTCTCTTGTTCCATTAGCAAGAACACATATAGATCATTTTCAGCGCTAATCTAGGGCTAAAATCAATTATGTCTCTTGTATTTAAAAATTAAACTGACTTGCCATGGGAGTAGAATGAAGGAAAAATACATTCCTCCTATTATGTGTAATTACAATTGTAAAACATTTTTCTTTGGAATGTAATTGCTGCCTGCAGAGGCTGAAGTGGGCGAGAGAAGTGTTTAGTGGAAATGTTGAGCTTTCTTTCAGGTTTTTCTTTTGCTTTTGTTTCCCACCCCTCCCCAGGCTTGTTCTTCCTCTTCATTTCAATGCTAATATAACACTGTGGGTTCTCTAAGCCTTCTCAACTTTCAAAGAATCTCAAATGTAATTTAGGACATAAGGAGCAAAAAACAGTTTAGAAAACAGAGAGCTAATTATGCCTGTAATCTATATAATGAAAATTTCAGTCTCACTCTTATTTATTTAGTGTTCATTTCGTGGCCAGGCCCGAGTTAAGTGCTGTGGGAAATGCACACACAATGACATGGTCTCTGCTATCAAAGTCTTTGGTTCTTATGAATGATCCAAGCATAAGTTATATGAAAAATAAGCAGTTTTTTTTCAAATTGAAGATATGATTATTGACCAAGGATGGGCATTACAATGCTTTGGGAGATCAGTAAATTAGAAGACCACGGAATTGATTATGGGTCTCTCCTAAGACTCATATCTCATACTTATCTTATTTCCTCCCTCAGAAATGCAATGATCCGATTTTAGGAGTATTTTGGCTAGAAAAAACAGTAACCAACTAACTCTAAATGGCTCACATATAAGGTTGCTATGAGACAGGAAGGAAATAGGCAGGGCACAACCATTAAAAGAATGAGGGGGGATACAGCTGTTGAAAAGGATCAGGATACAACAAAAACCAGCTGGAATCAGCTAAAGCCAAAATGGCATCAAGGATGGCTCGGTCATTAGCCCATTATACCTTTGCTATAATAGTAAAAGTCACTCCCCCTCATGCCATGACACCTACAAAGATTACTATAAAAGGGAAAAAGGGGGCAGGAACCCAATTCCTGGAAATCCCCACCCCTTCTCTCAAATAGTCTATTCCTCCCACTCAAATTACCCAGCCGTTAAAACTAACCACCTCCACACCCCGCCGCCGCTCTCCCCTTCTGAAACAACCGCATTCTGCTTATGGAATGTGTATCTCTCTAAATATACTTGCTTTCACTTTACTTTGGCTTGCTCTGGAATTCTTTCCTGTGTGAAGCCAAGGACCCTCACTTGGTGAGCTGTCCCAGGCACTAGCGCATGTCCTGGCATGTGACATTTCTCTCTCCTGCAACAGCTGGATAAAATGCAGGCTACCCAGTTAAATGTGAAACTCAGACTGTTTAAAAACAAGACAACAGGCCCCAAGTGGAGTTGTTCATGCTAAGCCTCGCATCACCAAACACAGACTTAATTACCATTTTAGCTTTCCCAGAAATGGAATCTTAAACCAATCAGGAATCACCTGATCAGCACTAGTTATATAATTTTCCTGATAGACTCCTGCCATCCCCTAAAGGACAGTAACCTTGCAATAACCAACCCACTTTTTCTTTTTTGGCCTTGTATAATACCTGTTTCTGCTCCCTTCTGCCTATAAAAGTCTTCAGAGAGCCCATCTATCTGCTAGATTGGATGCTGTCTGATTCAAATGGATTTTTGCTCAAATAAACTCATAATTTTTAATATGTCTCAGTTTTTCTTTTAATAAGATAAACAACTAGTAGAGATATTTTTTAAATATAAGTATGCCACAATTATTGCATGTGACATACTTATACTGAAACAAATGTATTCATTGTTTATCTGAACTTCACATGTAACTAGGAGTGCTATATATTGTCAAATCTGACAAACCTATTTATGTAAAGAGAGCCATTTGTTATTAGGATGTATGATGTCTCCAGGAACTCAAAAGGTGGACTTGTAGCTTGGCCTCAGAAATAGACTAAAATAGTGATTCAGGGCACAGAATCCTCTTTCTCTGTCTCCCATCTCTGTTTCTCTTTATATATCTGCTTTATTCTTGGCTTTTGCTCCAGGCAAATTTTCTTTATTTACCAATGCCAGTCATGGAAAGTAGACATTACTGACTATTTTAGTCTCCTCTTTTAGGAACTGCTTAGTCTAACTCAAAATATCTGGAGAAAAATGTTGATTGGCCAAACTTTTGACAGCTTCCCACTCTTGGAACACAAGTGTAGTGTGAGATTAATCTCATATTATACAAACACAGCTACTCCTGTAAAGCCATGTGTGTTAATGGGCAGTCCTCATAAAAGTGATTGTAGAAGAGAAAAATGGTCACACACAAAAAAACTGGTGTCTACTATAACTTTTAAAATTAGTGAATCCCAAATATATATTATTGTCAAATTACTTCTAGAATTTCTGCTTGCTAGAATGATTTACCTTGAAATCCTTTGTCACCTTAAAATCACCCTAGTTAAAAGACATAGCTCCAGTTTTCTAGTAAAATTAGCATTCTCATTTAATTTATTTTTGTCTGTATATGACAGTATACACTCCCCCATTGCCTTCAAGTCATTATTTCCTCTTTCACATGTTGTCAGTCTCCAAACTCTATTAATGTTTCCTTCATAATATTTTAAAAATTTAATTCTTTATTCTTTTCCATAATACATAATTTTATAATTCTACTTGAGCCTTCATCACTCATTTATGTATTACTTAGGTTGTGTAACAAGTCTTCCATATTCAGACCCTTCTCATTTCAAAAGACTCTAGACACATATCAGTTTTAGATTAGTTTTGTTGTTGTTGTTTAAGCAGGTTACATCTATCATCTTCTCTAATTCAAGTCTAAGTCACTACCATCTATAGACTCTGGAATGGTAAATGGAATAATTCCTGTTTTAAAGACTTAGCTCCTTGATATAGAATAAGTTATAAGTTCATTTTTCTTATGTCATAGGGCCGCTATCAAGATTAAATGCTTCCAAATTTATTGTTTATGGGTTTTAGCACCATATTTGTGCTTTACAAATGATATCTATTAATATCAATATTCAAGGTTTTAACCTAATTCTTCAAATTGCTCACCAGCTTTTTTTCTTGCTATTTATTTATACAAACTTTCTTCTTGATACAACTAACCTATGCAAAGTCTCCTAAACACAACATGGACATTGTTAATTCTGTGCTTTTGCATATAATATCTCCCTACCTAAAATATCCTCTATTCTTTTCTTTCCCTATTTTAGTTTTCCTAGTTGGTGAGGCTTACCTGAAGCTCTGTGACTTTTACAAAGGCTATTTTGACAGTCCCAGCCCTCAGTGATATATCTTTTCTTCAAGAAGTTTTGACATCTGTAGTCTTCCATCTTATATCTTGAATAAGGTTCTAATAATTTTACATTATTAATGATTTTAAATCACATATCCTGTTAATACTAACTATATTTCAGACTCCAGCATAGAAGAGGCTATATTTTCTATATCTTTGTACATTTAATCAAAACAAGTATCTAATTAATTGATATAATTATAAAATTTAATACAGTTGATGATTAGATTAAAAGCACTAGACAATAGACAGTTCTGAAATAGTTTAACATGCCCTCTCTGGAAATAAAATAAAAAGAAGTAGAAATATTATAGCAACTTGGAAGTCATTTTATATGTGTTGTCCCATAATCCCCATTTACAAATTTATAGTCAGAATTTTCATTAAGGAAAAGGTCATGTTGGAGTTTTGAACACCCTAAAACCAGAAGTCTGTGTGAATCATCTTCCAGAAATTGCACTTTATTAAATTTTTTATTTTATTAAGAAAGTGATCAATAAAAACAAATCTGATTCCTTCAGATTCCACAAATTATGTATTTCACGACTGTGTTCATTTGACTGTTTATCAAACCAATTTCAATGAATTTTCAAGACAAATTAGCCATCAGTCAATGAAGACAAGAGGTAAAATTAGTTTGAAAATAATCACTTTGACTTTCATGGAACGATACCATCACAAAATGCTCTACTGATTGATTAAGACAGAGGGAGAAAAAAACTGCTTTGAGTTAAAAAACAAATATTCTAAAATGCACTGATAATGAAACCTAATTTTGCAATGAAATCAGATCAACTGTATATTTATTGTCCTTGAAAAGTAGTGACAATGCTATATAACTATAACTAATTTTCAGTTCCTAGAAATACATAGTAATTGTGATAGAAATAATACTAATGGTATAGTAGAAATGGCAGTCATAGTGATGATAATAATAGTTATATGGTTATTATTAATGAAAAATAACAAAATAATCTGTAGTTACCAATTGGTATAAGATTATAAATGATATAACTATTTTACCCACCCTAATTGTAATTGAGGTGGGATTGATCCATCACCAAAGGCCGGTAGTGGTTGACCTAAACCAGTTTAGAGAATCTCATCACTTCTATGGCAGTGACAGTGAAGGCCTATGCTGATCAATGTATGACATTCCACTGGCCATAGACATGTTCAGTGAGCTTCAACAGTAGACAATCATCATGACACCCAGAGACACATTTGATGGCTATGAAACTTGACCTTCTCTCCCCACACTTCCTGAAATTACTGAGAAAGGAAATGGGTCAGTTTGCTACTGGTAGCCGCTTTGTGACCTGAGGCCACCAGGTTGAGGATGAAGCTGACATTCAGAGGATGCCAGAGACAGTGAGGGAATAATAGAGAAATGGAGTCAAAACCCTGTCAGAATTAACCCTGAAACTATAAATCCTAAACTTTCTATCAATATGAACAAATAGCTACCTCTTTTGTTTAAGCAAGTTTCATATGAGTTTATTATTACCTGCAATGACAAACATTTTAATTAACGTACATAAGTAAATTATTTTATATGTTATAAGTTACTTTATTTATCTTGATCCTTTATTGCAATCTGTGAGCTAAATGCACAGATGTTATTATCCTTATTTTATAGATAAGAATTTGGAGGCTCAAAGAGGTTATCACATTTTACTAAAATAAAAAGTATAATCTAGGGTTTTGGCTCAGGATTTTGGAATTTCATCACAGTGCTCATTCTACAGAAGTTGCTAAGTTGGCCAGTGGAGATATTATTGAGGTCATAAAGAGCACATAACAACACTTTGTAGGTAAGTTTATTGGTCCAGTGCTTTGGTTAGGCTGTTCTAAGCAAGATTGAAAAGAATGAGACTAAAATGTAGGAAAGCAAAGGGAAGTGATGAATCCCATCCAGCATTGTGTGGGATAGTGAAGTCTCTGGAGCAAATCTTTTGCATAGGTTTGTCCCTAATCTGTGCTTTTTGTCACTTTTGTAGTAACACATGTATGTCCCAAACACTTTCCCCAAAAGATCAAAAGTCCTTTCAGTTAGCTTTGTACCTTTCTGTCAAGAAGAAAGTGTTACATAAACTTATTAACACTGAAGCATTAGGGGTTTAATTAAAATGAAACTCCCACCCAGAAAGATTTGCATTCCAATGAGTAATGAAGAGGATGATACTTACCTTAAAGGAATAAAGTAGTACTTAAGATATTTTAAGCATCAGGAAGAATGTTTGGGGGCAAGTGTGTATTATCATCACTTTACAAACTACAATATTACATAACTGACTACTTAACTCTGTAAAGTCCACTAAAAAAGAGGGCATTAATCATCACCCAGAGTTGAAGATTTTAGTACCTTCAATACACAAGTATAGAGATATGGTTGGAGACCTACGTATAAATGTGGATAGAGGGAGAGTTTAAAAGTATCAGCCGAAGAGCGCTGCTTAAAGGGGCTCCACAGACAGGCGCGAGTCACGACTGAAAGCGCGGAGCCCAGTGACGGGTGTGGGACGCTGGGGCTGCTGCTGCCGCCGCCAAGAAGCCCGTGTGCGAGCGCAGGTCACTGTCCACACCGCCCTTCCGGAAGCCTGTGCAGCCCGCCACTGCCGGGGTCCGGGGATCCAGGGGCGGCTTCCCTGGGAGAACGCACGGCGCGCCTCGGGCTGGTGCAACGTCACGCCGACCTCTGCCGCTGCAGGCTCGCCCCGCACTCCATGCCCCTCCCTCCCGCACGGCCTGAGTGAGCCAGAGTCCCCGAAGAGGCTGCTCCTTTGACCCTGTCCTGTCTGAGCGAAGAACAGACGCCCTCCAGCGACCTACACGCAGAGGCGGGGCCAAATCCAAAGCTGAGACCCAGGAGCTGTGAGAACAAAGAAGAGAAAGGGAAACCTCTCCCAGCAGCCTCAGAAGCAGCGGATTAAAGCTCCATAATCAACTTGATGTACCCTGCATCTGTGGAATACATGAATAGACAACAAATCATCCCAAATTGAGGAGCCAGGAGTCAGTGCTGTGCCTCTGAGGTGGGAGAGCCAACCTCAGGACACTGGTCCACAAGAGACCTCCCAGCTCCACATAATATCAAACAGCGAAAATCTTCCAGAGATCTCCATCTCAACACCAGCACCCAGCTTCACTCAACGACCAGCAAGCTACAGTGCTGGACACCCTATGCCAAACAACTAGCAAGACAGGAACACGACGCCACCCATTAGCAGAGAGGTGGCCTAAAATCATAAAAAGCCCACAGACACCCCAAAACACACCACCAGACGTGGACCTGCCCACCAGAAAGACAAGATCCAGCCTCATCCACCAGAACACAGGCACTAGTCCCCTCCACCAGGAAGCCTACACAACCCACTGAACTAACCTTAGCCACTGGGGACAGACACCAAAAACAACGGGAACTACGAACCTGCAGCCTGCAAAAAGGAGACCCCAAACACAGTAACATAAGCAAAATGAGAAGACAGAAAAACACACAGCAGGAGAAGGAGCAAGATAAAAACCCACCACACCTAACAAATGAAGAGGTAATAGGCAGTCTGCCTGAAAAAGAATTCAGAATAATGATGGCAAAGATGATCCATGATTCTATTTCCCAGATGCAAAATCTTGGAAATAGAATAGACAAAATGCAAGAAACAGTTAACAAGGACCTAGAAGAACTAAAGATGAATCAAGCATCGATTAAAAACACAATAAATGAAATAAAAAATACTCTAGATGGGATCAATAGCAGAATAAGTGAGGCAGAAGAACGGATAAGTGAGGTGGAAGATAAAATAGTGGAAATAACTGATGCAGAGCAAAATAAAGAAAAAAGAATGAAAAGAACAGAGGACAGTCTCAGAGACCTCTGGGACAACATTAAACGCACCAACATTCGAATTATAGGGGTTCCAGAAGAAGAAGAGAAAAAGAAAGGGACTGAGAAAATATTTGAAGAGATTATAGTTGAAAACTTCCCTAATATGGGAAAAGAAATAGTTAATCAAGTCCAGGAGGCACAGAGAGTCCCATACAGAATAAATCCAAGGAGAAATACGCCAAGACACATATTAATCAAACTGTCAAAAATTAAACACAAAGAAATCATATTAAAAGCAGCAAGGGAAAAACAACAAGTAACACACAAAGGAATCCCCATCAGGTTAACAGCTGATCTCTCAGCAGAAACTCTACAAGCCAGAAGGGAGTGGCAGGACATAATTAAAGTGATGAAGGAGAGAAACCTGCAACCAAGATTACTCTACCCAGCAAGGATCTCATTCAGATATGATGGAGAAATTAAAACCTTTACAGACAAGCAAAAGCTGAGAGAGTTCAGCACCACCAAACCAGCTTTACAACAAATGCTAAAGGAAATTCTCTAGGCAAGAAACACAACAGAAGGAAAATACCTACAATAATGAACCCAAAGCAATGAAGGAAATGGGAATAGGAACATACATATCAATAATTACCTTAAATGTAAATGGACTAAATGCTCCCACCAAAAGACACAGATTGGCTGAATGGATACAAAAACAAGACCCATATATATGCTGTCTACAAGAGACCCACTTCACACCTAGAGACACATACAGATTGAAAGTAAGGGGATGGAAAAAGATATTCCATTCAAATGGAAATCAAAAGAAAGCTGGAGTAGCAATTCTTATATCAGACAAAATAGACTTTAAAATAAAGACTATTAGAAGAGACAAAGAAGGACACTACATAATGATCAAGGGATCGATCCAAGAAGAAGATATAACAATTGTAAATATTTATGCACCCAACATAGGAGCACCTCAATACATAAGGCAAATGCTAACAGCCATAAAAGGGGAAATCGACAGTAACACACTCATAGTAGGGGACTTTAACACCCCACTTTCACCAATGGACAGATCATCCAAAATGAAAATAAATAAGGAAACACAAGCTCTAAATGATACATTAAACAAGATGGACTTAATTGATATTTATAGGACATTCCATCCAAAAACAACAGAATACACATTTTTCTCAAGTGCTCATGGAACATTCTCCAGGATAGATCATATCTTGGGTCACAAATCAAGCCTTGGTAAATTTAAGAAAATTGAAATTGTATCAAGTATCTTTTCTGACCACAATGCTATGAGACTAGACATCAATTACAGGAAAAGAGCTGTAAAAAATACAAACACATGGAGGCTAAACAATACAATACTTAATAACGAAGTGATCACTGAAGAAATCAAAGAGGAAATTAAAAAATACCTAGAAACAAATGACAATGGAGACACGACGACCCAAAACGTATGGGATGCAGCAAAAGCAGTTCTAAGGGGGAAGTTTATAGCAATACAATCCCACCTTAAGAAACAGGAAACATCGCGAATAAACAACCTAACCTTGCACCTAAAGCAATTAGAGAAAGAAGAACAAAAACATCCCAAAGTTAGCAGAAGGAAAGAAATCATAAAAATCAGATCAGAAATAAATGAAAAAGAAATGAAGGAAACGATAGCAAAGATCAATAAAACTAAAAGCTGGTTCTTTGAGAAGATAAACAAAATTGATAAACCATTAGCCAGACTCATCAAGAACAAAAGGGAGAAGACTCAAATCAATAGAATTAGAAATGAAAAAGGAGAAGTAACAACTTACACTGCAGAAATACAAAAGATCATGAGAGATTACTATAAGCAACTCTATGCCAATAAAATGGACAACCTGGAAGAAATGGACAAATTCTTAGAAATGCACAACCTGCCAAGACTGAATCAGGAAGAAATAGAAAATATGAACAGACCAATCACAAGCACTGAAATTGAAACTGTGATAAAAAATCTTCCAACAAACAAAAGCCCAGGACCAGATGGCTTCACAGGCGAATTCTATCAAACGTTTAGAGAAGAGCTAAAACCTATCCTTCTCAAACTCTTCCAAAAGATAGCAGAGGGAGGAACACTCCCAAACTCATTCTACGAGGCCACCATCACCTTGATACCAAAACCAGACAAGGATGTCACAAAGAAAGAAAACTACAGGCCAATATCACTGATGAACATAGATGCAAAAATCCTCAACAAAATACTAGCAAACAGAATCCAACAGCACATTAAAAGGATCATACACCATGATCAAGTGGGGTTTATTCCAGGAATGCAAGGATTCTTCAATATATGCAAATCAATCAACGTGATACACCATATTAACAAATTGAAGGAGAAAAACCATATGATCATCTCAATAGATGCAGAGAAAGCTTTCGACAAAATTCAACACCCATTTATGATAAAAACCCTGCAGAAAGTAGGCATAGAGGGAACTTTCCTCAACATAATAAAGGCCATATAAGACAAACCCACAGCCAGCATCGTCCTCAATGGTGAAAAACTGAAACCATTTCCACTAAGATCAGGAACAAGACAAGGTTGCCCACTCTCACCACTCTTATTCAACATAGTTTTGGAAGTTTTAGCCATAGCAATCAGAGAAGAAAAGGAAATAAAAGGAATCCAAATCGGAAAAGAAGAAGTAAAGCTGTCACTGTTTGCAGATGACATGATACTCTACATAGAGAATCCTAAAGATGCTACCAGAAAACTACTAGAGCTAATCAATGAATTTGGTAAAGTTGCAGGATACAAAATTAATGCACAGAAATCTCTGGCATTCCTATATACTAATGATGAAAAATCTGAAAGTGAAATCAAGGAAACACTCCCATTTACCATTGCAACAAAAAGAATAAAATATCTAGGAATAAACCTACCTAAGGTGACAAAAGACCTGTATGCAGAAAATTATAAGACACTGATTAAAGAAATTAAAGATGATACAAATAGATGGAGAGATGTACCATGTTCTTGGATTGGAAGAATCAACATTGTGAAAATGACTCTACTACCCAAAGCAATCTACAGATTCAATGCAATCCCTATCAAACTACCACTGGCATTTTTCACAGAACTAGAGCAAAAAATTTCACAATTTGTATGGAAACACAAAAGACCCCGAATAGCCAAAGCAATCTTGAGAACAAAAAATGGAGCTGGAGGAATCAGGCTCCCTGACTTCAGACTATACTACAAAGCTACAGTAATCAAGACCGCATGGTACTGGCACAAAAACAGAAAGATAGATCAATGGAACAGGATAGAAAGCCCAGAGATAAACCCACGGACATATGGTCACCTTATCTTTGATAAAGGAGGCAGGAATGTACAGTGGAGAAAGGACAGTCTCTTCAATAAGTGGTGCTGGGAAAACTGGATAGGGACATGTAAACGTATGAGATTAGATCACTCCCTAACACCATACACAAAAATAAGCTCAAAATGGATTAAAGACCTAAATGTAAGGCCAGACACTATCAAACTCTTAGAGGAAAACATAGGCAGAACACTCTATGACATGAATCACAGCAAGATCCTTTTTGACCCACCTCCTAGAGAAATGGAAATAAAGACAAGAATAAACACATGGGACCTAATGAAACTTCAAAGCTTTTGCACAGCAAAGGAAACCATAAACAAGACCAAAAGACAACTCTCAGAATGGGAGAAAATATTTGCAAATGAAGCAACTGACAAATGATTAATCTCCAAAATTTATAAACAGCTCATGCAGCTCAATAACAAAAAAACAAACAGCCCAATCCAAAAATGGGCAGAACACCTAAATAGACATTTCTCCACAGAAGATATACAGACTGCCAACAAACACATGAAAGGATGCTCAACATCTTTACTCATTAGAGAAATGCAAATCAAAACTACAATGAGATATCATCTCACACCAGTCAGAATGGCCATCATCAAAAAATCTAGAAACAATAAATGCTGGAGAGGGTCTGGAAAAAAGGGAACACTCTTGCACTGCTGGTGGGAATGTGAATTCGTACAGCCACTGTGGAGAACGGTATGGAGGTTCCTTAAGAAACTACAAATAGAACTACCATATGACCCAGCAATCCCACTACTGGGCATATACCCTGAGAAAACCATAATTCAAAAAGAGACATGTACCAAAATGTTCATTGCAGCTCTATTCACAATAGCCCGGAGATGGACACAACCTAAGTGTCCATCATCGGATGAATGGATAAAGAAGATGTGGCACATATATACAATGGAATATTACTCAGCCATAAAAAGAAATGAAACTGAGCTATTTGTAATGAGGTGGATAGACCTAGAGTCTGTCATGCAGAGTGAAGTAAGTCAGAAAGAGAAAGAGAAATACCGTATGCTGACACATATATATGGAATTTAAGAAAAAAAAAAATGTCATGAAGAACCTAGGGGTAAGACAGGAATAAAGACACAGACCTACTAGAGAATGCACTTGAGGATATGGGGAGGGGGAAGGGTAAGCTGTGACAAAGTGAAAGAGTGGCATGGACATATATACACTACCAAACGTAAGGTAGATAGCTAGTGGGAAGCAGCCGCATAGCACAGGGAGATCAGCTCGGTGCTTTGTGACCGCCTGGAGGGGTGGGATAGGGAGGGTGGGAGGGAGACGCAAAAGGGAGGGGATATGGGAACATATGTATATGTATAACTGATTAAATTTGTTATAAAGCAAAAAAAAAAAATAAAGAGAAAAAAAAAGTATCAGCCACATACATGATTTCAGACTGTCAGATAGTTGCAAAAAATTAAGTGGGTTTAGAAGATTAGAAGTGATCTATTATATCAAGTGTATATTAACAATACCTAAGGTTTGTGTAAATAAGTAACATTCATAATACACATGCATACAATTTTAATAAAATAGTTTAAAAAGTATAGCAAATTCAAAAAATTACTATTTTCCTCAATTTTTTTCTGAAGAATTCATCCCAATATGTATGTTTTCATGAACTCATTTAATTCTCCCTTCCCAGAGATAACCACTGTAAGATTTTTTATTCTTTGCTTGAATGTTCTGTTATTACATATTTATGTATAAATAGAAATATTTACTAGTACTCTTCAGATTTTTAAATAATACAGAAATGCTATCCTATTTAAACTTATCATTTATCTACTAGCGTTTTTAGTTTGTTTGACATTTGTTTTTATTCCATCACATGAACATGAATATGTGGCAATTTATATACTCATTTGCCTTTTGGGGGGCATTTACATTGTTCTAACATTGTATAATAGTAATAGATTCTCCAGTATATACCCTTATGTTCATTATCTTGTGACACTGTGCAGGAGTCTCTCAAGGATACACAGGTAGTTGTACCAATTACACGTTTTTCTGTGATTTTGAGTTTGTCTTCCCATATCCTTATGAACCCTTCTTGTTTATCTATTGTATGTATAGAGATACACTTTTCCAATTTAATGGGGGTAAAAATTTTAATTTGCATTCTCTGAGTACTAATGAAGTTGAACATCAAATATATTTATGGATGTTCTTGTTTCCCCTTATGAATGGTCTGTTCATAAATTGCTTTAATTTTTCCTTTATCCATTTGTCTTTTCATTTTGTGGGACCTCTTTTTATATTTTTTTAGCTACATGGTTAAAAAAAAAATCTTCTCCAAGATGATAGCTTTTCTTTTGGTTTTATTTAAGATGCTTTTTAGTTCAAACATTTTTAATTTTAATGTAATGAACTTATCAATATTATTGTTTCATAGTGTATGCTTTTTCTATCCTAAATAATTCTTCCCTACCTCAAAATCATAAAGATACTTTCATGCATTCAATAAATATTTGTTAAGCTACTGCTATATGTTTAGCATTGATCTTAGAGTTGTATACAGTGATGACATTGTACCTATTTTCAAGAATCTTACATTCTATTAAGGGGGAGATAAGAACAAATAAACTATGATAACTCAAAAACAATTCAGATTATAATAAAAAATAAAGCATAACAGGTTATAAATAATGATAGAGAGCCTTACTTCAGGAATGATAGTCAAGGAGTGAATCTCTGAGTAGGTAATGATCCACCTGAATGTTTGAATTCATCTGAAATGAACCAAGAAACTTTTCAATGTTAAAGAGTTCCAGGCAGAGAGAATAGCAAGAGGAAAGGATTTGAGATAGGAGCTTGCCTGGCATGATCAACAGATAGTAACCTATTTTTTTACCCTTAACCTGAATGGCAATGGTCTTAATGTTTGCCCCACACCCCCCAACTCCCCAAAATTCATATGTTGAAATCCTAACCTTCAAGGCAATGATATTAGGAGGTTGAGCCTTTAGGAAGTGAAAGAGCATGAGGGTAGAGTCCTCATGAATGGGATTAGGTCTCTTATAAAAGAGATCCCAGGGAGTTTGCTTGCCCCTTCCACCATGTGAGATTATAATAAAAAGTCTGCAACTTGGAACAGGCCCTCACCTGACCATGCTGGTACCCTGATCATGGACTGCTAGCCTCCAGAATTCTGAGCAATAAATGCCTGTTTTTTACAGGCATTTTTAGTATTTAGTATTTTTAGTATTTTTTTATAGCATCCCAAATGGACTAAAATACATATCATTCCTGAGTGAACACTCAGAGTTTCAGCTTAATCTGATAACTTGGTTTTTCTTTCACATATATTATAATTTTCTATCTTTGTGTCTTCATAAATATAAATTCTTCTTTTATATGGCATTCTCTCCACTCCCCATTCCACTTACCAAAATGAATTTCACTTATTTATTCATTCAAAATCTGCTCTTTTCTATGTAAGTCATCATGAATGAAACTTTAATTTTCTCAGTCTTCTGAGCTGATATTATCTCTTCTTAAGATCTGCAGAGATGTTGGCAAATATCTAATGACACATAATACTTTTTGCCATATCTCTTTTCCTTTTTTAAATCTTTCCTTCTATATTAGATTGAAAGTATAATGAGAACAGGACCGAGATTTACTTGAATTTCTATCATCTGTGCCTAGTGTGCTGCCTTACAAAAAGTTGGTGTTTAATACATAATTAAATTGAATTCATTACCAATGCAGTAGGGGCTGGAATCAATACTGGGACAGTATTCTGGCCTCTCCTATTTAGTGGAATTTGGAAGTTGTAATTGTTCCATAAGTCATTTTGTACGTCTCTAGTCTGCATTTCCACCACCTGTTTTAAGCAGTGTCTATTAGTGTTAAACATTGTTTGTGTGTGTGTTTTGTGTGTAATTTTCCCTTAGGTAATAATATTGGATCATTCTAACTGCAAATATTTATCTGATCTTTGTTGCTAACTGCTCTTGGGAGAAAGACCTAAGTCAAGCATTAAGCTATCAAATGAATGTCACAATTTGCTGAGCATGGAAGAGACAATGAGAAGGCCATTCAATGATCAATGCCTTTAGATTACATGCTTGTTTTTTTCTCACTTCAAGACATTTTCCTATGCCATTTAATTTCTGTAATTAAATTTTGACCCTTGTAGTTAAAACATTTGATTTGGGGGAAATTGCTTGATTTCTTTGTCGCATTGTTTTCATGCTATTTCATGTTATTTCATAGAAATAACAACTTTGCACAGAGGTTCTCACCTTAAATTAAATGGTATAATATTAGTAAAGTACCTAGAAGTGTCTAACACATTGCGTACTTAACTAAATGTTAACACCCTTTTAGTTCTATGCCTGTCCAAATAAATCTGCTCATATTAACATAAGGGCAGCCAAACTTTGTATAAATGTGGCGAGAAAGAGGCAAGCCAAAAACTTTATGATAGGCAGCTGTGACTTGCATCTCTCAATAACTGTCATTGAGACATCTATGTTGTGTGTTGAACCCTAAGCAGACTGAGAAAATGTTAAGGCACTGAGGACATTATGAGATTTAGTCCCCTGATTTGATCTGCAGTTAATTATACTGGACTTGTGGCCTCCCTTCCTGCTTTGTATTCCTGTTCTAGTGGGAGCTGGAGAAACACGTTATAAATTAAATTCCACATGGCCAAGGATCTGCCACCTTGTATTCTCTTTCTATTTTATCTGAGGAAAGGTCTTGGCACTGGTGACCCATATTCCCAGGCACATCTTGAGGCACGACTCAATACAGGTTCACCTGGAGGACTGTATTTCTGACCATCCAGCTCTGAGTATTATTTTCAGCAACTTGGACTAACCAAACACATTAGACATCATTAAGCTTGACAACAGCTTCACAAATACTTCAGGGGGGTTATCTTACCTTGGAAGCTCTATAATGAATTATTGGCTACTGCTATTTTAGAGATCCAGCATAAGGATAAATCTCTTGTCCCTAGTATATACTACCCCCTTTTATTTTACATTGGCCTATGATATTTAAGCTCTGGTATGTCTTGTAGCTAAGAGCCTTGGATATTTTACTTGTGGTAGAATGAGCATATTGCTGAAGGAGTTTCTTAATTTGGCTGTCTTTCTTGGCTTATCTAAGAAAGAAACCTCAAAGACTAAATTTATCATAAGTGGCCACTGTTGATTTAGCTGTTTTATTCATTCAAGTAAGTCAGAGGAGATTTTAAATTTGCTTTACTAAGAACCATCTTAGTAAACTCTCTTCCATTAATTTTGCTGATCCTCTAAAGAGGATTTTGGACTGAACTGGTACACTCAAGTAAATGCCGATTATGTGGCAAGAGTCAGGAATAGGTTTCTCTGCTGGTAAACATGAGGGAAAGAAAATACCTTCAGAGACAATGGGTGCCAATGAATGGAACCACAGCAAAGTCCAAATGGGGAAATAAAGTCAAATACTAGTAAGAGCAGAAGTAACAAGTCTTGGCAAGGGCAGAGGCTGGAATCCTGGTCTACATGGAGAATATAAAGCTTCCTGAGTTGTGGTAGAGAGAGAATTATAGGAAAAGCAGGTTGAAAACAGCTGGGGTGGGAGAGAAAGTACAAGTGGGAGAAGAGTTGAGTTTTAGTGTCCTTGCTTTGCCTGTCCTGTTATATTAGGGGCAAATTAGACACATCTAAGCAATCGACCAACTTAAAGGTGTACCAACTTAAAACTAAGCATATTTTCACCAATAGCAATGACATGGAAGTGTAGATGCTTAGATTGGAGATGCTTATTTACAAGAAAGTAAAAGAGATTCTAAATTTTCTGCTGTCACAGAGACTTCAAGACAATGATTATCTACCTTGTTTGCCTATTAGAACTACCTGTGGATTTTTCAAAAATACTGATTCATGGGTCCCACCTCAACAGATTCTGATTTAATTGATCTGGTGTGTGGACTGGACATCCCTGCTTATTAAAAGTTTCCCAGGTGATTCTAATATGCAGCTGAGGTTGCAAGCTTCAATCTAGAAGGGCAGCTGACTCTGATTAACTTTAGTCCTATTCCTACATGAGAATAAACATCTTCAGGAAAGAATCACACTCTCATTGGTGGAGATATAAATATTAGAGGTATAAATTTTATCATGTTTCTTACAAAGCCAAATAGATTTCAAGGCCTCAATCAGCTTTAATATATAACAGATATATTTCAGGGAATATTAAGTAGATCAACAGTCTTTCCTGATTCAACTAACTGGATAATTATTCAGTTGTTTAATTTATTAGACAGAATCTGAAGCCACATAGAAAAGAGGACATATTTTTAAAAGATTGGTAATGCATAATAATGAAAAGGAAATTATTGGGAGCCTATTGTTTTAATTGATTAATATGACAAAATGATGAAACCTAGGCTTTTTTTTAATACTCATAACTTGTTCCCCTATCCTAGAAATACTCTGACCTAGAAAAGTTCATAGGTTTAAATTGCTCAATAATGAAAGTCAAAGAAGGGAAAAGAACATCGTATAGCTCATTTCCTTTCTCATCATGTCTTCGAAAACTGGAATAATCGTAAATGAAGACTCCACAACCTTTCCTGGTTGTGATACATGAATCTCACGTTCCCTGAGTTTCTTCCCAGAGAGCCAGTGATAGCATTCAGGGCCTCATCATCAAATAAATTAGTCTTGTATGGATGTATTTTCAGTTCAGTAAAACCTCATTAATTTAGGAGACAGCATGACAGAATTGGTCTAGAATCTGGAGAAATGAATTCTGGTAACAGCTAGTATCATCGAAGGGAGTTTGACTGTATCCCTTAATCTAATTTTCTTGTTTATCTTTTGTCCTGCCTATCTAGAAATTTTCTGCTAAAACAAAAATTATAGAGCTGCAGCCACTTAAGACTTTGATCTACAGCTCAGTGTTGTTCCATTCTCCACCCACTTTCCCCTTTGTTAGGCATTATACTTTCATCTAAAGATTTTCAGAGGAATATGATGCAACTGAAACTTTAGATAAGTTCCATTTGTGATTATTATAGAAGAATGAGACACAGCCCACATTTTGGAAAACTTTACAATCATAATTTTCAATGTGAGCCACATCTAATCTCTGGAACAGCCTATTCATGACAGGCAACTTATCTGAAACCCTGTATCTACTACTCATCTTTGTAGCCTTTAGTCCTCTACCTAGTGAGTCCCTCCATGTCCTCAGCCCACTAAATATATTCTACTCTTTAACCTCATTTGTGTGAGCCAAGTTTATAAAATTAGTATTCTCTTCTAGCCTGTGTTGCATTCTAGTTCTCTGCTGGGACAAAATTACTGCCCAAAGGTCTAGCCCATGACAGGAGGGCTTGAAAATCAGACTAGCTATTTTCTAGGTCACTATCTCTAAGAATTGGAACTGCATAATTTGTGAGGCTCACCGAACAGTAAAAACATGGTATTGTGAAATTATTAAGAAATTAAAGATGGCCACAGAAGAGCATTATACCAAGCGCTGATCCTTCTCAGCATAGGACTCCATGTAATTGTTTTAAACCCAGTGCTGTCCATATTATACAACTCAGACACTGTCTTGGCTCCTTTTTTTTTTTTTTTTTTTCGGTACGTGGGCCTCTCACTGTTGTGGCCTCTCCTGTTGCGGAGCACAGGCTCCGGACACGCAGGCTCAGTGGCCATGGATCATGGGCCCAGCCGCTCCACGGCATGTGGGGTCTTCCCGGACCAGGGCACGAACCCATGTCCCCTGCATTGGCAAGTGGACTCTCAACCACTGCGCCACCAAGGAAACCCTTGAGTCCTTTAAAACAAAAAAGTTTGTTTCTTTTTTGTAACTGAAAAGAGAATCACTGACCTATTTATACATATTCTCATACTTAAAGACCCTAGTTGCCTTGTGGGTAACTACAGGACTAGATCTTTTGTATGGTGAAGCCTTCTGGATCTTGCCCGAGCCCCTCAGAGTAACTGGAATGCTGGCGTTCTCCTTAAGAACATGACCTCACCCAGTTAGCTCAACAATCCCTGTCCCAGCACTGCCCATCCCCTGTGCTGTAGGGGTGTACACTGTCCTCTATTCTCAGCTTAGCTGCCCCATTCTTGCCCAAAGAATATGGATGGTGCTCTTTTCCCACACTCACCCTCTTAAGTAGTACCTGAAGGTTTTTAAGTATCTGAGTGCGCCGTGAGCAGCAGGCCAGCTTCCTCACTGAACAGCCAAATGGTTTAAGTTTAGGACTGTAGTGTTTCCTCTCAAAGACTATACCTTCAATCATTTAAATCTTAAAGCAGAGTGACGTCCCAACTCACTGAATGGAAGATTGCTAAGGTTGGAAGAATTTGGGCCAGAAGTGTGAGATTTTTTTCTGATCCAACATGGCCTCTGGGCATTGAGATAGCACTTTTCCCCAGGGTCCTTGCTCTAGTGTCCTATCCCTGACACTCCTAAGGCCAAAAATGAATGGTGAGTCCAGTTTAAGGGATGGGGCCCAGACATCCAATGCCCAGGACCCAATCAGTATATTGTAACCCTGTTTATTTTGCTCAGAATTCCTTTCCTGTCAAGTTTGTTTCTCCTATTTCTCCCTCATTCTGAGCTTCAAATCTAAAAAATGGCACCTAAACCCACCATTTTTAAAAAATGTAAATAAATAATAAATAAAATAAAAATTATTTGCCCTTCCTCAATGGTAATTATGGTTATTAGAAACTTGAAGGTCAGCAATTCCGTTGTAAAGATGGGGCAAGTGCTTTTATTCCCTCTAAATACAACAGAAAAGAAAGTGTTTTATTTATTTATTTATGTACTGCCAAATGAGTAACAGGAGATATACTTTCAAGCCTTACTGCACCAGTTTACTCCCCATGGTGCTTAAGTCCAGTGTGCCTATAGAACGTGCTGGCTCTGACCTGTCTCTAAGCATTGTTTTAAAGATTAAATGGGATAATATGTATAAAATAGTTTTGAAAGTGCAAAATGTGATAAAAATTGTTGTACACGGAAATTTTTATTATCCACCTGGTATTTGAATAAAACTGACAAGATAGTAAAATTCTAGAATGTTTAGAAATGGGAAACACACACATATGCACATACACACAGAGAGATAACATTTAGTGCAAATGCTTCATTTCATAAGTGCAAAAACTGATAGAGCTAAAACTAGAAAAGTGTTTTGTAGCTCCTATCTTCTTTCTTTGGTATCTATGTGCTATAAAGGTTTGTTAGGCATAATTTTGAGCAAACACAAGACGGCAGAGACTGACTTGCTCTTAGGTATAATTTCTTCGGTAAAACTGTAAGTGTTGTATTGCAAGACTATAGGAAAAACATAGTATATCAGATTTTGTCTCTTTCAGCGATGCTAGAGAATGTTGACAAGCAATGTCAGTATCCATTTCTGGGACTGCAAAATGGTGACATTTTAATGATATCATTTTATTTTCCCTTATAAGTTGTATTAACTTTATAAGAAAATATTTCCCTCACCTCCTGCCTCTACTATTTGGTCACCTGTTAGTACAATACACATAGAAAAGTCAGAATAAATGCTTAATCTTTGTTTTTTAAATTTACATAATTCCCTATCTTTCTTGTAATGTAAGACTTTTTAAAAATATATCATTAGGAATTCATGGATCTAAACATATTTGAAGAGTTTCAGTACATTGCAGTGCTTACCAGTATTGAAGTAAAAATATTCTAGAAACCAAAATTAAAATTTATCCACAAAGTTTTGCTTCCCTCCTTGTTTCCCTTCCTTCCCTCCTCCCTCCCTTCACCATACCCTCCCTCCTTTCCCATACCTTTATTCCTCCCTCTCTTCCCTCCCTTCCTTCCCTCTCTCCCCCTTCCTTCCTTCCTTCCTTTATTTTCTCCCTTCCTTCCCTCATTTCAACTTCTAGTTATTTTTAAGACCTTAGGGATATTCATTGCCACTGGGTTGGTTATTGTTACTAGGTCTTTTAGGTGGATAGAGTCAAGCTATATATTCATATTATGAATTCAGATTGATATTTTCAATTCAAGTTCAGAACCACAGAATTTTTAATTCAACTTTTTCTAGTTTACATTTTCTTTCTTCTACACAGAGAGTCTCAAGAACAAATTACTTTATTTCACTGAAAGGCATTTGCTTTATTTAACTCTTCACACAAAATAGACTGAATAATTCTAATATTACTGCTATTAATAATGATTCTTAAAACATTTAAAAAGTTTTATTTTTGTTTTTACTCTTTTTTTGCTCAGATCTTCCCCATTCTCTTAACATTTTTATGGTCATTCTGGGTTAATATTTTCAGGTACACTGTATGCTGTTTCTATAAGTGGGTTTCTTTTTTTTATTGTGGATTTTCTTGATTTGTTGTTTCAGTATTTTTTCTGTTTTTGTTTGTTTTGTCTTGGTTTTCTGCTTCAAAGACTCCTATTGTTTGTATGTTGGATCTTCATTGTCTGTCTTCAATATTTGTCAAATACTTTTTATCTCTTTATTATTTTTTCTTTTAAAAAGTTTCTTCTTTGCACCTTCCATTTATTTCAAAGTACTATTTGATGTATTTATTCATTCTTTTGTGCTTTTTCTTTCAGTTTAGTCTTCATTTTTAAAGTGAGTCAAATTTTATTTTTGTTTCCTGAATGCTGTTAAATTGTGTCTGAGTTCTTCAAATTATGATTTATGCTGCTAATTTTATATAATTTTAAAGCTAATTTTGAAATAGCACATTGCAATTATAACCCTACATTTTACTGGTTCATTGCAGCACCTTAAAATTATACAATGTATATGTCAAATATATCAATAAAAAATAAAATAAAACAGTACATTGCAGTACGTCTTTTTGACCTTTATTTTTATAGGAATATTTTCTGTTCCTTACTGTCTTTGTTTTCTTATAGTACCTTTTATGGAATTTTACCTTAATAACTTTCTGGTGTCTATTTGTTATATTAAATCAGTTTTCTTAAAACATTAAAAAGAAGTAAGCTTCAATACTGCCTTTCTATCCAAAATGAGCTCCTTCTATTGCTTGATCATCATTTAAAATATAGGTTTTTATTTTTTGAGGTTTTTTTTTTTCATTCTTTCCACAATCTGACTTTTATTTGGACTTTCAGTTTTCTTCCTATATATTTTCCCTGTTATGCTCAATTACTCCTTAATGTGGTATCAAGACCCAAGGGAAGGGAGAGCCTGGTCACACAGTTTAAAAAGTACATGGAACCAGATTGCAGGCTCTATCCTTACCCATTATTGGTGTGTGCAATAATCCTTCCATTTTCAACCACTGTTCTCTCTTGGCTTGTCATGCTTTTCAGTGAATACTTGTTGACTATTTGGGGGTTATTATAGTCTCATGTACATTAGACATCCCATTGCTTGCTCTTTCTCACATCTGTGAAGATGCTTAGAGAATGCAGACTTTTTCACATTTGGTAATTTGCTCTTATCTACTATTTTAGATCCATAAGGATATCTTATTACCCTGTTTTGTCATAAATGTTATCCATTTGATGTTGTTATTGTTTTTCTATTTTATTACTTACTCTGGTTTTACATGGAATTTGGGAAAACTAGTCTGTTTTCCAAGAACTTTAAACTATTTTCCTAGAACTATTCCAATTGCAATTATTCTTGCTTATTTATCAAAGTAGGCTAAGTCTATTTCAACCATTTCGATTGTAATTATTCTTGCCTATTTATCAAAAGGCTCAGTCTGATCATTACTAAGTAAAAATCTATTTTTTCTTTATTTAAAATATATTTGTTGAAGGTCTACTACCGTAATAAATCCTTTCAAATTATTCTGTGTGTATCATGAAAGTTATATATATATATATATATATATATATATATATGCATACCTTCAAAATTACTCTAAACAATTGAATCTAGAAAAGATTTCATTTGAAATTTATTTAAATTTATTTATTTTATTTATTTACTTTTGGTTGTGTTGGGTCTTCATTGCTGTATGTAGGCCTTCTCTAGTTGTGGCAAATGGGGGCTATTCTTTGCTGTGGTGCACATGATTCTCATTGCAGTGGCTTCTCTTGTTGTGGGGCATGGGCTCTAGGTGCACAGGCTTCAGTAGTTGTGGCACATGGGCTCAGTAGTTGTGGCTTGTGGTTTCCAGAACACAGGCTTAATAATTGTGGCACATGGGCTTAGTTGCTCCGCAGCATGTGGGATCTTCCTGGACCAGGGCTCAAACCCGTGTCACCTGAATTAGCAGGTAGATTCTTAACCACTCTGCCACCAGGGAAGCCCCTGAAATTTATTTAGAGCAAATATCATTTCTCATCTGGATAAATTTCAAATGATACAGAGCTCCACCCCTTTTTTTCCAGTTGATTTGCATAGGTGAAGTTTGATTATATTTTTATCCTTTATTTTTAAAGGAAGGTTGAGATGACATCCATATTCTCTGTCTTAGCTTCAAAACTGTCCAAAGTTTCAGTGGGAGCCAAAAGGTTTAAAAATAACTGAATTTGAGGAAATTGTTAATAGAAATATGGCCTATGGCAGTTTTATTTTTATTTTTTATGTTACTGGTTTACCTAGGCAACATTTAAAAAAAATAAATTTATTTATTTATTTATTTTTGGCTGCATTGGGTCTTCATTGCTGCACCTGGGCTTTCTCTAGTTGCAGTGAGTGGGGGCTACTCTTCATTGTGGTGTGTGTGCTTCTCATTGAGGTGGCTTCTCTTGTTGCAGAGCACGGACTATAGGTGCGTGGGCTTCAGTATTTGTGGCACGCAGGCTCAGTAGTTGTGGTACATGGGCTTAGTTGCTCTGTGTCATGCAGAATCTTCCCAGACTAGGGCTCAAACCCGTGTCCACTGCATTGGCAGGTGGATTCTTAAACATTGCACAAACAGGGAAGTCCTAGGCAACTTCTTAAAAATATAAAACTCTGGTCACAGCATAAACCTAATGTGTCAGATTCTTTGGGAATGTGTATCTTGGAAGATGTTTACACATTTTCAAATGCAGAAATAGTTGAATACCATGTTCTAGAGACCAGACACTTAGTCAGAAACAGATCAAGTAGCTAAAGCTACCAAAACACACAGGAAAAAAACATCAGTAGGCAGGCTGAAAATTAAGACAGAGGAGAGTGGAACGAAGTAGGGAGTGAGAAAGACAGAATCTAGGAGAAAACTAGTGGAGAACCAGCAGTCGTTGTTAAAGTTCAGGTAACTGGTTTTACTTAATCATGGAAGGCAGTGATATGATATTATGGCTTTGTCATCTAGGACTTCTCATAAAATTCAAGAAAGGTATAACATTTATATGGCATGAGTGCCAAAATCTAGCACTCTACAGCTCGTGGCATACTTTGCTAATCAGTCATAAAACTTTTTCCTCATAATTCTTATTTTTTAAAATAAAGAGAAACAGCACTGTGTAAACATTTCCAACAGGTTGTAGTTGGCCTCTCAGTCAAGACATATTTGCATTCTTATTTAGTAACTGAATATTTAATAATACAAAAACAAAAGCCTTGGACTAATCTTAGACATGCAACAACTGGATATATTTGGGTAGCTTAAGATACAACTAAGGATATCTTATGAACAAAGACTCAGGGTGAATGATTAGCATAACCTAGAAAATATAAGATTGACCTAAAGCCTTAGTTGCTGGATGGGTGGACAGTCTGTTCTTGTTAGTTTTTTTTTTAATCTTCCTTTTCTTTTCTTTCCTTTCTTTTAATTGAAGTATAGTTGTTTTAAAATATTGTGTTAGTTCATACTGTACAGCAAAGTGAATCAGCTGTATGTGTACATGTACTGCCCTCTTTTTGGATTTCCTTTTCATTTATGTCACCACAGAGCACTGAGTAGAGTTCCCTGTGCTATACAGTGGGATCTTCTTAGTTATCTCTTTCATACATAGTATCAATATTCTATATATGTCAATACCAATCTCTCAATTCATCTCACACCCCTCTTACCCCTTGGTATCCATATGCTTGTTATCCACATCTGTCTCTATTTGTACTCTGTAAATAAGATCGCATATGCCAATTTATTCAGATTGCACATATATGCGTTAATATGATATTTGTTTTTCCCTTTCAAACTTACTTCACTCTGTATGACAGTCTCTAGGTCCATCCACATCTCTACAAATGACCCAATTTCATTCCTTTTTATGGCTGAGTAATATTCCATTGTATATATGTACCACATCTTCTTTACCCATTTGTCTGTCAATGGGCATTTAGGTTTCTTCCATGTCCTGGCTATTGTACATAGTGCTACAATGAACACTGAGGTGAACATATGTTTTCAAATTATTGTTTTCTCTGGGCATATGCCCAGGAGTGGGATTGCTGGGTCATATGGTAGTTCTATTTTTAGCTTTTTAAGGAACCTCTATACTGTTCTCCATAGTAGCTGTATCAGTTTACATTCCCACCAAAAATGCATGAGAGCTCCCTTTTCCCCACATGCTCTCCAGCATTTATTGTTTGTAGATCTTTGACGGTGGCCGTTCTGACTGGTGTGAGGTTATACTTCATTGTAGTTTTGATTTGCATTACTATAATAATTACTCATGTTAAGCATCTTTTCATGTGCTTTTTAGCCATCTGCATGTTTTCTTTGGAGAAATGTCTATTTAGATCATCCATCCATTTTTTGATTGAGTTGTTTGTTTTTTTGATATTGAGCTGCATAAGCTGTTTGTATATTTTGGAGATTAATCCTTTGTCGGTTGCTTCATTTGCAAATATTTTCTCCCATTCTGAAGGTTATCTTTTTGTTGTATTTGTTTGTCATTTCCTTTGTTGTGCAAAATCTTTTAATTTTCATTAGGTCACATTTGTTTATTTTTGTTTCTTTTCTCATTACTCTAGGAGGTGTATTAAAAAAGATCTTGCTGCAATTTATGTCAAAGAGTGTTCTACCTATGTTTTCCTCTTAGAGTTTGATAGTGTCTGGCCTTACATTTAGGTCTTTAATCCATTTTGAATTTACTTATGTGTATGGTGTTAGGGTGTGTTCTAATTTTATTCTTTTACATGTAGCTGTCCAGTTTTCACAGCACAACTTAAAGAAGAGGCTACCTTTGCTCCATTGCATATTCTGGCCTCCATTGTCATAGATTAGGTGACTGCAGGTGCATGGAATTATCTCTGGGCTTTTCATCCTGTTGCATTGACCTATATTTCTGTTTTTGCACCAGTACCATACTATCTTGATTACTGTAGCTTTGTAGTATAGTCTGACGACAGGGAGCCTGATCCCTCCAGATCCATTTTTGTTTCTCAAGAATGTTTCTGCTATTCAACATCTTTTGTGTTTCCATTCAAATTTTATGATTTTTTTTCTAGTTCTGTGAAAAATGTCATTGGTAATTTGATAGAGATTGCATTGAATCTGTGGACTCGTTTAGGTAGTATAGTCATTTTCACAATATTGATTCTTCTAATCCAAGAAAATGGTACATCTCTCCATCTGTTTGTGTCATCTCTGATTTCTTTCATTAGTATCTTATGGTTTTCTGTGTACAGTTATTATGTCTCCTTAGGTAGGTTTATTCCTAAGTATTTTATTCTTTTTGCTGTAATGATAAATGGGATTATTTCCTTAATTTATCTTTCTGATTTTTCATTGTTAATGTATAGGATTGCAAGTGATATCTGGGTGTTAATTTTGTGTCCTGTGACTTCACTAAATTCATTGATTAGCTATAGTAGTTTTCTGATGGTATCTTTAGGATTTTCTATGTATAGGATCATGTAATCTGCAAACAGTGACAGTTTTACTTCTTCTTTTCCAATTTGTATTAATTTTATTTCTTTTTCTTCTCTGATTGCTGTAGCTAGGACTTCCAAAACTATGTTGGATAATAGTGACATGAGTGGGCACCCTTGTCTTGTTCCTGATCTTAGAGGAAATACTTTCAGTTTTTCACCATTGAGAATAATGTTTGCTGTGAGTTTGTCATATATAGCCTTTATTATGTTGAAGTAGCTTCCCTCTATGTTCACTATCTGGAGAATTTTTAATATAAATCAGTTTTGGATTTTGTCAAAAGCTTTCTCTGCATCTATTAAGATGATCATATGGTTGTTATTCTTCAATTTGTTAATGTGGTGTATCTCATTGATTCATTGCCATATATTGAAAAATTCTTGCATCCCTGGGATAAATCACATGTGATCACAGTGTATGATCTTTTTAATGTGTTGTTGGATTCTGTTTGCTAGTATTTTGTTGAGGATTTTTGCATCTATGTTCATCAGTAATATTGGCCTGTAACTTTCTTTTTTTGTGACATCATTGTCTGCTTTTGACATCAGGGTGCTTGTGGCCTCATACAGTGAGTTTGGGAGTGTGCCTCCATCTGTAATTTTGTGGAAGAGTTTGAGAAGGATAGATGCTAGCTCTTCTCTAAATATTTGTTAGAATTCGCCTCTGAAGCCGTCTGGTCCTGGACTTTCGTTTGTTGAAAGATTTTAAATCACAGTTTCAATTTCATTAATTGTGATTAGCCTGTTCATATTTTCTATTTCTTTCTGGTTCAGTCTTGGAAGGTTGTCCTTTCCTAAGGTTTTGTCTGTTTCTTCCAGGTTGTCCATTTTATTGGCATATGGCTGCTTGTAGTAGTCCTTTTGTATTTTTGCAGTGTCAGTTGTAACTTCGTTTTCATTTCTAATTTTATTGATTTGAGTCCTCTCCCTTTTTTTCTTGATCAGTCTGGTTAAATGTTTATCAATTGTTGTTTATCTTCTCAAGGAGTCAGCTTTTAGTTTTATTTTCTGTTTCTTTGCTTTTTTCTATTTCATTTATTTCTGTTCTGATATTTATGATTTCTTTTTTCTACTAACTTTTGGTTTTGTTTGTTCTTCTTTCTCTAGTTGCTTTAGGTGTAAAGTTAGGTTTTTTTATTTGAGATTTTTCTTGTTTCTTGAAGTAAAGTAGGATTGTATTGTTATAAAATTCCCTCTTAGAACTTCTCTTGCTGCATCTCATAGGTTTGGGGTCTTTGTGATTTCATTGTCATTTGTTTCTAGTTATTTTTTAATTTCCCCTTTGATTTCTCCCATGATCCGTTGGTTATTTAGTAGCATATTGTTTAGCCTCCATGTGTTTTTGTTTTTTTGCCTGCAATTGTTTTCTAATCTCATAGCATTGAGGTCGGAAAAGATGCTTGGTATGTTGTCAATTTTCTGAACTTTACTGAGGCTTCATTTGTGATCCAAGATGTGATCTATCCTGGAGACTATTCCATGTGCACTTGAGAAGATGGTGTATTCTGCTACTTTCAGGTAGAATGTGCAATAAATATCAATTAAGTCTATCTGGCCCAATATGTAACTTAAGGCTTGTGTTTTCTTATTAATTTTCTGTCTGGATGATCTATCCGTAGGTGTAAGTGGGGTGTTAAAGTCCCCCACTATTATTGTGTTGCTGTCAATTTCCCCTTTTATGGCTGTTAGCATTTACCTTATGTATTGAGGTGCTCCTATGTTGGGTGCTTATACATTTATAATTGTTATATCTTTTACTTGGATTGATCCCTTGATCATTATGTAGTGTCCTTCCTGGTCTCTTTCGACAGTCTCTATTTTATTAAAGTCTATTTTTTCTGACATGACTATTGCTACTCCAGTTTTCTTTTGATTCCCATTTGCAAGGAATATCTTTTTCCATCCCCTCACTTTCTGTCTCTATGTGTCCCTGGGTCTGAAGTGCATCTCTTATAGACAACATACACATGGGTAATGTTTTTGTATCCATTCAGCCAGTATGTGTCTTTTGGTTGGCACATTTAATCCATTTACATTTAAGGTAATTATCAATGTGTATGTTCCTATTAGCATTTTCTAATTTTGGGGTGTTTGTTTTTATAGATCTTTTTCTTCATTGGTGTTTCCTGCCTAGAGAAGTTCTTTTAGCATTTGTTGTAAAGCTGGTCTGGTGGTGCTGAATTCTCTTAGCTTTTGCTTGCCAGTAAAGGTTTTGATTTCTCCATCAAATCTGAATGAGAGCCTTGCTGGGTAGAGCAATCTTGATTGTAGTTTTTTCTCTTTCATCATTTAAAATATATCCTGCCACTTCCTTCTGGCCTGTATACTTTCTGCTGAAAGATAAGCTGATAACCTTATGGGGATTCCCTTGTATGTTATTTGTTGCTTTTCCCTTGCTAGTTTTAATATGGTTTCTTTGTATTTAATTTTTGTTAGTTTGATTAAAATGTGTCTCTGCATGTTTCTCCTTGGGTTTACCCTGTATGGGACTCTCTGCCCTTCCCAGACTTGACTGACTATTTCGTCTCCCATGTTAGGGAAGTTTTGTACTATAATCTCTTCAAATATTTTCTCAGACTCTTTCTCTTTCTCTTCTCCTTTTGGGATACCTATAATTCAAATGTTGGTGCATTTAATGTTTTCCCAGAGGTGTCTGAGACTGTCCTCAATTCTTTTTATTCTTTTTTCTTTATTCTGCTCTGTGGCAGTTATTTTCACCATTCTACCTTCTGTCTCACTTATCCGTTCTTCTGTCTCAGTTATTCTGCTATTGATTCCTTCTAGATTATTTTTAATTTCAGTTATTTTGTTGTTCATCATTGTTGTTTGCTCTTTAGTTCTTTTAGGTCCTTGTTAAATGTTTCTTGTATTTTCTCCATTCTATTTCCCAGATTTTTATCATCTTTACTATCATTACTCTGAATTATTTTCCAGGTAACTTGATTACCTCTTCTTCATTTATTTGGTCTTGTGGGTTTTCATCTTGTTCCTTCGTCTGCAACATATTTCTCTTCTCATTTTTTTCTAACTTAATGTGTTTGAAGTCTCCCTTCTGCAGGCTACAGGGTCTTATTTCCTCTTGCTTCTGGTGTCTGCCCCCAGTGGAAGAGCTTTGTCCAGTGGCTTGTGTAGGCTTCCTGGTTGGAGGGACTGGTGCCTGTGTTCTTGTGTTTGAAGCTGGTTCTTGCTCCTCTGATGAGCAGTGTCATGTCAGGTGGTGTGTTTTAGGGTGCCTGTGGGCTTAGTATGACTTTAAGCAGTCTGTCTGCTGATGGGTGTGTTTGTGTTCCTGTCTTGCTTTTTGTTTGGCCTGGGGCATTCAGCACTACAGCCTGTAGGCAGTTGGGTGGATCCAGGTCTTGGAGTTGAAATGGGGACCTCTGGAGAGTTCTCACTGTTTAATATTCCCTGGGGCCAGGAATCGTCTGGTGTTGCAGTGTCCTGGACTCAACGCTCCCACCCCAGAGGCTCAGACCCAAGCCCTGGCCTGGGAAACCATACCCCACATGCCATACGGCTTGGCAATAAAAGGAGAAAAATAAAAAGAAAATGCAGGAAGAAAACAAATGAAAACAAGCAGACAAAAAACCCAAGGTAAACAGCAAAGACAAAAGCAATCAAACACGGACTTCCCTGTTGGTGCAGTGGTTAAGAATCTGGCTGCCAGTGCAGGGGACATGGGTTCAATCCCTGGTCTGGGAAGACTCAACATGTCATGGAGCAACTAAGCCCATGTGCCACAACTACTGAGCCTGTCCTCTAGAGCCTGTGAGCCACAACTACTGAGCCTGCTCACCATAACTACTGAGACTGCTCACCATAACTACTGAAGCCCACATGCCTAGAGCCTGTGTCCCTGCAACAAGAGAAGCCACTGCAATGAGAAGCCTGTGCATCACTATGAAGAGTATCCCCCACTCGCTGCAACTAGAGGAAGCCCATCGAAAACCCAATGCAGTCAAAACTAAAAAGAAAATAAATTAAACAAAAAATACAACAAGCAAACAGTAACAACAATCAAGGACAAACAGAGAAACAAAAGAACAAACAGACAAAACCACAGACAGATGGCAAAAGCAGAACCAAACAAAAACAACAACAAAACACACACACACACACAAAACAGAAACAAAAACAGGGGAAAAAAAAAACCAAGAGAACAGACAAAAAAAAGAACCCCCAAATGACATCAAACAATTAAAAACAAGACTGACAAAAATAAAAGCAAAACAAAAGCAGAATGCAAACTGAAGAAAAAAGCAAAGAAAACAAATCAAGCACACAAAAATGTTAAAAAATAGTTAAAAAGATAAAAACAAATAGAACAAAGAAAAAAGATATAAACAAAATAGAACAAAGGGAAGAAAATAAAAGAAAACAAGGAAAAAACACAGATCAATGAAAAAGTAATGTAGAAATAGGAATATAAAAAATATATTTTAAAAATTAAAAAAACTGAAAATACAAATAAAAACAAATAATAAGACAACAACAACAGAAGATAATGAAACATTAAAAATAATTATTATTATTATGTATTTTCCTGGGGTCTCAGCTTTCAGTGTCTTTACCCCCACCGTGGGTCACAGCCAAACTCCACCTCCCAAGGAGGCCCTCCAAAACCTCTAGGTAGGTCTCTGGTACACCTTTGGGCACTGTGGGGGCAGCTCAGACTCTGACCTGGCTCAACTCCTGTGTGTACTATTCCCCAAAGTCCACAGATGCTAGAACTAGACCAGTATCATTTGTGGGAACACTCATTGTCCATTCAGATATTCCATAGACGCAGGGTTTACCAAGCTGATTGCAGGGACTTAATCTGTAGCTGGTGAAGCTGCATGGGAAGACTTTTGTTCCCCTTCCTTTTTCACCTGCCCCTGGGGCTCAGCTGTGGTTTTAGCTTCACCTCTGCTTATGTGAGCATGCTGCCCAGGACACTTGGGTCTGCCCTGGTGAGGACAGGGGACAGAGGTGGCACTACTGCCTAGGTTGTGGGGACCCTGGTAGTGACTGGTGTGCAGGAAAGCCAGAGGCCATGGGTGTGATAGATCTGGCCCTAGTGCCTGGCAGCTGGCGTTAGAAGGTCAAACCTTTTGGGGACTTTTCTTAGAGTCTGGTGGCAGGCACAAGAAGGTCAGTCCTGGAGGGGGATTTTCTTAGTGGCTGGTGGGTCAGGGGACCAGTGCATGGAGAGAGAGGCTGCAATGGCAACTCCACCTCTTTGCATCACTCAGCAGTGGTGCCTTTCTTCTATGGCAGTCTGGGTTTCCTCCACAAGCATTCCCAGTTATGAATTTTCTCCCTCCCATCCCTTCAGGCTGTCTCCTCACAGCCAACTGCAGTCCTCCCTCCAGGTTTGCTCTCCAATTCCCACATTTCAACTCTCAGCCCCTGTGTGCACTGGCGGACACACATCCCAGTCTGGGGCACACAGGGCTGTGGCACGGACAATCTGTGTAGGTCTTACTCTGTCCCGTCTGCCACAGAACAGCTGTTTCACCCTTGTCCGATAGCCTCAGATGCTCCCCTTCTGTCCCAACTGATTTCCCCATCAGTGAGGGGGCTTTCCTAGATGCAGGAGCCACGCCTCTGCTTCAGCTACCCACCAGGGGTGCAGATCCTGTCCTCCTTCCTCTCCCCTTCTTTTTCCCTTCTTTCTTTCATCCTACCTGGTTATGTGGAGATCTTTCTTGTCCTTTCTAGTGTCCAAGATCTTCTGCTAGTGTTCAACCAGTGTTCTGTGAGAACTGTTCCATCTGTAGATGTATTCTTGATGCATTTGTGGAGAGAGATGAACTCCATGTCCTCCTACTCCTCTGCAATCTTGGTAAGTCCTGTTTTTTTCTTTTTTTATAGAGGTAGGTATATGATATTTTGGTGGCATGAGTCACTCAGAATCAGTAGGAAGTGAGCTGAGTCTGGAAAGTCTACATAGAAACTAAGTCCAATCCACTGAAAGTTAAGAGGAGATTGGTTGTGGAAGACAACTTGTTAGAAAAATTACCACTAGCTCTGTGAACATTTATAAGTAATTTTACTGGGTTTATGAAATGAAAGATTGTATTTAATCTGTATTTTCAAACTGTGATCCAAGAATTACTTAAACTATCATGTGGCCTTTCAGGAGAATTTCAAGCAGATGGTCTAGAAGTAACATACCTCCCACTCCCTGAAAACAAACAAGCAAACAAAAAACAAAATCAGAAGCATCTTACTGTTTTTATTTTTTGTTTAAGGAGTTCTTCAATAAAATTGATTCATCCCGAGGTTCCCATACAGTTCTTACATACAGTAAGTTAAAGTTCTTACAGTTCCTCATTGATGTAAACCATTAAGGTGAGTAGTAGGAGTTTATAAACTTTTACCCAGGAGGATAAAAAATCACTAGATATAAAAACATGGATATGTTCAGCTGATGACTTACAGACCTATATGAAGGATAACTAGCTTGACTCATTTGAAATTGGGAAAGTTGAAGAATGTTGCCAGAAAAAGTATAGGCCATCCTGACCCTTTATCCTTTAAGGTTGTCAGAGATAAACAATTATGCATATCAGTCATGAATCCTACTTATATAAAAGGCATTTATCAAGATAAAGTGGCATATATTTTAATTTATATGCATAATTTAGCAGAAATAATAGACTAAAATCCTTTCTCAGGCATGCCCTGGAAATGAGAAATACATTTTCATTTATATGAAAAGATCTATGGAAAATAGCAGCAAAAAATTCCTTTCCACTTATTCAAGACTGAGACAACACAGAGAGAATTATTAGGTAAAGATCACCTGGAAGATTGTAGTAGGTTTCATGAAGGTATCTGACTGTCAGTTGCTAAAACTTAGGCCAAAGTTTCTATATATGAAAAATAAGTTGATATAGGGTGGTCGAGGTGTGTGAATATCTGAGCAAATATCTTCATGAAACTTCTAGTTTATCCATATTCTCACTAACACTGGGTATAGTACTAAATTACTGGCACTCTGATAAGTGTTTAGTGTTATCTCATTGTGGTTTAAATATGGATTTTCCTAATGACTAATGATGGTGGGAAGCATTTCATGAAATTTTTCCGATTTGTATATTCACATTGGTGAAGTAACTGTTTAAATCTTTACCTATAATTGAGTTATTTATATACTTGTATTCTTTTTTATTGAAGTATAGTTGATTTATAATATTGTGTTAGTTTCAGGTGTATAGCATAGTGATTCAGTATTTTTGAAGATTACATTACATAACAGATTATTATAAGATAATGGGTATAATTCTCTGTGCTATTCTCTGTGCTATGTTGCTTATCTATTTTATATATAGCAGTTTGTATCTGCTAATCCCATACTATAAATTTGTCCCTCACCCTTCCCTCTCCCCTTTGGTAATCACAAGTTTGTTTTCTATACCTTTGAGTCTGTTTATGTTTTGCATATACATTTATTTGTATTATTTTTTAGGTTCCACATATAAGTGATATCATATAATATATGTCTTTCGCTGCCTGACTTATTTCACTAAGAATAATATTCCCCAGGTTCATCCACATTGCTGCAAAAGGCAGTATCTCTTTATGACTGAGTAATATTATATATATCACATCTTCTTAATCCTCTTGTCTGATTATGGACACTTGGGTTGCTTCTATGCCCTGGCTACTAAAAATAGTGCTGCTATAAACATTGTGGTGTATGTATCTTTTTCCAGAGTGGAGTTGCTGTATCATATGGTAGATCTATTTTTAGTTTTTTACAGAAACTCCATACGTATATGGAACCCCAAAAGACCCAGAATTGCCAAAGCAATCCTGCGAGAAAAGAACAAAGCTGGAGGTATAACCTTCCCAGACTCCAGACTATACTACAAAGCTACTGTAATGAAAAAAGCATGGGATTGGTAAAAAAATAACAAGCCAATTAACAGAATAGAATAGAGAGCTCAGAAATAAACCCATGAACCTATGGTAAATTAATCCATGACAAAGAAGGCAAGAATATACAATGGAGAAAAGACAGCTTCTTCAACCAATGCTGCTGGGAAAACTTGAGAGCCACATGTAAAACAATGAGATTAGAACATTCTCTCACACCATATACAAAAATGAACTCAAAATGGTTTAAAGGCCTAAATGTAAGACCAGAAACCATAAGAGACTAGAAGAAAACATAGGCAGAACAGTCTTTGATATAAATAGTAGCAATATTTTCTTGGATCAATCTCCTACAGCAAAAGAAATAAAAGCAAAAATAAACAAGTGGGACCTAATCAAACTTAAAAGCTTTTACACAGAAAAGGAAACCATCAACAAAACAAAAAGACAACCTATGGAATGGGAGAGAACGTTTGCAAATGATGTGAATGACAAGGGATTAATATCCAAAATATGCAGAGCTCATGCAATTCAACATCAAGAAAACAAGCAACTCAAAAAATGAGCAGAAAATTTGAATAGACACTTTTCAAAAGAAAACATACTAGCAGGCACATATAAATATCCTCAATGTTGCTCATTATTAGAGAAATGCAAATCAAAACCACAATGATGTATCACCTCACACCTGTCAGAGTGGCTGTCATCAAAAAGTCTACAATAACAAATGTTGGAGAAGATGTGGAGAAAAAGGAACCCTCATACATTGTTGGTGGGAAAGTAAATTGGTTCAGTCGCCATGGAGTTACTTATTTTCTTATCTTTGATATTTAAAAGTTTTTAAAATATATTCTGCATTCAATTTATCCCAGTTTGTGGTTTTCCTTTTAATTCTCTTATAAGTGTCTTTCAATATGGAGAGATATTAATTTTGATGTAGTTGACTTTATAAATTTTGTCTCTGATAGGTTGCACATTTTGTGATGTATCTAAGCTATCTTTGCCTAACATAAAATCATAATAAGCTTCTCCTATGTTTCTTCTACAAGTATTTTAGTTGTAAGTTGTTTATTGAGTTTAATGATCCACTTTGAATTAATTTTATTATATAGTGTGAGTAATGACTTAAATTTTTGCTTTTGTTTATGGAGAGCAAATTTTTTCAGCAATACCTGCTTAAATATTATACTTTCCCCACTGAATTACCTTTACAACTTCTAGAAAATAGGTTATTCATTTATGTTAGTCTACTTCTATTCCACTCTGTTGATCCATTTGTCTGTCTTTATGACAATACCACATTACTCCCATTATTGTAGATTTACACTAATTTTTATGATTGGGTAGTGTTAGTCTATCAACTTTATACATGTTCAAGGTTGTTTTGGCTATTCTAAGTCCTCTGAATCTCTATATGAATTTTAGAATCAACTTGCTTGTTAATTTCTACATCAACACCTTGTGAGATTTTGATTGGGATTATATTAAATCTATAAATTAATTTGAGAATTGTCAATTGTCATTCATGCAGTTGATCCCCTTTATCCATTTTATCCTCTCCCCCTCTGATAACCATTACTCTGTTCTCTGTATTTATGTGCTTATTTTATTTTAGTTTGGTTTATTTATTTATTTATTTTTGTTTATTTATTAGTTTTTGTATTCCACATATGAGTGAAATCATGTTATTTTTTTCTTTCTCTGTCTGACTCATTTCACTTAGCATAAAACCCTCAGGGTATACTCATGTTGTTGCAAATGTCGAGAGTTCACCTTTCTGTGGATTGAGTAATACTCCATTATATATATATATATATATATATATATATATATATATATATATATATATATAAAATATATATATAAATATATATATATAATGAGATATATATAATATATATATAAATATATATATATATATATATCACATCTTCTTTAACCATTCATCCATTGATGGATACTTAGGTTGTTTCCATATCTCAGCTATTGTAAATAATGATGCTATGAACTTTGGGGATGCATATATCTTTTTGAATTAGTGCTTTCATGTTTTTTGGGGTAAATACCCAGAAGTGGAATAGGTGGATAGTATGACTGCTTTGTTCCTAATTTTTTGAGTAATCTCCATACTGTCCTCTATAGTGGTTGCACCAGTTTACATTCACACCAACAGTGTAGGAGGATTTCCTTTTCTCCACATCCTCACCAATATTTGTTATTTCTTATCTTTTTGATAATTTGTCCTTCGTTTGTTCTTTTTCTAGTTCCTTTATGTGTTATGTTAAATTGTTTGAGATTTTTGTTTCTTGGGGTAGGCCTGTACTGCTATAAACTTCCCTCTTAGTACCACTTTTTTTGTATCCTATGGATTTTGGTATGATTTATTTTTATTTTAATTTATCTTCAGGAAATTTTCAATTTTTCTTTGATTTCTTCATTTCCCCAATAGTTGTTCAGTAGCATGTTGTTCAGCCTCAACACATTTGTGATTTTTTTCAGTTTTCTTTTCATAGTGGATTTCTAGTTTCATACCAATTGTGCTTAGAAAAGCTGTTTGATATGATTTCAGTCTTCTTAAATTTGTTGAGACAGGTTCTGTGTCCCAACATATGGTCTATCCTTGAGGAAGTTCTTTGCACACTTTAGAAGAATGTGTATTATGCTGCATACTTGGATGGGATGTCCTGTACAAATCAAATCCATCTGTACTAATGTTTTATTTAATGCTGCTCTTTCGTTGTTTCCTTTCTGCCTCGATGATCTACCCATTAATGTAAGTGCAGTGCTAAAGTCTCCTGCTGTTATTGTGTTGCTATTAATATCTCCCTTTAGGTGTGTTAGTAATTTCCTTATATATTTTGATGCTCCTATGTTACGTGCATACATATTAATAACCGTTATGTATGCTTGGTGAATTGCCCCTTTATTATTATTACCATCCATTTTTGTCTCCTGTTACATTTTCGGCTTGAAGTCTATTTTGTCTGATATCAGTATGGCTACATCCACTTTCTTTTGATTGCCATTTGCTTGGAGTATCATCTTCCACCCCTTCACTTTTTGTCTATGTTTGTCTTTAAAACTGAGATACATCTCCTGGAGTCAGCATATATTTCTGTCTTGTATTTTAATTCATCCAGCCACTCTGTGTGTTTTGATTGGTGAATTATATCCATTGACTTTAGAGTGATTATTGAAAATTAAAATTTTGTACTTCCATTTTATCTTTTATTTTCTAGTTTTTATATAGCTCCATTTTTCCTTTTCATTATGTCTGTCTGCCATTTTGGTTTGGTGGTTTTCTATAATGTTTTTCCTACTTTCCTTTCTAAAAATGTTTTATTTCTCTGCTTTATATTTATGTTTTGTGGTTACCCTGTGGTTTCTATGAAACGTCTTGTAGATAAAATATACTTTTTTTTCCTATTGTCACCTTATTTTCATTTTCTTATATGAGATCTGTTCTTTTTCATCTCAAATTATCATTTTATATTATAAATATATTGCAATTGAAATAGCTGTAGTTATTTTTCTACTTTTTTATCCCTTTAATCTTTATGTTATAATAGAGCATTTGATAACCTATTCTGATAAAGTAGGGCAATTTTCTGATTCTCTCTATAAACTTGCTCAAAGTTTTCTGTATTTGTGTCTTTTTGTTTCTGGTAGAAGAACTCCTCTCAACATCTCTTGTAAGTCAGATCTAGTGCTGATGAACTCCCTCAGCTTTTGTTTTTTTGGGAAAGTATCTCTTCTTATCTGAAGAAGATAACTTTGCTGGGTAGAGTATTCTTGGGTGACAGTTTGTATCTTTCAGTATTTTGAGAATGTCATTACACTCCCTCCTGGCCTGTAGGATTTCTGTTAGAAATTTGTTGATAGCCATTGAGGGTTTCTTGGTAGGTCTCCACTTTTCCCCCTTGCTTCCTTTAAAATTCTTTCTTTGTCATTGACTTCTGATCATTTTAATGTTATGTCTCTTGGAGAAGGTTTTTTTTGCATTGAGGTAATTAGGTATTTTCTTAGCTTCGTGGACTTGTATATCCAGTTCCTTCCCTAGTTTTAGGAAGTTCTCAGCTATTATTTCTTTAAATAAACTCTCTGCTCCCTTGTTCTTCTCTTCTACTTCTGGGATACCCATTACTCTAATGTTATCCATCCTAAAAAGAGGTGGATAGCTTTCATATAATTTCCCCATTTACTTATATTTTATTTCTCTTTCCTCTTCTACTTGTATTACTTCTGGATTTTTATCTTCAAGCTTACTGATTTTCTCTTCCATATGGTTTGCTCTATTTCCAGTGTTTTCTTAAACATTTTTCATCTTGTTTATTAAGTTCTTAGCTCCAAAGTTTCTGGTTGGTCCCTTTTTAGAGTTTCAGTTTCTTTTGATAAAGTATTCTTTTTGTTCATTAATTTCATTCCTGAGCTCATTAAACTTACTGTCTTAGTTTCCTTGTGACAGCTTTTTAAAAATCTCTATCAGGTAGATTGCACTACTGTATGGTTTGAAGTTTGGTTTCTGGAGAATTGTGATTTGTGTGTGTGTGTGTGGTATGGTGTTACTGCAGTTCTTCATGGTCTTTAATGAATTGTTCCTCTGTCTGCACATTTGAAGTTAAATGACAGGTAACTAGCAGAAGTTTTCATCAAAATTAACTAGAAGATTAAGAAACTTATTTCAGTACTCGAAATGTTATAAAATACAAATTCTAAGTGAAAAAGAAAATTAATTTTTAGGTAGTTTTGAAATTTGATAAGAGTAGTTTTTATAGCTGGAATGTCTACTCTTGGTTAAGTTTTGTGAGAAGCTTAGCATCATAGTAAAGAGCATGGATTCTGCGTGTAGATTACCTGGATTCAAATCTCATATCTGCAAATTATTTCTCTGTGCTTCAGTTGTCACATCCATAAAATGAGAATTATGATAATGCTTATCTTACATGTTTGTTATGAGGATGTTAAATGCATTATTACACATAAATCTCTCAGAAGAGTGACTGGCAGATTGAGGAGCCAGATATTAGCTATTAGCCATTAACCCTGAGTTTTCCAATGCTTTTCTGTTTTGAACTTGATAATTGTCTTTATGATCTTTCAGTCTCTGATTTCTTTCTTTTACAATAATGTGGTTCTATGTTTGCAGTAGAATTTTACCTTAAATGATTGACTAGTATCAGGTACTTAGATCATAGTATTCATAAATGTTTTATCTGAGCTGGACAGAAAAATGTTCAGTATCAATTAGCTCTATCTCCAGTGTGCTCAGTAGTCAGAATGGTAACATGCATGTACTCATATACATACATACAGGAACACACATTTAACATTTCATGTATATTTTATAAATCTATATATGACAGACATACATAAAATATATGCATTTATGTATCCATTGGTAATTCAGTTGTCCCTTTCAGCTTCAGTATGACATAATTATGTGGTCTAACTCTTAAAAAAAGAATTCTGCTCTTAATAAAATTAGAATTGTAGTGACATTTGCAATACTACTGGGCTCCAAACACTTCAACTCCATTCCTATGTTTGGGAATTTCTCCACTTAAGCAGCTGAGCCTACATCCCTATGCAGAGACTAAATATGCCTGATACTCACTAGTTCATTCTCCTTTCCATCTAGAGCATGAATGTATATGCCCTAAGTTCTCTTCTGTACCATACCCTACCAAGATTTGGATGCCAGGATGTCAAAAGGAGAAAATAGACTGAATACATTTTAATGAAGGTATAAATAATGTGCACTTTGTACATTTAGTGTTTTCTCTAGACTCACTCTGTGGTATGACTTCATACTTATCCTGACAGAGTAGATACCAAGCCTAGGGTTAACTTCCTAAGGATTCTGTGAGATGTCTTTCACCAAATGATTTAGTCCCTTTATTGATTTTGGTTGTTTGCAGCCAAAAAGCATGAGTGATACCTGGAATTGCATAGTTTATCTCTGTTGATAGTTATCTATGCCTATTTCCTGTTAAGCATTGTATGGCCCCAGACATACACTTCCATTAAATGTTTGTGTTTAAATTACATGATGACAAATGGGATAGAAACAGCTCTCAGTACCAAGAAAAAAAATCACAAGAAAAAAAATCTAATGGGCCGAAGAACAGGGATAAAATTTTTTCTTCATTGCATGTGTGATTAGCTTGAGATCACACATAATCTGGCCTTCACAACATAACAAATATTAGTCCCCTTTATGAAATTATATTTGGCTTCATGTTTTAATGTTATTTATTCATTTGATATGTACTTTAGAAAAGAATGATATGGTTAACCATCAATACATTACCTAAGGTAATGGGAAATAATTACAAACCTTACTTTATGAAGTTTGTGTGATGTTTATGAATAGTATACATTTTATTTGCTTTGTTTGACTTACCCCCAAGACCTATTCATTCATAGAGTCTCATTGACTTCACAGGCTTTTTTGAAAGACCAGTTTTCAGTTTTGTTGATTTTGTCTATTGTTTTTTGGTTTTCAGGTGCATTGAAAATGAAAATTTGTTATTTCTTTTCTTCCACTTTCTTTAGGCTAAGATTACTTATTTTAAACTACTTTTCTAAAATGGAAGCTTACATTATTGATTTTAGAGATTTCTTCTTTTCTGATAGATGTATTTTAATGCTATAAATTTTAATGCTCCAAAATTTCCTCTAAGCACTGTTTTGGCTGTAGCCCACAAATTTTGATAAGTTATATTTTCACCTTAATTTAGTTTAAAATATATTTTAAAATTTGTCTTGAGACTTCTTTGATCCATCTACCATTTAGAAATATGTTTTTAATTTCCAAATGTTAGGAATTTTCTAGGTATCCCTCTCTTATGAAGTTCTAGTATAACTTCACTGTAGTCTAATAAATTACTTTGTATGATTTCTGTACTTTAAAAATTTTTTAATGTGTGTTTAATGAACAAAATGTGGTCTATATTGATAAATGTGCCATATGAACTTGAGGGAAATGTGTATTTTATTATTGTTGGATGGAGTATTCTATAAAATGTAATTAGACCAAATTGAATGACATTGATATTCACGTCATCTATATCTTTACTAGTTTTCTGTCTACTTTGTCTATTTGTTATTCACATAGTAATACTGAAGCATCCAACTATAATAGTGGATTTGTCTATTTTTCTTTTAGTTCTATCAGTTTTTGCCCCATGTATTTTGATACTCTCTTTTTAGCTCCATACATGGTATTTCTTCTTTGAGAATTGATGCCTTTATTATTATGTAGTGCTCCTCCTTATCTCTGTTTATCTTTCTTGTTCTGAAATTAGTATAGCTACTCAAGTTTTCTTTTGACAGTGTTAGCATTGTACCTCCTTCCTTTTACTTTTAATCTATCTGAGTTTCTATATTTAATGAGGATTTTCTGCAGACAACAGGTAATTAATTTTTTTAAATCCACTCTGACAATCACTGTCTTTTAAGTTGTTATTTAGATCATTTACATTTAAAGTGATTTTTGATATTGATGAATTAGCATCTATCATATTTGTAACTATTTTCTATTCACTGAGATTTTCTGTTTCTTTTTTCTCCCTCTTTTTCTGTCTTCTTTAATATTAATAGAGCATTTTATATATACCAATTTTCTCTCTTAATTTACCATTATCAATTATATAATAATGAAAAAAATTTAGTGATTTTCCCACACTTTAAAACAGGCATTCTTAAATTTCAAGGTCTACGTTTAAAAAAATTGATGGACTTGGCTGAGGAGCCAATGGGGCGAAGCTACCATCTGTGGGATTATGACTGAACGCCTCTAAGTCAGAATCCCGCCCAGGCAGAATGATACGGCAGCGCCACGGGAGCCTTGGTTGGCCTCGGATGGCCTCGGATAGCCTGTCCCCTGCCGTCCCCGCCGGCAGGCCGACGCCCGCGTCCCCCGGGGCGCGGCGCGGCGCACCCCGCCACGCGTCGGGACCGGGGTCCGGTGCGGAGAGCCCTTCGTCCTGGGACACAGGGTGCGGCCGGAAAGGCGGCCACCCCCTCGCCCATCACGCACCGCACGTTCGTGGGGAACCTGGTGCTAAACCATTCATAGACGACCTGCTTCTGGGTCAGGGTTTCATACGTAGCAGAGCAGCTCCCTCGCTGCGATCTATTGAAAGTCAGCCCTCGACACAAGGGTTTGTCTGTCGCTCACGCTGCCCGCCGCCGCCGCAGCCGCAGCGGCGGTGGTGGTGGGTGGCAGCGGGGCCCCGGGGGCGGGCTCAGCGTGTCCGTTTCCTTCCTTCCCTCCCTCGCTCTCCGGACTCCCACACCACCTCGCACCCCGGGGGCGGCCCCCTCGGTGGGGACACCCTCGGTGGCTGACCAGCGGCGGCGGTGTTGGTGGCGGGTCTCGGTGCGCACGTCCCCGGACCGGCCCTCGCCGGTTGGTCGGTCGTGGGGAAGGCGCCCGTCCCACCGGAGGAAAAAGGGGGACGAAGGGGAAGGGGGCGCCCCTCACGGCGCCACAACCCCAGGCCTCGGCGCGCTGCGCCCCTCCCCACCCCGCCGTGGGCCTCGCCCAGGGGCTGGGACGGGGTGAGGGGGGGCGGGTGCACACCGAGGGTCCTGGGGGACGTCGCAGGGCCGGCCCCGTCGTTAGGCCCCTTTCCCGGGGGGGCCGTGTGGGGCCGGGGGAGCCGGCGGCACGTGCGTGCCACTGAATGCGCGTCCATGTCCTCCACCGCCCTCGGCGCGGGGGGCTGGCCCGGGAGGTTCACGGGTGCTCGCGGCCCTTGCGCTCTTCCTCAAAAAGAAAATAATAATAATAATAATAAAAATAAAAATAAAATAAAAAAATTGATGGAATGTAGTTTATTTACAAAGTTGTGTTAGTTTCAGGTGTACAGAGTGAATCAGTTATATATATCTCAGAGTGGATCAGTTATATATATATAACTGAGTCACTTTTTTGTTTTTCTATATATATATATATATATATATATATATATATATATATATATATATATTCACTCTTTTTTGTTATTCTTTCCCCATATAGTCCATTACAGACTATTGAGTGAGCTCCCTGTGCTATAGAGCAAGTTGCTATTAGTTATCTATTTTATATATAGTAATGTATATATGTCGATACCAATCTCCTAATTTATCTCTCCCCCCCATCCCCTAGTAACCATAAGTTTGTTTTCTACATCCATGACTGTACTTCTGTTTTGTAGATAAGTTCATTTGTACCCTTTATTTTTAGATGCCACATATGAGCATTATCATATGATATTTCTCTTTCTGTGTCTTACTTCACTCAGTATGACAATCTCTAGGTCCATCCATGTTGCTGCAAATGGCATTATTTTGTTCTTTTTTATGGCTGAGTAATATTGCATTGTATATATGTACCACATCTTCTTTATCCATTTATTGTATGTAGATGTTTTGATGATAGCCATTCTGACCAGTGTGAGGTGATACCTCCATTGTAGTTTTGATTTGCACTTCTCTAATAATTAGTGATGTTGCACATATTTTCATGTGCTTTTTGTCTGTCTATCTCCTTTGGAGAAATGTCTATTTAGATCTTCTGCCCATTTTTTTGATTGGGTTGTTTGTTTTTATGATATTGAGCTGCATAAGCTGTTTGTATATTTTGGAGATTAACCCTTTTAATCAGTTTCTTCATTTGCATATATTTTCTCCCATTCTGAGGGTTGTCTTTTTGTTTTGTTTATGCTTTCCTTTGTAGTGAAAAAGCTTTTAAGTTTAATTAAGTCCCATTTGTTTATTTTTGTTTTTATTCTCATTACTCTGGGAGGTGGATCAAAACAGAACTTGCTGCGATTTACGTCAAAGAATATTCTGCCTATCTTTTCCTCTAAGAGTTTTATACTATCTGACCTTACATTAAAGACTTTAATCCATTTTGAGTTCATTTTTCTGTATGGTGTTTGGGAGTGTTTTAATTTCATTGTTTTACATATAGCTGTCCAGTTTCCCCAGCACCACTTTTTGAAGGCACTGTCTTTTCTCCATTGTATATGCTTGTCACCTCTATAAGATTAGGGGACCATAGATATGTGAGTTTATCTCTGGGCATTCTATTTTGTTCCATTGATCTATATTTCTGTTTTTGTGCCAGTACCATACTGGATTTGATGACTGTAGCTTTGTAGTATAGTCTGAAGTCAGAGAGTCTGATTGCTCCAGCCCCGTTTTTCTTTCTCAAGATTGCTTTGGCTATTTGAAGTCTTTTTTGTTTCCATACAAATTGTAAAATTTTTTGTTCTAATTATGTGGAAAATGCTATTGATAGTTTGATAGGGATTGCATTGAATCTATAGATTGCTTTGAGTAGTATAGTCATTTTCACAATATTGATTCTTCCAATCCAAGAACATGGTATATCTTTCCAACTGTTGTGTCATCTTAGATTTCTTTCATCAATATTTTATAGTTTTCTGCAGGTCTTTTTCCTCCTTAGGTAGGTTTATTTCTAAGTATTTTATTTTTTGTTGTTGTTGTGATGGTAAATGGGATTGTTTCCTTAATTTCTCTTTCAGATTTCTCATCATTAGTGTATAGGAATGCAAAAGATTTCTGTGTATTAATTTGCATCCTGCTACTTTACCAAATTCATTGATGACCTCTAGAGGTTTTCTGGTAGCATCTTTAGGATTTTCTATGTAAAGTATCATGTCATATCCAAACAGTGACAGTTTTACTCCTTCTTTTCGAATTTGCATTCCTTTTGTTTCTTTTTTTTATCTGATTTCCGTGGCTTGGACTTTCAAAACTATGTTGAATAATCGTGGTGAGAGTGGACACCTTGTCTTGTTCCTGAACTTAGAGGAAATGCTTTCAGTTTTTCATCACTGAGAATGATGTTTTCTGTGGGGTTGTCCTATATAGCCTTTAGTATGTTGAGGAAGCTTCCTCTTATGTCACATTCTGAAGATTTTTACCATAAATGGGTGTTGAATTTTGTCAAACGCTTTTTCCTTATCTATTGAGATGATCATTTGGTTTTAATCCCTCAAATTCTTAATATGGTGCATCACATTCATTATTTTGTGTGTATTGAAAAATCCTTGCATCCCTGGGATAAATCCCACTTGTTCGTAGTGTATGATCCTTTTAGTGTGTTATTTGATTCAGTTTGCTAGTATTTTTTTTTTTTTTTTTTTTTTTTTTGTGGTACGCGGGCCTCTCACTGCCGTGGCCTCTCCCGTTGCGGAGCACAGGCTCCGGATGCGCAGGCTCAGCAGCCATGGCTCACGGGCCCAGCCGCTCCGCGGCATATGGGATCCTCCCAGACCGGGGCACGAACCCGTATCCCCTGCATCGGCAGGCGGACTCTCAACCACTGCGCCACCAGGGAGGCCCGAAGAGTGAACAATCCCTTCTCAGAAGGAACCTTTTTTTTTTTTTTTTTTTTTTTTTTTGCGGTACGCGGGCCTCTCACTGTTGTGGCCTCTCCCGTTGCGGAGCACAGGCTCCGGACGCGCAGGCTCAGCGGCCATGGCTCACGGGCCCAGCCGCTCCGCGGCATGTGGGATCTTCCCGGACTGGGGCACGAACCCGCGTCCCCTGCATCGGCAGGCGGACTCTCAACCACTGCGCCACCAGGGAAGCCCAGTTTGCTAGTATTTTGTTGAGAATTTTTAAGTTTATGTTCATCAGTGATATTGGCACATAGCTTTTTTTTTTCTTTCTTTTTGATATATTTGTCTGGCTTTGGTATCAGGGTGATGGCAGCCTTGTAGAATGAGTTGGGAAGTGTTCTTCCATCTGTAACTTTGTGGAAGAGTTCAAAAAGCGTAGGTGTTAACTCTTCTCTAAATGTTTGGTAGAATTCATATGTGAAGCCAACTGGTCCTGAACTTTTATTTGTTGGAAGATATTTAATCAGAGTTTCAATTTCATTACTTGTGATTTGTCTGTTCATATTTTCCATTTCTTCCTTGCTCAGTCTCAGAAGGTTGTACTTTTCTAAGAATTTGTCCATGTCTTCCAGGTTTTCAATTTTATTGGTGTATAGTTGCTTGTAGTAGTCTCTTATGATCCTTTGTATTTCTGTTGTGTCCGTTGTAACTTCTCTTTTATCATTTCTAATTATATTGATTTGAGTTCTCTCCCTTTGTTTCTTGATGAGTTTGTTAAAGGTTTATCAATTTTGTTTATCTTCTCAAAGAACAGCTTTTAGTTTTATTGATCTTTGCTATTTTTTTTGTTTGTATTTCATTTATTTCTGCTCTGATCTTTATGATTTCTTTCCTTCTACTAAGTTTTGGTTTTGTTTGTTCTTCTTTCTCTAGTTGCTTTAGGTGTAAGTTTTGGGTTTTATTTGAGATTTTTCTTGTTTCTTGAGGTAGGATTGTATTGCTATAAACTTCCTTCCTAAAACTGCTTTTGCTTCATCACATAGGTTTTGTGTCATGAAGTTTTTGTTGTCATTTGTTTCTAGGTATTTTAAAATTTTTCTCTTTGATTTCTTCAATGATCTCTTGATTATTTAGTAGCATATGGTCTAGCGTCTATGTGTTTGTGTGTTTTACAGGGTTTTTTTGGCATAATTGATTTCTAATCTCATAATGTCATGGTCAGAAAGGATGCTTGATACAACTTCAATTTTCTTAAATTTACTGAGACTTGATCTGTGACTCAGGATGTGATCTATCCTGGAGAATGTTCCATGTGCACTTGAGAAGAAAGTTAATTCTGCTGCTTTCAGATGGAATGTCCTATAAATATCAATTAGGTCCATCTCATCTAATGTGTCATTTAAGGCTTGTGTTTACTTATTAATTTTCTGTCTGGATGATCTATCCATTGCTGTAAGTGGAGTGTTAAAGACTCCCAATATTATTGTGCTACTGTCAATTTCCCCTTTTACGGCTCTCAGCATTTACCTTATGTATTAAGGTTCTCTAATATTGGGTGCATAAATATTTACAATTGTTATATCTTCTTAGATTGAGTCCTTGATCATTATGTATTGTCCTTCCTTTTCTCTTGTAACAGACCTTATTTTAAAGTCCATTTTTTTCTGACATGACTATTGCTACTCCAGCATTCTTTTAATTTCTATTTGCATGGAATATGTTTTTCCATCCCCTCACTTTCAGTCTGTATGTGTCCTTAGCTCTGAAGTGGGTCTCTTGTAGGCAGCATATATATGCCTCTTGTTTTTGTACCCATTCAGCCTGTCTCTGTGTTTTGGTTACAACATTTAATCCAATTACATTTAAGGTAATTACTGATACGTATGTTACTATTACCATTGTTTTCTTAGTTGTTTTGTGTTTGTTTTTGTAGGTCTTGTTCTTCTCTTGTGTTTCCCGCCTAGAGAAGTTCCTTTAACATTTGCTGTAAAGCTGGTTTGGTGGTGTTGTATTCTCTTAGCTTTTGCTTGTCTGTAAAGTTTTGATTTCTCCTTTGAATCTGAATGAGATCCTTGCTGGTTAGAGTAATCTTGATTGTAGGTTTTTTCCTTTCATCACTTTAAATATACCCTGCCACTCTCTCTGGCTTGCAGAGTTTCTGCTGAAAAATCAGCTGATAACCTTATGGTGATACCCTTGTATGTTATTTGTTCATTTTCCCTTGCTGCTTTTAATATTTTTTCATTGGATTTAATTTTTTAGTTTGATTAATGTGTGTCTCCATGTGTTCCTCCTTGGTTTTATCCTGTATGGGACTCTCTGTTCTTCCTGGACTTGATTGCCTATTTCCTTTCCCATGTCAAGGAAGTTTTCAACTATAATCTTTTCAAATATTTTCTCAGACTCTTTCTCTTTGTATTCTTCTGGGACCCCTATAATTCAAATGTTGGTGCATTCAGTGTTGGCTCAGAGGTCTCTGAGACTGTCTTCTTTTATTTTCAATCACTTTTAAAAAATTCTGTTCTGTGGCAGTTATTTTCACCATTCTATCTTCCAGCTCACTTATCTGTTCTTCTGCCTCAGTCATTCTGCTATTAATTCCTTCTAGTGTATTTTCATTTCAGTTATTGTGTTGTTCATCACTGTTTGTTCTTTATTTCTTCTAGTTCCTTGTGAAACATTTCTTTTATTTTCTTGATCCATGGCTTCATTCTATTTCCAATATCTTGGGTCATATTTACTATCATTACTCTGAAATCTTTTTTATGTAGATTGCCTATTTCCTCTTCATTTATTTGGTCTTGTGGGTTTTTATCTTGCTCCTTCATCTTCAACATAGTCCTCTGTCATCTCATTTTGTCTAACTTACTGTGTTTATGGCTTTCTTTCCACAGGCTGCAGCATCAGAGTTCCCCTTGTTTCTGTTGTGTCTCTTTGTGGGTGAGGTTGGTCTAGGTTCTTGAATAGGCTTCCTGGTGGGAGGGACTGGTCCCTGATCTCTGGTGGGGGGAGCTGAGTCTTTTCCCTCTGGTGAGCAGGACCACAACAAGTGGTGTGTTTTGAGGTGTCTGTGAGCTTAGTACAACTTTAGGAAAGCTGTCTGCTGATTAATGGGGCTGCATTCCTCTCTTGCTGGTTGCTCATCATCAGGTGTCCAGCACTGAATCCTGTAGGTAGTTGTGTGGAGCCGGGTCTTTTTGTTGAGATAAATATCTCCAGGAGAGCACATGCTAATTAATATTTCCTGGGAAATATTTTCTGGGAATTCTCTGGTAGCCCAGTGTCCTGGACTTGGTGGTCCCACCCTGGAGGCCCAGGTCCAAACCCTGGTCAGGGAATGAAGAACCCACAAGCCACGCAGCATGGCCAAAGATAAAAGAAATGAAAGAAAAGAAAACAAACAGACAAATGAAACCCAAGACAAATAGCAAAAACAAAAACAAACAGCAACAACAACACAACACACACACAAAAACAAAGAAAACAAACAAGCAGATACACCAAATCCAAGACAAATGATAACTAGAAAACCATAACAAAACTAACTGAAGTAAACAAAGAAGTAGACAGAAAAAACAAAAAACTGTAACTCTCCCCCTCAGAAAATGAGAACAAACAATATAACTCAAAAATGAGAACAATTGATAAGGACTGAACTAAAAAAAAAAAAAAAAGAAAAGAAAAAGAAAAATTAAACAAAAATGGACAGCAAAATAAACAGAAAGAAAAAATAAAAAAACATAAAACATTTTAAAATGATCAAAAAAAATAAGTAAAAATATCTAAGAACAAAAACAAGAAGAAAACACAAGACAACAAAAAAGTAAAATAAAACTAGAAAAATAAAAAGATATATTAAATATATATATATAAAATAATAAAAACAACAACACCAACAACTATACAAAATGAAACAAAAAAAGAATAACAGCAATAAGAATATTTTCCTGGGGCCTCCTCTGTCAGTGTCCTTGCTCCCACAGTGAGCCAGAGCCAACACCTGCCTACCCAGGGGTCCATCCAATGCCTCTAGGTAGGTCTCTGGATCTGCTGTGGACACTGTGGGGCCAGCTCAGACTCTGACCTGGCCCAACTCCCACATGTGCCTGACCCCAAAGTCCACTGGTTCTATAGCCAGACTCTTCTCAGCTGTGGGGACACTTGTTATCTATACAGATATTCCACAGATGAAGGATTTACCAAGCCAATCGGTATTTAATCTGTGGCTTGTGCATATGCACAGAAAGATTTCCATCCCTTTTTTCTTAGTTGCACTGCTCATGGTGCTCAGCTTTGGTTTTGGCCCCGCTTTTGCGTGTGTGTCACCCTCAGGTGTCTGCTTCCCACCCAGGCAAGAGGGAACAAAAGCAGTGGCTGATTGGGGCACACTTACTCAGGCTGGGGAAGGCTATGGCAGCCACAAGTAGGGTGTGCACTAATTGCCTGTGGTGGTGTAGACTGGTAGGCAGTTGCAGCAGACTGGGGTGCACTCACTCTGTTGGGAGTCCCTCCCAGTGCCCACAGAGGGAGGGGCTGGCGTGTGGGGGTGGTGGAGGCCATTGTCCCTTGCGTGCCACTCAAAAATGGCACTTTGTTTCCTAGGTAGACCATGCTTCCTCTAGGGACCCTCTCGGCTGTGGAGCCCCTCACTCCCGTCCCCTCTGTTGTATCCGTGCAACAAACAGTGGTCCTCTCCCTAGATCTGCTCTCTTACCCCATGCTTTAGCACTTAGCCTCCATCAGCACTGACAGATTCCTATCTCAGGCAGAGGTGCTCAGGGCTGATTTCTAAGGAGTCTTTGAGATGGGCACTCAGGACCCTGCTGACTACATGAGCAGAAGAGGCCTTGGCTTGAGGAGCAGGTGAACCTGCTCAGATGGGTGACTCTCACAGTGCCCACGGAAGGCTGAAGAAGCTGGCAGGTGGAGAAAGGTTTTGCAACCTGCCCCATAAGGTGGCCCTGCCCCTTACGCTCCACTCAGCAATGATGCATTGCTACTATGGTGTCCCAGGCTTTTCCCACAAACTTTCCCCATTGTGGAGCTCCTTACTCCTGTCACTTCAGGCTGTCTTCACAGCCAACAGCTGTCCCCTCCCTGGGTCCATGCTCCAAACCCACTTACCAGCACCCAGCCTCTTTTCACAACATGAGACACACCACTCAAGCTGGGGTGCACAGGGCTGCAGCACAGACCACGCACACAGTTCTTACTTTGTGCTGCCTTCCACAGACAGTCTGTTGAATTCTCCTTTGATCCCTCAAAGTCCCTTTCTGTCCCAGCTGATTTCCCCACCATGAGGGAGTTTTTCTGAGTGCAAGGGTCTCTGCTCACCTTCAGCTTCCCACCAGGTTGGCTGCTCCCTATTTTGATTCCTCTCTTCTTTTTTTCTTTCTTTTGTCTTACCTGGTTTGAGGTGATTTTTCTTGTCCTTTTATGTGTCCGAAGTCTTCTGCTAATGTTCAGCAGGTGCTCTTTTAGAATTGTTCCATTTATAGATGTTTTCTTGTTGTACTTGTGAGGAGCAACGAATTCCACATCCTCCATTCTGCCATCTTGACTCCTCTATTAAAGTACATTCTTATTTTGTTTCTTTCTTATACTTTTTATTTTCTCTGCTTATGTTATCCATCTATTCTGGCATGTTGTCTACTTTTTTTCCAATTAAGACCTTAATATTTTTAATTATAGTATTATTTTATTTTCCTCCTTTAAATCTTTATTGTTTAGATGCCATCACAGAGATACACACGCCTGTCAGAAGCATGATGGTTACTTTTTAAAAAAAATTATTTCGTATTAGAGTATATTTGACTTACTATGTTGTGTTAGTTTCAGGTGTACAGCAAAGTGATTCATTTATACATATACATATATCCATTCTTTTTCAGATTCTTTTCCCATACAGGTTATAACAGAATATTGGGTAGAGTTTCCTGTGCTATACAGTACATCATTGTTGATTATCTATTTTATATATAGTAATGTGTATTTGTTAATCCCAAACTTCTAATTTATGCCTCCCGTCCACATTTCCACTTTGGTTATTTTAAATTTCATATCTGATCATTCCAACATCTGTGTCATAATGAAATCTTGTTCTGATCCTTTTTTTTCTCTTCAGATTGTGCTTTTTCTTGTCTTTTGAAATGCCTTCTAAGTTTTGTTGAAATCTGCACATACATCGAGTAATAAGAAGTAAGGCAAATAGGCATTTAGCATGAGATTTTATGTTACTTTGGCTAAAATTGGACTGTGTTTATTGTTTTCTGTAGCTGTAGGTGTCAGAGGTTTCAAATTCCTATAGTGCACTTGTTTTGTACCCCCATAATGTCTTTGGACTTCCCTAGAAACTCCTCAGTTAGAGTATTTGTCTTTCAACTCTTTCAACTGTAATCAACTGGAGTCCTGTTGGTGTGGTGATAAGAAATGAAGTAGGGAAAGTGTTTAATGATCTTCTGATTAAATTTCAGTCTTATCATGTTGATTTTTTCTTTTTCTTTTTGCTTACATTACTCATCAGTTCAGACTTTCACAACAGTTTCTAAAGAGGTCTAGTTTTCCCTCCTGCCATACATACACTTCCTTGGCTACTGGGTCCCAAATCTATATCCTTGAAGCCCTTGCTCCTGTTGACTGTGTACTTTTCTCCCCTTAGGTGAAACAAGAGATTGAGCTGGAATGGAAATAGGAAGAATGCCTTTCCCCCATCAGGGATAAAGCTCTGATAAAGTCTTTTCCCCTGGAAGGAAAATTATTTTTTGTTATGTAAAAAGAGTGTGTTTCACAAAGATTATTCTCCCCTGTCCCCTGCTAGAGTCATGAAGGATTCTTTATTGGATCTTCACTGTGAGATCCTGGTGGGGTTTCTGATGGTAAAGCTAATGAAAGTGTGGAGCCCTTCAAAGACCAGGACTCCAGGTGTTTCTGACTCACCCTAGTCCAAACTCAGCCTCCAGCAATTTGTCAAAGGTATTACTAGTGCACAGGGCTGTTTATGCCTCAACAGAGGCACCAGTTTATGCCTCTAACAACTTATCCAGCTTTGACTCTCTGGATGCACCTGTCTCTCCAGATTTCCTGGTTGCAGTTTGTCCTACAAACTCAATTTTCTGATCAGTCAAAAATAATTAATTTTCAATATATCTAGCTTTTTCTTGTTGTAAGGACAGAAGTGACAGCCTCTAAGCTCTTCAAATGTTGAAGACAAAACATGAAATCCCATGTGTTTTCACGCTGATATTCCCCATTAAGATGAAATAAATGTAACAACTTCACAGAAAGAGGCCCATGCACTTGGGAGGTCTACATGGCCTTGGTAGTGACCTATAGTTTACTGGAGAGTTGATCACAGATTTCCAACAACTACAACTAGATGAGTTTAATGACCACCAATTATCAAACCTGAATTTTCATATTAAATCCACTGGGTCTTCAGAATAAATGTTCAGAGCCAAAGACTTTGTTGTTTGTTTTCATTGCTATTATAACTCTCTCAGAATGTGTGGCCTGAGAAAATGTTACCTAAGCAATAAAATAATATTCTAGTTTGTGCTACATATGTGAGGACCTGGGGATGTACTATCATGTAAACATAGTATATTTAGGCCTCTGGGACTATCTTGACAACTCTGTTTTTTTACAGATGGGAAGTCTAAAATTCAGGAAAGGATGGATATTTGTCAAAGTCATATCACTAGACAGCAGCAGAAATAGAATTAGAGACCTCTGATGTCTCCTAATCACTTTTCTCCAAAAAGGTAGTTTTACAGAGTTAATAGACTTGCTGTCAATAAAATCCGTTCCATTCTCAAATGTAGCAAATTATATCTCCCTCTTTTTGAATCAGGAAACTCATTTACTCAGTACCAGCTCTGAGAAGTTTGACATTTAATTACCTGAGGGTCATTTTTTGTTGATTCCGTTTTGCTTTGTTTTAGTTTTGTTGTCGTTATACCTATTAGCATCCATGAAAATGTTGTTTCATGAAACATATTTTGAAAAATATGGAACTACTGCCCCACCCTTCCATCTCTATTGCTTATTTGTGTTTATCTTCTGAGTCAGAGACTTCTTATGATTGAAAATCATAGCTCCTATTCTTTTCCTCTTTCTGCATTCTTTACCCTGACTTTCCACCTTTTCTCACTTAACAGGTAGAGCACAAAGCACTCAGTAAACATTTGAATGTCATGGATTGACTTTGTATCAAGTTTAATATTGTCTTTCAAAATGCTGGTGTTTCTGCCAGGGGTATGCATCACTGAGGTTTTCTTTCTTTTTGTTTTTCCTTTCTGTTGCTTTTTTAAAAAAGTAATCTGGCTCATTCCTTTAGTTTAGATGTTGTACATCTCAATTCCTTCTTGTCTGAAAGCTGGAGTGCACGTGGTTTTTGGTCTCATTTCTGAAAATTGGGCCACCGATGAGGAAGCAATTCCCGACAGCAGCATGTAGCTCCCTGTCATTTTCTCTGACGACTTTGTCCACACTTGAGCATCCTTTAGCAAAATGACTGGAATAAGTGGTGTACTTTCCAGGGTACCTTCTTCCATCTTGTGCATCAGCAGAAAATTACAGCAGTGGTCTCAGAGGACAATGGTAAAAACAAGAGAAAAACCCCTATTATAAATGTGAAAAGTCAATTTGAATGTCAGCAGCTGAGGTAGGGGAGGCAAGCTGAAAGAAGCTGTGGTTTGAGAAAATGAAGAAACTGCTGTATCGTGCACATGCTTAAAGCCTTACACTCAAGCTATATTTAAAGATGATAAATAAATAAGTGGACTTAATTTAATTTATTTTTTTATTGTACTGGACTTTAGATTTCCTTGGCTTACTGTGAGGACCACATACTTGAAGTTAAGAGTATACACTGCCCAGAAAAACAAAATTCATCAAGCACAGAGTTAATTACTGAAACCAACCTAGGAGATGTCATTTGCCCTTAGAGGTTATTTGCCCTTGAACCTAAAGGTGTGAGGCTGATTCTTATGGAAACCTCAAGAGTGATTGATTTTGAGCGATTTGGTATTTGGAAAGACTTCTTTTTCTTTATACTTATTCTTCAACAATCAGCATAGTTATCTAAAAGGAAATACTCAACTGTGGATGTATTAATAGGAGTTATTTGAATAAATGACAGAGTATTTGAATAACTTGAAACTTATCAGGGCTTAAATGTGCTAATGAGCATTGTAAATGTCTAAGAGGGAAAGATAGTATATGGGATGAAAGAGTATTTGATCATGGAATTCTCCTAGTTCTTATTTTATTCTTTTTGCAGAGAGATACACAATTATTGTAAAAATATATATAATATATGTTATATATAAATGAATACATAATATATGAATGTATACTATATATGAATAAATATATTATAATGAATATATAATATTCACTATATATTATATATAATATTCACTATAATATATTCATATATATTCATGTTATATATGAATATATTATATATTATATAATTGTATTTATATAATAGTAATATTATAATAATATTAATATCAATTAAATATAATAATAGTAGTAATATATTAATATTACTTACATTAATATGATATTAATAATAAAAATTTATTTATATTAATATGATATAAATTATATTCATATGTTCATATTTTATATCTATGAACATATATTATGTATGAATTAATATATATATATATATATATATATATATATATATATATATATATATATATATATATATATATACACACACATATATCCCGACAGGTGTGCCTGGTGAAGTCACCTTCCTAGGAATGAGTTGTACAGCACCCTCCCCATCCCCTATATAGTTACAGGGACCACTACCAGTTGACAGAGTAGATGGGGTGTGGTTCAACCTGCAAGCCTCCTCTCCCTCCTCTGTACTGTAAACAGCTATGCCTTGGCCATGCTGTTTTTTCCAGAAGGGTATAATCTGTACTTATGCACATTTTTTGCAGATATTTTTGAAAAAATTATATATATAAATTCCCAGCTATTTATATAATAAATTATATATATATATACATTTATAAAATAAATTATATATTTGTATATTCATTACCAAACACAAGTTCCACCAAATTGCTTATGTGAATTTATGTCTGCACACTTTTTGGCAACTGTGAAAATCTGTTCTGGTATATACAAAATGTGATTTATTTGAGTACAGTTGGAGAAAAAGGAAACTGTTCATTGTTAATAGAAAAGGGAGATAAACCAATGTCAAAAAGTTAGGTTTTTACCAAAAGCCTTAAGAAAGGAAAAGGAAGATGTGGTGAATAAATTTAGATATCACAAGAGCTCTCTGTGACTGGTTGTTGTAAGGAGAGAGAGAGCTGAAGCAATGCACAGGAGGTGGCAGAGGAAACCTGGGAGGGCTGGCATTAAGGCCCATAGTGGAATTCCAGGAACAGGAGGGGTCTGCTCTCCAGCAGTAAAACCAAAAGATATTAAGGATCAGACAGACAAATATGCCTCATGTCTTCATGTCTTATTTATTTGTGACAAATAATTATATGGACCTCTTTAAGGTTGTAGGGCAATCATGAAAAACTAATGAGCCAAGAGATAATAGTTAGAAATGTATAGTTCTGTCCACTATTCTTTTTAAAATACATAAAAACACATTGATATTTTCCTATTTAATTTTTTTTCTATGCTGTTTTATTATTTTGTTTTGGGGAAGGTAGCTGATATTTATAATGGTTTTCAATAGGTTAACCATACATACTGCCTCTCTTAATCCTATTCCCCACAGAAGATTTTAAGTTCTTCAATGTCAAATTTCCTGCCATGATGGCTGACAGAAATCTGACCTCTAGAGTTGGGGAGAGTCTCTTTCAAATCTAGTTCCAAGTGGTATCTTATAACGGAATAGAGTAAAATAAGACTGGAAAAATAAGCTGAGCAAGTCGATGTGCCAATTGCGTGTTCTTACCCTTTAACATATAATTAGACCTGGCAGGCATATGGCAAATGCTCTCTCAGTGTACTCTGCACACAATGCTCAAAAGCATTTCCAAATGGTGATTTCTGGTCCCTCCTTTCAGGTCCACTAGTTATCCATGTTCTGTGAGTGTGCTGTGTAATTCTGACCCCTAGTGGCTAAGGAGGATACATCTAGACACACTTCAGTTAACATGTTCACAAATCGCCATGTACCAAAAAGCTAACTTTACTTTTTTTCATTTTAATTTTCTCATCTAAATCTGACTGGAATTCAACCTCCCCCCACTGGTTCATGATGTGGTGTGCATTTTAATCCACCTATCATAAAATAGACAACCATGAAATCAAAACTGCCTCTTTTCCCAGTTGATACTGAATGAGATGTAAGTTTAAGGCAAGGGAAAATGTTTTAATTTTTATACCCAATCGGGAATCATCCCTGACTATAGGAAACTGACAATAAACTGTGTTATAACACAAAAGTCCAAATTGTATCAAATATATTTCCCAGAATTTTCCAATATGAGCTCAGAGACAACTATTATTTTCACTAGATCCACTCCTGATAGGTTTATTTTGTACCTTGAAGCCTTCTATCAAAATCCAAATATTTCACCTGGGTTACATTACTGATTATTAAGTACCAATTAACACTAATAACACTGTTAGCTAGTTATGTGATAGATAAAACTAATTAAGTCAGAGACGGAAGAAATGCACATAGAAGTGTGTCATTTTGAAAGAAGAATATTCATGATGGCATAATCTGGAGCATGTAGTATAATAGAATGCCTAACATTTAGACATCACCATAGATGTTAAGTGTATTCACAAACAAAAAAAATGTTTACCACATTCAATCTTTACAAATTTCTTGTGAAAAAATTGAGGATTTTCACCCCATTTTGCAGTTATATAAACTACAGCACAGAAAGGTTACCGGTCTTATGTAAAGTTACAGAGCTACCTTATGGTAGAGATGAAGATCATGTGCATGTTTTCTGATGATAAACCTACCACCTTTTTATGCCTGACATACGGGAAGGGATACTTTTGTGGGGGTTCTTGGCAGTCACCTTAATTTCAGGAAGGTATTGAGCAGCTGGGTTGGGGGGGTATAAGAGGCAGGAGACTGGAATGTGAAATGAGGAAAAATGAAATGAACTGAATTATTTTACCACTATTTAATAGTTAGAGAGCCAACTGGATCACACAAAACTCAAAAACAAGCGTGGAGTTTTCTGGGGAATTGAGACTGTATTACTAATTAATACAGTAAGGAACAAGGAGTGGAATTTTAATCTCTCTTGAGATTTTGTCATCATCAATAGGTCTTTGAGTCCTTTATTATTTTAGGCACTGTGTTAGATAATAAAAGTGATAATGCTTAGTACTCTGTTATTGAAACCTCAGTATCTGCTATAACTTATGCCATGTAATCTTATGGTCAACCATGAGGTAACTATTATTATCCCCTTTCCATAAATGAAAAGCCTGAGGCTTGGAAATGTCAAGCAAATTGTCCAAGATCTTAAACTTATAAATAGCACAGGTCACTCTAAGCCCCATACCACATGCTGTAAATATATATGTAAATACTGTAAAGACAAATACATGAAGAAGATAGGGTGTCCCTGACTCCTTCTAGGGGCTTTTAGAACATACATATGAAGTACAAACAAGTCCAAATACCATTGCAAGATACTCAGAAATAAAGTAGATGAAAGATGAAAATAAAGGAGATTAAAACACAGTAATCTTGAATTTCAATGTCTAATATGATTGGACCATTAAAAAGCAAATTACATAAAAAGAAGCATTTTATTATGTCACATGGAGCACTGAGATAGATAAATTATTTGGGGTTAACTTTTTAAAGGAATGGTGCAAAGAGAATATCTAAGTGTTATTTACCATGAATATGAGATATGTGGAGGATTTCTTGACTCTGATTTTACCATATAGGGGAGTTCTGCTATAGAAAAGTAACTGGGGCAGAAAGTGTTTGTCTATGACCACTCTGATGGATAAGACATGGGAAAAGAATGTTATAATGATCTATCTGAGGAGAAAAGAGTAGGAGTAGTTGATGTGGAGAATAAAGAAAAAAGAGGGAAAGAATCCACTGTGATCACTTTTCATCACTTTAAGTAACTGGGTGTGGCAACAATTAAACAAACAAACAAAAAAACAGAAAGTAAAGTAATCAACAATTTCTAAATCATGCTAATTGAATATTAATTTTTTACTTTGAATTCTGCTGAGTCTTAAGGATCTAGGAGTGAAATTAGCAAGATTTTCTATCCTTGATCAGGTCAGTAGCACATTTGACATACTGTTTTTGAAGAAAGTTCTTGGTTTCTTTATGTATTTGAGTGTGGCCATGTTAATTTTTCTCTGAATTAGGAATATTTAACTCTAATAAGATTAGAGCATTAGGAAACTCTTAAATTCCATTTACAGGTTTATAATTATGTATCCCCTCAACTGATTCATTCCCAAGAAGCTCTAAAACTCAAAGATGCAATCAAAATTACATATTTAAATTACTTTAACATCTTGAACTTCATATTCATGATTCATGTTGAATATGCTTCTTGACTACTTGAATCCTTTATCTCTTCTTTTGTTAACTAGAACAAGTTACTCCAGCAGGGTCTTTGTAAAGAATGAGTGACATAAACATGTGAAGAAAACCTAGTGCTCAAATGCTACTTGACTGTTGTCTATTCTGTAGGCCCCTTATAGTCTACTGTGCAGGCTCCTAAACTATACATTCTGTTTGTCCCACACTTAAAAGTTTCTGAATAATATAGGATTTTTGTATTTGTCTGTTTGTTGTTATTGCATGTGAGCTTTTATAATTTTTTGACATACCTATTTTTCACCTTTTTTATTTGTTCACCCTCCTCTTTCTGTTTAATTAGACTCTTCTAATCTTCTGAAAGTTTAAGAAACAAGTTACTCACTTGTTAGAACTACTTTTGAAATAATGAGCACTTACACTTTGAAAGAAGGCTTGAGTACATCTGTGGACTTCAATGGGTGAGTTGAAGCGAACCTATTCTTGCCACTAATAACAATTTTACCTAATCTTTATTAAGCTTCTCCCTTGTGCCATAACTGTGCTAGACACATATTACTTTTATTTTATCTTATTATTTTATTTTTCTCTGCATATTTCTGGAAGGCAGGAATTATCCTGTAAACCTCTGTCTCCTCTGTGCCAAGCAAAGTTGTTTTCCATAAACATTCATTAAATACACAAATGAATAAAAGTTTGAACTCCAGAATAGGAAGCCTCTCCTGCTACTGGTTGGGCATCTTTTCCAAAATAATATCATTGATTATCTTAACTGTGAGTAGCTTTATTGTGCTCCCATCTGACCCACGCACAGTTGTGCTTGTACAAACTCAGCAATAAAAATATAATAAAATACAATAAAATAAAATTCTGTGTGAAAGCTATTTACATAGTGTATCAATATCTTTCTTTATTTGCCTCCTGCAGATACTCTGACATTACCTATCCAGCCTTTTGTGCTATCAGTGTAAAGGTGGAAACCCACTAACTCATTAGAAGGAATTTCATTGTGAAACCAATGATCAGCAACATTAACAGAAATTAAGGCAGAAGCTGTGAAGAAAAATGACACACTAATTCTGCAATCTGAAAAAAACACTCTTAGTATGCTAGAATAATCCTAGCAACTCCATGCTGCAACTTTATGTCAGGAATAAATGACAGATCAGACTAGAGGCAGAGGGAAACGTAGATGAAGATGAATGTAAAGAAGTCCTTTTCTTCAAAGAAAAGCCCCTTCTAAGTTTATGATGATGTCTTAAGGGTATGAAACATGGGTCTCAAATGTTTGTAATTTCCTTCCATTGTACTTTGAATGTGGTGGGTAATGTAACCTGAAATCTCTGACATAGAGGTAACAAGGATCAGAGATTTTTAGATGGCGCATAATCCAACTGAATGCACATGTACTGGACCCTTACTATGTGTGTATATGTACAGGACTTCTACCACATTCCTAGAGGTATTTCAAACTCTAGCTTTTAACTGACAATCTCTACAGATAAGACTAATACAAATAAAAATTTTCCAGGCATTATGTGTAAATTATAATGTACATTATAAGTAGCCAGGGTAAACTGTCAAAAGATAATATAGATAATAAGCACCCTGACTTTTCAAAAATATGTAAGACTTTGAATTATTAGAGAAAGTTTCAGGAAATAATTCAGAAATTGAGATTTTAAAACTGAAACGGAAGTTAAAAATCAGCCAGATAAAGGCTTTAAACATTTTCTAATACATTTAAATTTATCTTTAAATAAACTTTTTTTTTGCTTTATAACAAATTTAATCAGTTATACATATACATATGTTCCCATATCCCCTCCCTTTTGCGTCTCCCTCCCACCCTCCCTATCCCACCCCTTCAGGCGGTCACAAAGCACCGAGCTGATCTCCCTGTGCTATGCGGCTGCTTCCCACTAGCTATCTACCTTACGTTTGGTAGTGTATATATGTCCATGCCGCTCTTTCACTTTGTCACAGCTTACCCTTCCCCCTCCCCATATCCTCAAATCCATTCTCTAGTAGGTCTGTGTCTTTATTCCTGTCTTACCCCTATGTTCTTCATGAGATTTTTTTTCTTAAATTCCATATATATGTGTCAGCATACAGTATTTGTCTTTCTCTTTCTGACTTACTTCACTCTGTATGACAGGCTCTAGGTCCATCCACCTCATTACAAATAGCTCAATTTCGTTTCTTTTTATGGCTGAGTAATATTCCATTGTATATATGTGCCACATCTTCTTTACCCATTCATCCGATGATGGACACTTAGGTTGTTTCCATCTCCGGGCTATTGTAAATAGGGCTGCTATGAACATTTTGGTACATATCTCTTTTTGAATTATGGTTTTCTCAGGGTATATGCCCAGTAGTGGGATTGCTGGATCATATGGTAGTTCTATTTGTAGTATTTTAAGGAACCTCCATACTGTTCTCCATAGTGGCTGTACCAATTCACATTCCCACCAGGAGTGCAAGAGTGTTCCCTTCTTTCCACACCCTCTCCAGCATTTATTGTTTCTGGATTTTTTGATGATGGCCATTCTGACTGGTGTGAGATGATATCTCATTGTAGTTTTGATTTGCATTTCTCTAATGAGTAAAGATGTTGAGCATCCTTTCATGTGTTTGTTGGCAGTCTGTATATCTTCTGTGGAGAAATGTCTATTTAGGTCTTCTGCCCATTTTTGGATTGGGCTGTTTGTTTTTTTGTTATTGAGCTGCATGAGCTGCTTATAAATTTTGGAGATTAATCCTTTGTCAGTTGCTTCATTTGCAAATATTTTCTCCCATTCTGAGGGTTGTCTTTTGGTCTTTTTTATGGTTTCCTTTGCTGTGCAAAAGCTTTGAAGTTTCATTAGGTCCCATGTGTTTATTTTTATCTTTATTTCCATTTCTCTAGGAGTTGGGTCAAAAAGGATCTTGATGTGATTTATGTCATAGAGTGTTCTGCCTATGTTTTCCTCTAAGAGTTTGATAGTGTCTGGCCTTACATTTAGGTCTTTAATCCATTTTGAGCTTATTTTTGTGTATGGTGTTAGGGAGTGATCTAATCTCATACTTTTACATGTCGCTATCCAGTTTTCCCAGCACCACTTATTGAAGAGACTGTCCTTTCTCCACTGTACATTCCTGCCTCCTTTGTCAAAGATAAGGTGACCATATGTCCGTGGGTTTATCTCTGGGCTTTCTATACTGTTCCATTGATCTTCCTGTTTTTGTGCCAGTACCATACTGTCTTGATTACTGTAGCTTTGTAGTATAGTCTGAAGTCAGGGAGCCTGATTCCTCTAGCTCCATTTTTCGTTCTCAAGATTGCTTTGGCTATTCGGGGTCTTTTGTGTTTCCATACAAATTGTGAAATTTTTTGTTCTAGTTCTGTGAAAAATGCCAGTGGTAGTTTGATAGGGATTGTATTGAATCTGTAGATTGCTTTTGGTAGTAGAGTCATTTTCACAATGTTGATTCTTCCAATCCAAGAACATGGTATATCTCTCCATCTATTTGTATCATCTTTAATTTCTTTCATCAGTGTCTTATAATTTTCTGCATACAGGTCTTTTGTCTCCTTAGGTAGGTTTTTTCCTAGATATTTTATTCTTTTTGTTGCAATGGTAAATGGGAGTGTTTCCTTGATTTCACTTTCAGATTTTTCATCATTAGTATATAGGAATGACAGAGATTTCTATGCATTAATTTTGTATCCTGCAAGTTTACCAAATTCATTGATTAGCTCTAGTATTTTTCTGGTAGCATCTTTAGGATTCTCTATGTACAGTATCATGTCATCTGCAAACAGTGACAGCTTTACTTCTTCTTTTCTGATTTGGATTCCTTTTATTTCCTTTTCTTCTCTGATTGCTGTGGCTAAAACTTCCAAAACTATGTTGAATAAGAGTGGTGAGAGTGGGCAGCCTTGTCTTGTTCCTGATCTTAGTGGAAATGGTTTCAGTTTTTCACCATTGAGGACGATGCTGGCTGTGGGTTTGTCATATATGGCCTTTATTATGTTGAGGAAGGTTCCCTCTATGCCTACTTTCTGCAGGGTTTTTATAATAAATGGGTGTTGAATTTTGTCGAAAGCTTTCTCTGCATCTATTGAGATGATCATATGGTTTTTCTTCTTCAATTTGTTAATATGGTGTATCACGTTGATTGATTTGCATATATTGAAGAATCCTTGCATTCCTGGAATAAACCCCACTTGATCATGGTGTATGATCCTTTTAATGTGCTGTTGGATTCTGTTTGCTAGTATTTTGTTGAGGATTTTTGCATCTATATTCATCAGTGATATTGGGCTGTAGTTTTCTTTCTTTGTGACATCCTTGTCTGGTTTTGGTATCAAGGTGATGGTGGCCTCGTAGAATGAGTTTGGGAGTGTTCCTCCCTCTGCTATATTTTGGAAGAGTTTGAGAAGGATAGGTGTTAGCTCTTCTCTAAATGCTTGATACAATTCGCCTGTGAAGCCATCTGGTCCTGGGCTTTTGTTTGTTGGAAGATTTTTAATCACAGTTTCAATTTCAGTGCTTGTGATTGGTCTGTTCATATTTTCTATTTCTTCCTGATTCAGTCTTGGCAGGTTATGCATTTCTAAGAATTTGTCCATTTCTTCCAGGTTGTCCATTTTATTGGCATAGAGTTGCTTGTAATAATCTCTCATGATCTTTTGTATTTCTGCAGTGTCAGTTGTTACTTCTCCTTTTTCATTTCTAATTCTATTGATTTGAGTCTTCTCCCTTTTGTTCTTGATGAGTCTGGCTAATGGTTTATCAATTTTGTTTATCTTCTCAAAGAACCAGCTTTTAGTTTTATTGATCTTTGCTATCGTTTCCTTCATTTATTTTTCATTTATTTCTGATCTGATTTTTATGATTTCTTTCCTTCTGCTAACTTTGGGATGTGTTTGTTCTTCTTTCTCTAACTGATTTAGGTGCAAGATTAGGTTGTTTATTCGAGATGTTTCCTGTTTCTTAAGGTGGGATTGTATTGCTATAAACTTCCCTCTTAGAACTGCTTTTGCTGCATCCCATAGGTTTTGGGTCATCGTGTCTGTATTGTTATTTGTTTCTAGGTATTTTTTTATTTCCTCTTTGATTTCTTCAGTGATCACTTCGTTATTAAGTAGTGTATTGTTTAGCCTCTATGTGTTTGTATTTTTTACAGCTCTTTTCCTGTAATTGATATCTAGTCTCATAGCATTGTGGTCGGAAAAGATACTTGATACAATTTCAATTTTCTTAAATTTACCAAGGCTTGATTTGTGACCCAGGATATGATCTATCCTGGAGAATGTTCCATGAGCAGTTGAGAAAAATGTTTATTCTGTTGTTTTTGGATGGAATGTCCTATAAATATCAATTAAGTCCATCTTGTTTAATGTATCATTTAAAGCTTGTGTTTCCTTATTTATTTTCATTTTGGATGATCTGTCCATTGGTGAAAGTGGGGTGTTAAAGTCCCCTACTATGATTTTGTTACTGTCGATTTCTCCTTTTATGGCTGTTAGTATTTGCCTTATGTATTGAGGTGCTCCTATGTTTGGTGCATAAATATTTACAATTGTTATATCTTCTTCTTGGATCGATCGCTTGATCATTATGTAGTGTCCTTCTTTGTCTCTTCTAGTGGTCTTTATTTTAAAGTCTATTTTGTCTGATATGAGAATTGTTACTCCAGCTTTCTTTTGGTTTCCATTTGCATGGAATATCTTTTTCCATCCCCTTACTTTCAATCTGTATGTGTCTCTAGGTCTGAAGTGGGTCTCTTGTAGACAGCATATATATGGGTCTTGTTTTTGTATCCATTCAGCCAATCTGTGTCTTTTGGTGGGAGCATTTAGTCCATTTACATTTAAGGTAATTATCGATATGTATGTTCCTATTCCCATTTCCTTAATTGCTTTGGGTTCGTTATTGTAGGTATATTCCTTCTGTTGTGTTTCTTGCCTAGAGAAGTTCCTTTAGCATTTGTTGTAAAGCTGGTTTGGTGGTGCTGAACTCTCTCAGCTTTTGCTTGTCTGTAAAGGTTTTAATTTCTCCATCAAATCTGAATGAGATCCTTGCTGGGTAGAGTAATCTTGGTTGCAGGTTTCTCTCCTTCATCACTGTAATTATGTCCTGCCACTCCCTTCTGGCTTGTAGAGTTTCTGCTGAGAGATCAGCTGTTATCCTCATGGGGATTCCCTTGTGTGTTATTTGTTGTTTTTCCCTTGCTGCTTTTAATATGATTTCTTTGTGTTTAATTTTTGACTGTTTGATTAATATGTGTCTTGGCATATTTCTCCTTGGATTTATTCTGTATGGGACTCTCTGTGCCTCCTGGACTTGATTAACTATTTCCTTTTCCATATTAGGGAAGTTTTCAACTATAATCTCTTCAAATATTTTCTCAGTCCCTTTCGTTTTCTCTTCTTCTTCTTGAAGCCCTATAATTCAAATGTTGGTGCGTTTAATGTTGTCCCAAGGTCTCTGAGACTGTCCTCTGTTCTTTTCATTCTTTTTTCTTTATTTTGCTCTGCATCAGTTATTTCCACTATTTCATCTTCCACCTCACTTATCCGTTCTTCTGCCTCACTTATTCTGCTATTGATCCCATCTAGAGTATTTTTTATTTCATTTATTGTGTTTTTAATCGATGCTTGATTCATCTTTAGTTCTTCTAGGTCCTTGTTAACTGTTTCTTGCATTTTGTCTATTCTATTTCCAAGATTTTGGATCTTGGAAATAGAATCTTGGATAATCTTTACCATCATTATTCTGAATTCTTTTTCAGGTAGACTGCCTATTACCTCTTCATTTGTTAGGTCTGGTGGGTTTTTATCTTGCTCCTTCTCCTGCTGTGTGTTTTTCTGTCTTCTCATTTTGCTTATGTTACTGTGTTTGGGGTCTCCTTTTTGCAGGCTGCAGGTTCGTAGTTCCCGTTGTTTTTGGTGTCTGTCCCCAGTGGCTAAGGTTGGTTTAATGGGTTGTGTAGGCTTCCTGGTGGAGGGGACTAGTGCCTGTGTTCTGGTGGATGAGGCTGGATCTTGTCTTTCTGGTGGGCAGGTCCACGACTGGTGGTGTGTTTTGGGGTGTCTGCGGACTTTTTATGATTTTAGGCCACCTCTCTGCTAATGGGTGGCGTCGTGCTCCTGTCTTGCTAGTTGTTTGGCATAGGGTGTCCAGCACTGTAGCTTCCTGGTCGTTGAGTGAAGCTGGGTGCTGGTGTTGAGATGGAGATCTCTGGAAGATTTTCGCCGTTTGATATTATGTGGAGCTGGGAGGCCTCTTGTGGACCAGTGTCCTGAAGTTGGCTCTCCCACGTCAGAGGCACAGCACTGACTCCTGGCTCCTCAATTTGGGATGATTTGTTGTCTATTCATGTATTCCACAGATGCAGGGTACATCAAGTTGATTGTGGAGCTTTAATCGCTGCTTCTGAGGCTGCTGGGAGAGGTTTCCCTTTCTCTTCTTTGTTCTCACAGCTCCTGGGTCTCAGCTTTGGATTTGGCCCCGCCTCTGCATTTAGGTCGCCGGAGGGCGTCTGTTCTTCGCTCAGACAGGACAGGGTTAAAGGAGCAGCCTCTTCGGGGACTCTGGCTCACTCAGCCCGGGCGGGAGGGACGGGCACGGAGTGCGGGGCGAGCCTGCAGCGGCAGAGGCCGGCGTGACGTTGCACCATCCCGAGGCGCGCCGTGCGTTCTCCCAGGGAAGCCGCCCCTGGATCCCGGGACCCCGGCAGTGGCGGGCTGCACAGGCTCCCGGAAGGGCGGTGTGGACAGTGACTTGCGCTCGCACACAGGCTTCTTGGTGGCGGCAGCAGCATCCCCAGCGTCCCACACCCATCACTGGGCTCCGCGCTTTCAGCTGCGCCTCGTGCCCTTCTGTGGAGCTCCTTTAAGCAGCGCTCTTAATCCCCTCTCCTCGTGCACCAGGAAACCAAGAGGGAATAAAAAGTCTCTTGCCTCTTCGGCAGCTCCAGAGTTTTCCTGGACTCCCTCCCGGCTAGCTGTGGCACATTAGCCCCCTTCAGGCTGAGTTCTCGCCGCCAGCCCCTGTCCTCTCCCTGCGCTCTGACTGAAGCCCGAGCCTCAGCTTCCAGCGCCGCCCGCCCCAGCGGGCGAGCAGACAAGCCTCTCGGGCTGGTGAGTGCCGCTCGGCACCGCTCCTCTGTGCGGGAATCTCTCCGCTTTGCCCTACCCAGGTATGTGGGGAGTTTCTTGCCTTTTGGGAGGTCTGGTGTCTTCTGCCAGCGTTCAGTAGGTGTTCTGTAGGAGTTGTTCCACGTGTAGCTGTATTTCTGGTGTATCCGTGGGGAGGAAGGTGATCTTACTCTTCCGCCATCTTACCCGGAAGTCTAAATAAACTCTTAAGCAGAAACTTAACATGTAACTGTTACAAAGTGGGTGAAGTTAGGGGAAAGGGTATTATTCTCAGTGCCCCACAATCACTCACTCCGCCCGCCCCTCATGGCATTCTTAGTGCAACTCTCTGCAGCATCAGAGTTTACCTCAGTCCAGTTTAAGATCCCTGAAAATAAAAACTGGAAATGCCTCAGTTACCACTAACATTAAATATGGCCAATTAACTTTACAAGTGTAGTAGTGTTTCTCCCTTACAAATAAGCCTGGAACATTGCTGGAATTGATTCAGATGTTCAACAATTCCATCAACAATGCAAGTTTTTTGTTTTATTTTTGCAATTGTTAACGTATTGGGAACTTTTTCTTGCCTGACCATCAAAATATGGCTGCTGCATCTCTGGGTATAACAACTGCTTTGAGGACAAGAAAGGGGGAAGGTAGTAATGCCATACACATGCGTCTTTTTCTCTCTGCCACAACAAAAAAGCAAAAATATGTACAGAACAATCAGTAGATGCTCTCTTATACCTCATTGGCTATAATTGTGTCACATGACCATCCCTATCTACCAAGTCATCTGGGAAAGTAAGTTATCTCAGCTAGTACTGTGTATCTTATAGCCCTAGACAAAAGTGGGATTCTATTTGCCAGGAAGCAGGGGTATCAGTTAATCAGCTGAGAGTGCCTGCCACTCTACATCTAGCCACAAATCTTCATTCTATAACTGGGAACACATATGTTCTTTGGCTTGGTTAACATCACCAGTAAATTGATTGTGGAGCTTGTGTCCACATTCTCAAACTGGACCTTGATAAATGAATCAAATTTGGAAAAGTAGAGAGATGGGGAGAGAACATTTCAAGTGGAAGATCAGTGGGTCAAATGAATGCAACTGTATTTTGTGTACTTGATGCCTTAATATCTAATAACGTACTTTCATCTTCAGACCTCATTTAAAAATCATTCAACTTTTTTGAATTCCACTCATATGTGAATATGTCATCAATATTTTCTAGTTTTAAATATCTTACTATACGAAAACCCTTTTCTCTTCATTCCTAATTACTTAACTAAGTTTTTTTCCCCCCTTTGATGGTGATTGTATGAATTTATTTACTGGAATTACTAAGATTAACTAAATTAGAGAATTCCTTATCAGTCTTTGACTTTCTAAACTCAAATTCCAGCTCTGCATTCTACTGGGTATATAAGTCTGAGTTAAGTTACCTAACACTTTTGTGACTCAATTTCATCCTGTATCAGATAAGGGTAATCATAGTGCCTCCGTCATAGGGTTGGTAAGAGTTATACCTCATTAACTTCAGGTCTGCCCTTGGACCAGTGCCAAAGACAAGCACATGCTGTGTACTCACAGAATGTTGGTTATTATTACTGAGTGGTCAGGTTCCGATGTGCTGGAATGCACTCTTCTTAAGTCTTTTGACAGAAAGTATCACTGTTGACATAATACTTTACACGGGGAAACTCTGAGCTTAGAGACATTTACCTTTAATGCAATTATATCTAATGCTTTTGTCTCTTTCCTTCTCAGACAGCTAGTTTCCTTTCCTGTTTCATTTTCCCTTAGTTGAAAAAATCCATATGATGAACAATAAGATAATCTCACTGTCTTATTGGAACACCTCATCCTTATTTCAAAAGGAAGTTGCAGGAAGTGGAATAGTCTTAGAAAAGAGAGGGATTAACAACAGTGGAATTTCAGGCAACAGAAAAATACTACATAAGAGTAGCTTTCCTTGTGTCTCCCAATTCCCATTATTTAGATAATTTTGTGCTAACTACATATGTAACTGTCTTCCTGGTCACCTCTTGAAATGTTTGAAAATGCCTATCATAAAAAACGGAGTGAGAGTAAACAGAACTAAGTAATTGCATAAAACAGGCTGGTTTGGTAAATATTTATTAGCCTGAAATTTGTAAACAAAAAAAATGGCTGCTGGTTTCCAAAAATTGGAATTCCTACCTGTTAAACTGAAAATAGTCATTGTATATTTCCCTTAAGGGTCAGACTCTTCAAAACTCCTGGTTTCCTTGACTTAGCCATAATTCATCAGGACTTCACTCACATGGAGGAGGTCAAGGTAAGAGGACTTGGAGCCTGCAGGCATCCCTTGAATAATAATGTATTCTGGCAAGGAAGATCTGATTTTGTTTTTCAATAAAAATAAAGTCATTGACCTGAACATTTTTGTTAAAAGATACTAACATCTTTGTAATGTTTCAACTTGATAAAGCTGAACAATCTTTCCCAGTATTCACTACCCCATATGTCCTCGATTAAGGTAGGCCACAAGAGAAAGTCACACAAGATGAGCAGAACTGAAGAGAAGCTTTGTTTATTCCTTGGAGGTGGGTGCACTTCAGACCCTGTTGTAGCTCCCAAATGCTTTTGCATTTCTATTGACTCACCTTGCTGGTGAGGGTAGCAACAGGCCACGTGCCTCCTTTCACTCCCATGAGGTCTCTTACTTCACCTTCTCCACCTTCTGGGCCTGGTGTGAGTGTAGCTCCACCAGAAAGCTGTCAGCTTTTTCTGCAGATCCCCATGGCAGCTAAGTTGGAGACTTGGAAATGGGGAAAAGCCAACATGGGTTCTGGTAAGAGATAGACATAATTTTCAGGTGTCCCTGATTCATGTTCATTTTCTCTTCCTGACTGCCTGCTCTGTAACTTCAGGTTCAGTGTCAGATGCAAAAACAGAATAAAAAACTGAGCCAATGCTGCTTTACCAACTCTCATAGTTGAGTAAGTTTGAGTCTCTATAATAAGTATTTTATTCTAATCATTCCTTATGATTCACTTCTCAATTTGAACCTGCACTGAACTTTTTGACCTATTTCTTTTCCAACACAGTACGTGGTGGGGATTTCTGTTTGCCAATTATTGAGAGATTTCCCTGGTCACTCTCACTTTTCTTTAGATCATGCCTTTATTCTGCATTTACTCCTTATATAAAATTTTAGTGGCAGTGTATTTTTTCTAAGAGTTGATCTTCTGTGATTATGTAACCTCTTTTTTTTTTCAGTTTACACTATCCCCACCTCTCATATCTCTCATTCAGCTGATATATTTCATAGAAATGATAATATGGACTTCTCCCTCTCTCCAGAGGTTTCAAAAGAAAAAACTTCCATTGTATCTATGTGCCACATCTTCTTTATCCATTCATCCAATGATGGACACTTAGGTTGTTTCCATCTCCAGGCTATTGTAAACAGAGCTGCAATGAACATTTTGGTACATGACTCTTTCTGAATTATGGTTTTCTCAGGGTATATTCCTAGTAGTGGGACTGCTGGGTCATATGGTAGTTCTATTTGTAGTTTTTTAAGGAACCTCCATACTGTTCTCCATAGTGGCTGTACCAATTCACATTCCCACCAGCAGTGCAAGAGGGTTCCATTTTCTCCACACCTTCTCCAGCATTTATTGTTTCTAGATTTCTTGATGATGACCATTCTGACTGGTGTGAGATGATATCTCATTGTAGTTTTGATTGCAGCCGCATAGCACAGGGAGATCAGCTCGGTGCTTTGTGACCGCCTGGAGGGGTGGGATAGGGAGGGTGGGAGGGAGGGAGATGCAAGAGGGAAGGGATGGGGGAACTGATGTATATGTATGACTGATTCACTTTGTTATAAAGCAGAAACTAATAAAAAAAAAAAAAAAAGAAAACACTTCCTAGCCATGTGTACTCTCTGAAGGAAGAGGTAAGGGATCCCTATTAATACAAGCAGATTTGGCCTGGGGCTGAGATGATCCTGTCATCTGAAAATATATAATGCCCAGCCTCATGGTTTCTGAACTCTGTGAGGACATAAAGCAACTACTGAAGATCATGGACAAAATTCTTTTGAGTACTTTATTATACATTATTTACTGTGTTATAGATGTTCTGGAATTTTTTGATTACATACACAGGTTTCCAAATCCAAGTAAGGAAAGAGGAATGGAAGAGAGCCAAGCTGTAAAGGCAAGAACTATAGGATTCCAATGCCTTGGATGTGTAGCACTGGAGAAAAAATTATGGTGAATTCCAGAGAAATGCAACTGCAGTCACTTTTATAGAATTCTTGTGGCTTGATGCTCAAGTCAGGATATGTGTTGGGAAGGAACAGGGAGTGCAGAGTAGGACTGGGAAATTGGGAAAATGTTAAGGCACAGAAAAGAAACTTAACCATTAATAGTTGGAGACTTCAAATCTCTTCACTATAAAACCACATCATGTCCTGTCTGTATTTGTGAATATTGTTACTTTCTTCTTCCTACCCGAATCTCAACTATTTTCCTCCTGGAATGTTTCCCCCTAATGGTGCGATTTCTAAGGACATTAAGATGAACTCTTTTCCATAAATATTTAGGGAGCATAGTACGGGAGGCTAACTTTCTTATCTAAAATGCCCAAGCATGAGTCCCTGCCAAAAAAATCCTCAAACAAAAATCTATTACTACATATTCCTTGCCTGGGCATGTGTGAAAATTGTAGGTTCAGAGCTCCACAATTATCCATACAATTGATATTTTTAAAATACACATGAAACTTATCAATATTAATAAAAAGATAGAACATAAGATCATTTCATTTGAGTGAACACCCTTTTATAACCATGAAGGGTGGATTAGTAGAAATTTGCACAAATTACTGTATGTCTTGATTTTCCATTAAACTGGAATTAAATGCCCAATGTAAATTATAGAATGTTTGCTCTGTGCCCTGCCCTGTTAAGTACTCTAATGGGCCTTCTCATACAGACTCTTAACTGAAAATATTATTGAAAATATGAGAGAGACAAAAGCAAAATTAATGAAACAGAATATTTGAATGTCAAACTTTATAGTACTGACATTAAAATTTATTTAGGGTTCAGAAAGGAAAATTATTCATTACAATTTTTAATCACCTTTATGTCTGTCCTATATCTTTCTTCCAGCTTCTTGCATTGTACACCTTTCCACTGGGACTCCTAATGTAAATTTTTAAATGAAGAACAAAATATGCACAGACCCATTATCAATTAAGTATAACCACTGTCCTGTATTACACATACACACAAGCATATATATATGTGTGTGTATATATATATATATATATATATATATTATATATACATGATAAAAATCACAAGAAAAATCCTGATCGTTGTTCATCTCCAATTAAGCCCAATTGTCCATGTTCTGTTGCATAGTCACCTCTTAGTAGAGTTGTTTGCTCTCACTTTCTCCATTTTCTAATCAGGCTTCCCCACTACTACCACTCCACCAAAATGACACTCCTTATTGCCAACAATGCCATCCATTTTACTATTTAAATGGATTTGTTTCAGGTGTTACTCTGTGATTTTAGCAGCATCCACTCATTTACAACAGCTTTCTTTTTGAAACAGGTTCTTCCTTTGGTTCCTAGACTTCCCTGTATTTTTTTTGGTTTATACTTCTCAGTCCCTTTGGACTGATAGTTTAAATGTTACCTCAAGGTTCATTTTAACTATATTTTTTTCTTTGTATATTCTCTCTCTTTGTCATTCCATAAATGTCATGGCTTCAATTACCATCTACTTATGATTCATTCATAATTTATGATAAAGTTATTATCTTATGATATCCTATGATAATAATATCTTATAATAATAGTTATAATATTATCATACTTATGCTAAAGTTATTATCCTTAGATCAGATCTCAACTTTGAGCTACAGACCTGATAATCTAAGTGCCTAGTCAACACTTGCCAATTAGATGCTTACAGGTTCTAAAGGTTAATATTTCCAGAACTCACCTTCTCCCAACCCTCCAATTTGATGTTCTTCAGATATTCAATGATTCCATGTTGGCAAATACTACTATGGTGACTTTAAGGTTCATAGTGAATCATCCAGCAAGCTTGTCCACTCATTTCCTTCTTAGGTAACCATTTTAAAACTCTGATCACAGGAAGACAACACAGAAAACAAGCAAAGATAATTCTTTCTTGAGACTTACCAAATTAAAAGTGGCAGAGAGAAGCTCCTTGTGCCTAATTGATTTTCTGATTTAAAGAGATGTCTGTACCTGAGTCTCTCATGATATAAAGAAAGCCCATCTACCCAATAGGAAAAATCAAACCAACAGTTTTAGAGAATCAGTGATAAGTGTTGAAAGGGAAAACATCTTATTGTGTTATAATATTGCCTTCCAAACAACCATAAATCTAATTCTACCTCTATTCTTCCAAACTTTTTGTCATTCAAGTCAATAAATTTCCTAATTCTAATTTTTTTTTCTTATGCTGTTTTGGGATTCAAGTGTCTTTAACTGTAAGATTCAACAAACACTACTACCACCACCCTTGTAATTGCTCTAAGCAGAAACTCAGGGGTTGTTTCTGACTATGGTTTCTCCCTCATCCTTCTTTAGCCATAAAACATAAATATTTCAAAAAAAAAAAGGTCATGAAGAGACTAGGGGCAAGACGTGAATAAAGACACAGACCTACTAGAGAACGGACTTGAGGATATGTGGAGGGGGAAGGGTAAGCTGTGACAAAGTGAGAGAGTGGCATTTACATATATACCCTACCAAACGTAAAATAGATAGCTAGTGGGAAGCAGCCACATAGCACAGGGAGATCAGCTCGCTGCTTTGTGACGCCCTAGAGGGGTGGGATAGGGAGAGTGAGAGGGAGGGAGACGCAAGAGGAAAGAGATATGGGAACATATGTATACGTATGACTGATTCACTTTGTCATAAAGCAGAAACGAATACACCATTGTAAAACAATTATACTCCAATAAAGATGTTAAAAAAATAAAAAAATAAAAATAAATAAATAAATATTTCTCAAACGGATCCACTTTTATCAATTTCCCTGTCACCATCATAGTAAGAATTACAATCCTCTCTCAAGTTTTAGCTTTTCTTACTGAATCCTAACTTGTTACTCTCTGATTTGTTATTGACACAGTGAAATTTAAGAAAATATGCTTATGTCACAGCCTTGTTTAACATCCTCCAATGGGTATTCATTGCTCCAAAAATAAGTATCTAGAATGTATGTGGGATGTATCTACTGCCCACTTCATAGGCTCATTTCTAGCAGTTATTCCTCTTACTTTCTTGTTTCTGCCACATTGGCATTCTTTCAATTTTTGAATATGCCATTTTTTTCTCCATCTTAGGGTTAAGGCAATGCTATTACCTTTGGCTGTGATACCCCTCATTTAGGTATACATCTTTCAAAAGTCAGTTCCATCCGTACTTCTTCAAATAAAATTTCCCTGACTGGTTCTAAGCTTCTTATTATACAATTTCATTGCACTTATCTTACTTTTATTTACAGGGCAACTATAAAATAATTAATTAGGTAATGAGCCCTGTTTGATAACATTTGTCATTTCTCATAATGTAAATACCTTTAGGAGGATTGTGTTTGTCTTTTAAATGATGACTCCCCAAGGCCTAGTACATGTCATTATATTTTGGGGACATTTAATATTTTTTAATGAATAATTGGATGGTGGAACTATAACGGGATTCAAAAAAAGTTTAGAAAGACATTCACAAGAGCAGAGGTCACAGATTCCATTACTTTTGTATCTCTTCCTTTGTCTAGGACCTCTTTCTCAATCTTTTTTCACTCTTGAGTACTATAGTACATCTGCAACAATTAATAATTAAATCATCGAGTTAACAAGGAGAAAGAAAAAAAACACTATGATTTCAAAGTAGTAAACAAGTCTCTTGCTTTAATTCAATTGTTCAGAAATGGTTGTTCCCCTGAGCTCATACATTAAAAACAAAACTAACTTCTACTGCAAATATACCCCTAATTAGCCTACTTCAGTATTACAGAGAGAAACATTTTATTAGTAGTTGGAAGATGGCTGAATTCCAGGCTGGTTTTTCTACTATTAAATATGATACTTTATTGAATAGCTGCATGTTAGATATATTTCACTGGGGCAGAAAGATAGAGGAAATTAGTAAACTGTGGTTTTACAGTCCTACTGTAGCAAACATATTTATATTCATTACAGTGGGCCTTGAAATCTATTGAGGATGAAGATATAAAATTGGAAGAGATAAGGCAAAAGGACAGCAGGAAAATCCTTCCCCTGCCTAGGGCGGTGAGCATAGCAGAGAAATTATCAGCACATGCATCTCCTTTAGTAAGTTGGATGCTGGGGATATTTCTTTTTCTAATGTTCCTAAACAGGATATATTTACTTGAAAACCAAACAAAGATTAAGTTCATTTTGTTGCCAAAATGTAATGTTCATTTACTTGATGATTTATTTCTTCTTTCTCTTCAGAGGGCATTTGGCTTTTGTTTACAGGTGATAGACTACCTGCTTATTCAGTTTTGGCATACCCAGTTATATTTCCAAGTGAAGACTCCAAACAATTGTTTGGAAAAACTTTATCCTCAATTCCTCTGTGAGTTAATTTGTAACACTGAAATAAAAGCAAAGTTTCATCAAAAGCAAGTACAACTATATATAAAGGCATGAGAAATAGTACCTTACGTTGTGTGATTACTAGAATATTTAAAAGTTTTCCTATATCAATATGGCATGTTGCAATTGTGATTATCAGGGTGTTTTTAATTGAGATAAAGCATTATTAATCAGGGACTCCCCTTTCATCGAGGTCCAGTGTCAGCTCCCATGTTTATGTTTATTCAGGTCTCCTGCCCACCTTTTAATCGAGTTGTTGTATTTTGGATATTGAATTGTATGAGCTGTTTATATATTTTAGATATTAACCCCTTACTGGTCATACCATTTGCAAATATTTTCTCTCATTCAGTGGGTTGTGGTTTCATGTTGTTGATAGTTTCCTTTGCTGTGTAAAATCTTTTAAGTTTAATTAGGTCTGAGTTGTTTATTTTTACTTTTATTTTCTTTGCCTGAAGAGACAGAACCAAAATATTATTGCTACAATTTATTTCAGAGTGTTCTCCCTATGTTTTCATCTAGAATGTTATGGTTTCTGGTTACATTTAGATCTTCGATTTGTTTTGAGTTTATTTTTATATATGGTGTGAGACTATGTTCTAAATTCATTCTTTTACCTGTAGCTCTCCAGTTTTCTCAGCACCACTTATTGAAGAGACTATCTTTTCTCCATGGTATATTCTTGCCTCCTTTATCATAGATTAATTTACCATAGGTACATTGGTTTATTTCTGAGCTCTCTATTCTGTTCCATTTATCCGTGTGTTTGATTTTTGTGGCAGTACCATACTGTTTTGATTACTCTAGCTTTGTAGTATAGTCTGAAGTCAGGGAGCATGACACCTCTACCTTTGTTCTTTCTTCTCAAGATTGCATTGGCAATTTGGATTTTTTTGTGGTTTCATGTAAATGTTAGGTATATTTGTTTCAGTTCTGGGAAAATACCCTGGGTATTTTGATAGGGGTTGTATCAAATTTGTAGATTATTTTGGGTAGAATGGACACTTTAACTACATTAATTTTTTCAATCAATGCACATCAGCTATCTTTCTATTGATTTGTATCATCTATAATTTACTTCATCAGTGTCTTATTTATTTATTTTGAAATTTATTTATTTTATTTATTTATTTTTGGCTGTCTTTGGTCTTCATTGCTGTGTGTGGGCTTTCTCTACTGACGAGCAGGGGCTACCCTTCATTGTGGTGTGTGAACTTCTCACTGTGCTGGCTTCTCGTTGCAGAGCACAGACTCAGGGAACACAGGCTTCAGTAGTTGTGGCATGCAGGCTCAAGAATTGTGGCTTGTGAGCACTAGAGCATAAGCTCAGTTGTTGAGGTGCATGGGCTTAGTTGTTCCATGGCATGTGGGATCTTCTCAGACCAGGGCTTGAACCCATGTCCCCTTCACTGGCAGGCAGATTCGTAACCACTGTCCCAGCCCCCAGGTGGACTTAATTGATATTTACAGGACATTCCATCCCAAAACAACAGAATACAGTATATCCTCAAGTGCACGTGGAACATTCTCCAGGATAGATCACATCTTGAGTCACAAATTAAACCTGGGTAAATTTAAGAAAAATGAAATTGTATGAAGCAACTTTTCCAACAACAACATTATGAGACTGGATATCAATTACAGGAAAAAAGTACAAAAAATACAAGCACATGGAGGCTAAACAACATGCTACTAAATAACCAATAACCAAGAGATTACTGAACAAATCAAAGAGGAAATCAAAAAATACCTAGAAACAAATGATAATGAAAATATGATGACTCAAAACATATGGGGTGCAGCAAAAGAAGTTCTAAGCGGGAAGTTTATAGAAATACAATCCTACCTCAAGAAACAAGACAAATCTCAAATAAACAACCTAACCTTACACCTAAAGCAATTAGAAAATGAAGAACAACAACAACAACAAAACCCCCAAAGTTAGCAGAAGGAAAGAAATCATAAAGAACAGATCAGAAATAAATGAAAAAGGAATAAAGAAAACAGTAACAAAGATCAATAAAACTAAAAGCTGGTTCTTAGAGAAGATAAACAAAATAGATAAAATGTTAACCAGACTCATTAGGAAAAAACGGGAGAAGACTCAAATCAACAGAATTAGAAACAAAAAAGGAGAAGTAACAACTGAAAATGCAGAAATACAAAGGATCAGGAGAGATTACTACAAGAAACTATATGCCAATAAAATGGACAACCTGGAAGAAATGGACCAATTCGTAGAAAAGTACAACCTTTCAAGACTGAACCAGGAAGAAATAGAAAATATGAACAGATGAATCACAAACACTGAAATTGAAACTGTGGTTAAAATTCTTCCAACAAACAAAAGCTGAGGGCTGGACGGCTTCACAGGCATATTCTGTCAAACATTTAGAGAAGAATTAACACTTATCCTTCTCAAACGCTTCCAAAATATAGCAGAGGGAGGAATACTCCTGAACCCATTCTATGAGTTGACCATCACCCTGATACCAAAACCAGAAAAAGATGTCACAAAAAAAGAAAATTATAGGTCAATATCACGGATGAACAAAGATTCAAAAATCCTCAACAAAATATTAGAAAGCAGAATCCAACAGCATATTAAAATGACCATACACCATGATCAAATGGGGTTTATCCCAGGAATGCAAGGATTCTTCAATGTATGCAAATCAATCAATGTGATACACCATATTAACAAATTGAAGGAGAAAAACCATATGATCATCTCAATAGATGCAGAGAAAACTTACGACAAAATTCAACACCCATTTATGATAAAAACTCTCCAGAAAGTGAACATAGAGGGAACCTACCTCAACATAATAAAGGACATATATGACAAACCCACAGCAAACATCTTTCTCAATGGTGAAAAACTTTAAGCATTTCCTCTAAGATCAGGAACAAAACAAGGATGTACACTCTCACCCCTATTATTCAACATAGTTTGAATAGGAAGTCCTAGCCATGGCAATCAGAGAAGAAAAAGAAATCCAAATTAGAAAAGAAGAATAAAACCATCACTCTTTGCAGATGACATGACACTATACATAGAATATCCTAAAGATGCCACCAGAGGGCTTCCCTGGTGGCGCAGTGGTTGAGAGTCTGCCTGCCAATGCAGGGGATGCGCGTTCGTGCCCCAGTCTGGGAGGATCCCATGTGCCACGGAGTGGCTGGGCCCGTGAGCCATGGCCACTGGGCCTGCACGTCTGGAGCCTGTGCTCCGCAACAGGAGAGGCCATAGCAGTGAGAGGCCCGTGTACCACAAAAAATAAATAAATAAATAAAAGAGGCCACCAGAAAGCTACTAGAACTAATCAATGAATTTGGTAATGTAGTGGGATATAAAATTTAGCCACAGAAATCTCTTGCATTACTCTACACTAACAACAAAAATCAGAAAGAGAAACACTCCCATTTACCATTGTAACAACAAAAAATAAACCACCTAGGAATAAACCTACCTAAGGAGGCAAAAGACCTGTATGCCAAAACTATAAGATACTGATGAAAGAAATCAAAGACGATAAAAACAGATGGAGAGATATACCATGTTCTTGGATTGGAAGAATCAACATTGTGAAAATGACTATACTCCCCCAAGCAATCTACAGATTCAATGTAATCCCTATCAAATTACCGATGGCATTTTTCACAGAACTAGAACAAAAAAATTTAAAATTTGCATGGAAACACAAAAGACCCTGAATCACCAAAGCAATCTTGAGAAAGAAAAAGAGAGCTAGAGGAACCAGACTTCCTGACTTCAGACTATACTACAAAGCTACAGTAATCAAGACAGTATAATACTGGCACAAAACCAAATATAGATTAATGGAACAGGATAGAAAGCCCAGAGGTAAACCCATGCACATATGGTCACCTTATTTTTGATAAAGGAGGCAATATACAATGGAGAAAAGAAAGCCTCTTCAATAAGTGGTGCTGGGAAAACTGGACAGATACATGTAAAAGAATGAAATGAGAAAACTCCCTAATACCATACACAAAAATAAACTCAAAATGGATAAAAGACCTAAGTGTAAGACCAGACACTATAAAACTCTTAGAGGAAAACATAGGCAGAACACTCTGACATAAATCACAGCAAGATCATTTTTGACCTACCTCCTAGAGTAATGGAAATAAAAACAAAAGGGGAACTAATGAAACTTAAAAGCTTTTGCACAGCAGAGGAAATCATAAACAAGATGAAAAGACAACCCTTAGAATGGGAGAAAATATTTACAAATGTAGCAACTGACAAAGGACTAATCTCCAAAACTTATAAGCAGCCCATGAAGCTCAATATCAAAAAAACAAACAACCCAATCCAAAAATGGGTAGAAGACCTAAATAGACATTTCTTTAGAGAACATATACAGATTTCCAACAAACACATGAAGGATGCTCAACATTACCAATCATTAGAGAAATGCAAATCAAAACTACAATGAGATATCATCTCACACCAGTCAGAATGGCCATCATCAAAAACTCTACAAACCATAAATGTTGGAGAGGGTGTGGAGAAAAGGGAACACTCTTGCACTGTTTGTGGGAATGTAAATTGATACAGCCACTATGGAGAGCAGTATGGAGTTTCCTTAAAAAACTAAATATAGAACTACCATACGACCCAGGAATCACACTACTTTGCAAATACCCTGAGAAAACCATAATTCAAAAAGATACATGTACCACAATTGTCATTGCAGCACTATTTATAATAGCTAGGACATGGAAGCAACCTAAGTGTCCATCAACAGAGGAATGTGGCACATATATACAATGGAATATTACTCGGCCATAAAATGGGACAAAATTGAGTTATTTATAATAAGGTGGATGGACCTAGAGACTGTCATACAGAGTGAAGTAAGTCAGAAAGAGAAAAACAAGTACCATATGTAATGCATATATGTGTAATCTAAAAAAAAAAAAAAATGTACTGATGAACCTAGGGTCAGGGCAGGAATAAAGACACAGTCATAGAGAACGGATTTGAGGACCCAGCAGGGGAATGGGAAGCTGGAATGAAGTGAGAGAATAGCATTGACCTATATACACTACCAAATGTAAAATGGATGGCTAGTGGGAAGCTGCTGTATAGCACAGGGAGATCAGCTAGATGCTTTGTGATGACCTAGAGGGTGGGATATGGAGGGAGGCTCAAGAGGGAGGGGATATGGAGATATATGTATACATATAGCTGATTCACTTTGTTGTACAGCAGAAAGTAACACAACATTGTAAAGCAATTATACTCCAATAAAGGTGTATTTTAAAAAATGGTAAAATGCTTGTGGGTAAGAAAGCAGATAGAAGAGCTACAATTTCCCCTCCCCTTACCTTCAATATCTTATAATATAAACTACCAAAATAACAAAAAATAAAATCAGAAAAATAATTGTCCAAAGCAACTTTGGGGGTGGAACAAACTTCCCTTCTATCCTTTCTAGGTTAAACTGACATGAGACAGATTAACAGGAGAAAAACCAAATTTACATATGTGTGAGAAATCCATAAGAATATGAAGCCCAAGTACAATTTAGGCAATTAAGGCTCTGTGCCACCTGAGAGAAGGAGAGGAGGTAGAGGTTTTGGACTTTAAAGAAGAGAAAGGCAATTCACATGGAGATGAAAAAGCAAATGTTTGATAAACAAATCTTTGCTATGCCATGCAGAGACAGTGGGATGCAGAAAGTATTTTGGTCTCCAGGCCTTGCTGAGTTCCCCTTACCACCTCTATTCCATAGTGCTCTTCCTGGACCAGGCCCTTTATCTAAATTCTTTTAGGTAGTTAAGGGGGGAGTAAAAAGAAAGACTTCATGAGAGTTCTGTTTCTTAAAGACAATTAGTGCAAAATATTTCTCAAGCCAAAGAGACACACTCTGGGGTGGCAAGATTTGTTTCCCTACATAACCATACATCATACCTCATACAACACACTTTTAAAAGTTTCAGTCTAGGAAATAAAGTGAAGATTTAAGTGCAGCATAGAGTACTATGCATCTTATTCCTACTCCCCTTATCCCCATGAAGAAACACAGAAGAAAAGAAATAAAGCAAGAAAATTCTGAGACTGCTCACTAATTACTCCCACAATGAAATTTAAGTAGAATGGGTATTCCACAGTCAATGGAATAATAATAGAAAATCCTTTCGAGTACAACTTTTTCACTTATAATTGCTTTGACTTCATCAGAATCAGTAAAATCCTACAGGACTCTCCATTTTCCAGGGCTTTACAGTAAAGTTGTGGGATAATCTAAAAGATTGGGTTGTCGCATCCCATCAGATAATGATATTCTGCTTACCATACTCCCCCATTGGATGAAACCCAGTAGAAAAAATTTAGACAAACTTTAGAAGAGTCAAAGAGCCAGGCTCTACAACAAAGGCTGCACAGTGCCCTAGGAGAATGTACCTCCCCTTTCTTTCTTTTCTATTTTTTTTGTTGTTGTTGTTGTTCTCAGGTTAAAAAGTTGAGTGAACAAAATCATTCCAGTCCTCAACTTAAAGTCTGGGATATAATACAGTGATTTCCTAAAGTGAAGTAAATTATATTCTATTAGAATAAATAATATTAGACTGGATTACCTAAATGAAATATGGAAATAATAAAACAAGAGCATGGCAACTATCCAAACATTTTAGGAAAAAAATTGAAAATGAGAATGAAATAAAAGCACATAGCATGTAAAAAAAAAAGTCAACTCAGAATAAAGCTTAAGTCAAAGAATCTGAATACAAACTTTCAAAGACTACTAGATGGGATAAATAAACTTAATAGAATATATATTTTAATTAAACTGAAAGAAGAGCTATAGGAAAAAATAGTAGAAAAACAACAGCATTGGAGGATATTATAAGATACAATAAGGAAGAACTGAAATACTGACATTAAGAAAATATATTTTTCCATTATGAATAAGTGGCTTTTATGGATCCAGCTCTCTTGTAGACAACTCTAAAGTTTGGAAGAAACACACACATATAAAACAAAACCTACCTGAAAACAGGGGATAGTTACCAAAAACAGACAAATAATGGACTAGAGTCTACACACTGCAAAAGTTTTTTAGCTTCATAGTTTTTATACTGAGGGCAGGCTCAGTTTGCACCATTTAGAGGAGAAAAAACTCAGAAAACACAGTTTTTCTGGTGTGTAACACCAGAGAATGGAATAAAGGACATCAGTAGTCAACGGAAATTGAGGGTAGAAATCCAGGAAAGGGGAAAGCCAGAGAAGGAAATCTCTAAATTTTGTGTGTACATTCTTCCCAAATCTCTTGCTGATGACTGAAACTTGCATGAATGACATGGGTACAGAAGGAAGGCAGGATAACCCACCCAAAGTATGCTACTTTGTCATATTGATTATTTTGAATTAAAATTACTTAAGAAACAACCCTCTGAACCTCCTTTGTCCTCCTGAAAGCAGGAAATAAATTTCATATGTGAAGGTATCCTCCCTATACCTGGAAAGTAGAAAGCATTCTTATCACCAGAGATAGGGAATTCAAGGCCAAGAAGGCTGTAGAAGCTATGTTACTTCTTTTTCAATTTGCTACCCCAAGCCCAAACTGCTTTGTTTCACTAAATCTTCATAAATAATTGTTTCTTTGTCTAAAAGGTATAAAGCCTACCTACTTTGGTCACTCTTTGAGTTTCATATCTTTTGGACTCCCATATATACAAAATTAAATTTGTTTTTCTCCTATTAATCTGTTTTATGTCAATTTAATTATTAGACCAGCCAAAGAATTCAGAAGGGAAGAAGGAAAATGTTTTCTTCCCTGAGTTTGCTAATTTGATGATGGATCAATTCAAATATTTTAGTATGAAGAACACAGAGAAAAAATATTCAAAAAAGAAAAAGAAAAAGATTTTCAAGATCCCATGAGGTAATATAGAAAGATCTAAAATACATGTATTCAGAGGTACATTGGGATAATACAGAGAGGAGGGGACAGAAAAATACCTGAAGAAATAATGGCCAAACATTTACCAAATTTTGGCTTGGACATAAATTTATAGATTTGAGAAGCTCAGCAACTTTAAGCAGGATAAGCATACAGAACACACCTTGATATATCATAGTCAAGTTATTGGCATCAAAAAATAAGAAAAAAAATCCTGAAAACAGCCAGAAAAAAATGACACATTATATACAGGGACATATCAATTTAACTCCCCTCACTTTTCATAAGAAATTCTATCAGAATACAATTATTACAAAGAGATAAAAGAATCAAAATTCTGAAGTGTGGGGAGTAAAGATAAAATAAGTCTGTAGGCAGAATATTCTTGGCCTCCTCCTTCTTAAACCAGTAATTATGACATTCAGATGAGTGCACATTTTGGAGTCAAGGTAGAATTGGAATTAATAAACTTTAATGGAATTGGTGCAAAATTTGAAAATGCAACCTCAGTTTTACTCTCTCTACCTATGCTAACCAACTATTCCCTTTGAGATAATTTCTGCAGTGAAATATTAATCTTTCCAATTTTTCTTTCCTGTTATTTGTCCTGAAAATTTTATCCAAAGTACTTCCCAGTCCTGACTTCACATTTTAAAGATCACATGGGGATCTTTATAAAAATATGGATATCTCGGACAGGGGGGGTGCAGCCAGAAAGAAAGAGAGAAAGTGAAAAAGAAAGAAAGAAAGAAAGAAAGAAAGAAAGAAAGAAAGAAAGAAAGAAAAGAAAAGAAAAGAAAAGAAAAGAAAGAAAAGAGAAGAAAAGAAAGAAAAGAAAAGAAAGGAAGAAAGAAAGAAAGGAAAGAAAGAAAGAAATGAAGGAAGAAGGAAAGAAAGAGGGAGGAGAGAAGAAATGAAGAATGAAAGGAATGAAAGAAAGTAAAGACAATGAAATAATACCTGAGATAACTTTAAATGCCAAAACCTGTCAATTCAGAATTCTATATTCACAGAAAACATCCTTAACCAATAAAGAAGTTGATATGTGATAAGTGGTTACCATTGAATTGTTGAGCTTGGTGGATCAAGCATGACACTTCTAAGGACCAAATGGATTAACTATACTCTGTTACCTCATTACGAACAGGATTAAACCAGGCACTCCACAATAGCATAAGAGGTTCAGGAAACAACACTGGATCTGTGGTCTCATCTCATCCAGAAAAAAAGGTGCTTGACCTTCTCTCTCATATGCCCAGTTGCCATCTTGAAAAACAGAGGAAGCAGAAGAATCTAAAAGACTGTGCATTGATCAAACCAAAAAGAAAAAAATATTAAACCAGCTCTGAGATAGAAAGGAATTCTGAATTCATTTAATTCATTGAATATTTAAACAAATAAATCATTTAATCCAGGAATAATTTGAATAACATTATTGGACAAATTCAACCTTTCTTGCTGACTGGTTAAGTGGAGTGAGGGTTGAAGGAAGGAGCTTGTAAGGGAGATTAGGCCAGTTAAAGAAAAAAAAAATAAATAAATTCACCTTTCCTTTGTATTTGGTATAATTGTGTATGTATATTTGCATCTATGATAAACATGCTTATATATTTTTGGCTTTTCTACTATTAGTTTAACAATATACCCTCTTCCTACCCAGCTCTGTTCTCAAGTGTCTATTCGTTTCCCTTCCTATGCATGGGGGATTTTTTTTTAGTTAAAAAGAATTGACAGAATATAGTAGGAGGGTAAAGAGAGAGTAAAACCAAGAGGAAATAAAATGTCTGTCCTCTATCAGGTTTTTAAGCTTTGATTCCCATAGAAAGATGGTGGAGATACAGATAGTGGGATATGTTCAAGATAAAATTTGTGAGATTCTAAACATAAGAAGAGTTGTTTCTGGGCTTGAGGGACAAAATTTAATACAGGATTAGGGGAGCAGGCTTCTTCTGGTGCTTCTTCTCAGACCTGACACAATTCTGGCACCCAGAATATTAGAACATTTGAGGCATCCAGAGCCAGCAGCCAATCCAGCTACATGAGTATCTTTTTGATAGGCAAGGTCAGTGTTTAGATGTCTCCAAGTGGCCTCCAGGCATCAGACTGGGACTAGGAAAGTATAAAAGAGGGTAATGATGCAAAGAGATTGGAGTAGATGAAAAGTTATTGGTTCTCAGGGTAAACTATGGACTTTGGGTGATAATGATGCTTCAGTGTAGGTTCATTGATTGTAACATACGTATCACTCTGGTTGGGGATGTTGATACGGAGAAGACTGCAAGTGGGGTTGGGGGGCAGGGGATATTCAAGGACTCTCTGTACTTTCTGGTCAACTCTGCTGTGAACCTAATACTGCTCTAAAAAATAAAGTCTTCTTTTTAAAAAAAATAAAGTTAGTGGTTCTGTGTAAAGTTTCCCTTTAGAGATGTTCTAAACATCATTAGATAACACAACTAAAAGAGAGAAATAAGTTCCTACTACATGGGTGATGGCTATGGGGCAGAAAGAAGTTAGGACATGCGTAGAATGAATGAACATACAGAAAAAGACTCTGAAAGTTAGAGAACAAGTAAGAATTATAACTGCCATAATAATGAGTAGTAGTAGTAATTTATTCTCACATAGGAAAGGCCTATTCAATTAAAAAATTACTTCTGCCCATTTTTCAAATAGGAAGAAATAGTTTCTTAAAGAAAAAATATATTATTGCCTTACATTTTTTTCTGCAAGTTCCAAATCATGTCTATACATATTATGATTTAATATTCTCAGAAATCCATCCTTCATGTATCTATAATTCAAGAATTGACATGAGTTGCTTGAGACCACTTGACTAATGCATGGCATAATCTAGACTGGAACCTGAGCCTCCTCGTTCCTTGTCCTGACCCTTTCTGCTAAGTTCTATTTTTAGGATCATATTTCTCCTTACCAAATCTGTCAACAGCCACTTGAGATCTAAATTACTGCCCTGGGGTTTGAACACAGTCAGCACATGATTTTTTATAAAATGACTCCATTTGTTTACGACTTTGAAGATTCCTCTCTTCACCAACTGCTTTCTTACTTCTATCAGCCACAGCTGGAAAGCACATCTATCCACTTGATGATTTATTCTCTGCAAACACAGACCATTAGGAACAATTTTGGGGTTGGGAATAAGACAATACTAGGACGTGAGGAATTTAATGTATTTTCAAATCTTCAGGTGAGGGCAAATTCTCAGAGTTAGAAAAGAAGATAGAAAAACTCTTCCCTGTAATGTGATTTCAAGGCTACAGAGACAACCCTTTACCCTACAAATGCTTCTTATTAAATGTACATAATCTTTTTCTCAGGAGACAAGACCCTTCCTTTTACAAGAGAGAAAAATTACTTTCTAAGTCTTCCTGGGAAGGGTGACACTGGTTTTGTTTTGTTTTATTTTTCAGTTTATTCAGTTATTTACTTGTTAGTTCCTTACATGTCAGACCCTCTAAATTAATTTTTAATATATATGTGCTAACTGTAGGTCAGACATCTCTCGACTGGTTCTTTTTGTTCCCCTTGGAAAGGCTAAAGGACATCACTAATTTGGATTAAAATATATGGAAACATCCTGGCCCCAAATTATGTCCACTAGATATAGCTCAGTAGTAGCCCAACACGAACAGGAAGACATTGTTAGTATTGGGGGCTGTTTCATTCTGAAATGTGAGGTAAATGAGTAGGGTTCTTCTTGATGGATCACTAAGTCTCTCCACAGAGACTCATATAAATCATGATGAAAAATAATTTCATAAATCCTGCCCCAGTTTCCAAAGCAAGCATCTTGCAATCTCAAAGTCAGTGATCAGTACTTCAGATGCAACCATGCAACCTGGCTCCTGCAGAAATTAATGTGTTAGATGAACCATTTCAGTGGCCTATTTATCAGTTCAAGCTATTTGGAAATGTTGGGACCATATGTTGTCCATTGACATGAACACCAAACACTGAATTTATAAATAGCAATTTACAACTCATAAATATCTTTGCTATTAAAGCCATTCTGCCTCTGTGAAAGAAATTGATAGCAGGTTCTAAGTCCTGTAGTATATGTATGTTTTTTCTCTTTTTAGAAATGTTGTAGATAGTAAAGTTTAAGTGCCTCATGAAAATGTTACCTTTAAAAAGCTGTGCTTATCAGAAAAAAATGTATTTTATGCTAGATATTCATATTTATAAATTTGACAGGAAGGTTAAATATGTGTGTGCATGTGCATATGGTGAGGATTTTTTACATGTATGCATATACAACGATTATAGAATTATAACTCTCAGATGTAGAAGCTACACCTTACTATCTGTTCAAGCCTTGGATTTACTAATGTAGTTGCAACTGTTCATCATGTACACTAATATCTTCCTTCCCCATCTTTCTTAGAGATAGAATAACTAACTTTGAGTCAGACATATTGTCTCCTATGACTATATTACTCACTTCCTTTACAAATAGAATGGCAAGACAATGGCCCTGACCCTATTTGGAAAGGGAATCCCTTGCCAGTGGGTTGAAAGGAGACAAGGACAAGATGGCAGAGTAGAAAGACTTGATCTCATCTCTTCTTACAAAAACACCAAACTCACGACTAACTGCTGAACAACCATCAACAAAAAAGACTGGAACCTACCAAAGAAGATATTCTACATCCAAAGACAGAGAAGAAGCCACAATGAGACTGTAGAAGGTGAACTTTTAAGATATAATCAAATTCCATACCCACCAGGTGGGTGACCCACAAACTAGAAAATAATTATCTTGCAGAGGTTCTCCCAGAGGAGTGAGAGTTCTGAGCCCTACATCAGACTTCCCAGCCTGGGGGTCTGGTATTGGAAAGAGCCCGATGAGCATTGGGCTTTGAAGGCCAGCAGGGCTTGAGTGCAGGAACTCCACAGGACCGAGGGAAACAGAGATTATACTCTGGAAGGATTCACATCAAGTTTCATGTGCAATGGGAACCATGGCAAAGCAGTGACTCCATAGGATCCTGGGCCAGACCTACCTGTGGGTCTTGGAGGGTCTCCTAGAGGGGGATCGGCTGTGGCTTACTGTGGGGACAAGGACACTGGTTGTGGAGGCCCCAGGGAATATTCATTGGCATGAGCTCTCCTGAAGGTTGCCATTTTGGACTGAGACTTGGTCCCACCCACTGCAGTTCCAGTCATGGGACGCCTCAGGCAAAACAACAAACATGATGGGAAGACAACCCCACGCATCAGCAGACAGGCTACCTAAGGTCATCCTGAGCCCCCAGCCACTTCTAAACACACCCTTTGACATGGCACTGCCAACCAGAGGGAGAAGAACCAACTCCATCCATCAGTGGGAAGGCACCAGCCCTGCCCACCAGGAAGCCTGCACAAAGTCCCTGAATCAAGCTCACCTACCAGGGAGCAGACACTAGAAGCAAGAGGAACTACAATCCTGCAGCCTAAGGAATGGAGAACACAAATACTGAAAGACAAAATGAGATGGAGAGAAATAGGTCCAGACAAAGGAACAAGATAAAACGCCAGAAGAACAACTAAGTAAAGTGGAGTTAGGCAATCTATCTGAAAAAGAATTCCGAGTAATGATAGTAAAGTTGATCAACAACTTGGAAAAAGAATGGAGGAACAAACAAAGAAGATACAAGAAATGTTTATCAAAGGGTTAGAAGATGTAAAGAACAAACAGAATTGACCAATATAATAAGTGAAATGAAAAACATACTAGAAGGAATCAATACCAGACAAAATGAGGCAGAAGAACAAATAAGTGAGCTGGAAGACAAATTAGTGGAAATCACCACCACAGAACAGAATAAAGAATTTTTAAAAATGAAGACAGTCTAAAGGACCTATGGGAAAACATTAACTGCACCAACATTGGCATTATAGGAGTCCCAGAAGGAGACGAGAGAGAGAAAGACCCTGAGAAAATATTTAAAGAGACAATAGCCAAAAACTTCCCTAATATGGGAAAGGAAACACTCAAGTTGAGGAAGCACAGAGAGTCTCATACAGGATAAATCCAAGGAGAAACATGCTGAGACACATATTAATCAAACTGAAATCAAAGACAAAGAAAAAATAGTAAAAGCAACAAGGGAAAAGCAACAAATAACATATTAGGGAATCCCCATAAGGTCCTCACCTGATTTTTCAGCAGAAACTCTACAGGCCAGAATGGAGTGGTATGATATATTTAAAATGATGAAAGGTAAAAAACTACAACCAGCAATACAATACTATGCAAAGCTCTCATTCAGCTTCAATGGAGAAATCAAAAGATTTACAGATAAGCAAAAGCTAAGAGAATTCAGCACCACTAAACCAGCATTACAACAAATGTTAAAGGGACTTCTCTAGGTGGAAAAAAAAGGCTACAAATAGAAACAAGAAAACTACAAATGGGAAAGTTCAGCAGTAAAGGCAAAGATACAGTGAAGGTAGAAAATTAATCACACACAAATATGATACACACAAATATGATATGAAAAGCAACAATCCTGAGAAGAGGAGAATACAAATGAAGGATATTGGAAATGCATTGGAAATTAAGAGACCAGCAACTTAAAATGAGCATATATATATATATATATATATATATATATATATAGACTGCTATAACAAAACCTCATGATAGCCACAAACCAAAAATCTACAATAGATACACACAAAAAAAGAAAAAGCAATCAAAACACAACACTAAATATAGTCATCAAATCACAAGAGAAGAGAACAAAAGAAGAAGGGAAGAAAACAAACCTACAAAAACAAATCTGAAACAATTTCCAAAATGACAATAAGAACATACATATGGATAATTACCTTAAATGAAAATGGATTAAATGCTCCAACCAAAAGGTGTACACTGGCTGAAAGGATACAAAAATAAGACCCATATATATGTTGTCTTCAAGAGACCCACTTCAGATCTAGGGACTAAAAGTGAAGGGATGTAAAAAGGTATTCCATGTGGATGGAAATCTAAAGAAAGCTGGAGTAGCAATACTTATGTCAGATGAAATAGACTATAAAATAAAGACTGTTACAGGATACAGAGAACACTACATAATGATCAAAGGATCAATCCAAGAAGAAGATATAACAATTGTAAATATATATGCATACAACATAGATACACCTCAGTATTAACAGTCACAAAAGGATAAATCAAGAGTAACACAAAAATAGTAGGGGACTTTAATGCCCTATGTTCATCAATGGACAGATCATCCAGACAGAAAATCAATAAGGAAACACAGGCCTTAAATGACACATTAAACTAAATATACTTGTTATTTACAGAGCATTCCATCAAAAGTAGCAGAATACACATTCTTTTCAACTGTACATGGAACATTATCCAGGATAGATCACATGCTAAACCACAAAACATTCCTCAGTAAATTTAAGAAAAGTGAAATCATATAAAGCATTTTTTTATGACCACAATGTTACGAGACTAGAAATCAACCAGAAAACTGCAAAAAACACAAACAAATGGAGGTTAAACAATATGATACTAAACAACCAATGGATCACTGAAGGAATTAAAGAGGATAAAAAAGTACCTAGAGACAAATGAAAATGAAAACATGACATCCCAAAACCTATGGGATACAGTAAAAGCAGTTCTAAGAGGACAGTCTATTGCAATGCAAGCTTATCTCAGGAAACAAGAAAAATCTCAAATAAACAACCTAAACTTACACCTAATGGAACTAAAGAATGAAAAACAAAGCTCAAAGTTGGTGGAAAGAAAAAAATCATAAAGATTAGAGCAGAAATAAATGAAATAGAGACTAAAAAGAATACAAAAAATCAATGAAGCTAAAATCTAGTTCTTTGAAAAGATAAACAAAATTGATAAAACTTTACACAGACTCATCAAAAAAAAAAAAAAAAAGAGAGAGAGAGAGAGGGCCCAAATCAATGAAATCAGAAATGAGAAAGGCAAAGTGACACACAACACCACAGAAAAACAAAGGATGATAAGAGACAACTATAAACAACTATATGCCAATAAAATGGACAACCTACAAGAAATGGACAGCATCAAAGAAAGGTACAATCTCCCAAGAATGAAACAGGAAGAGATATAAAATGTGAACAGACCAATTACCAGTAATGAAATTGAATCAGTAATATAAAAACTTGCAACAAAGAAAAGTCAAGGACCAGATGGCTTCACAGGTGAATTCTACCAAACATTTAGAGAAGAGTTAACATCCATCCTTGGGAAACTATTCCAAAAAACTGAAGAGGAAGGAACACTTCCAAATTCATTCTATGAAGTCAGCGTCACCATGATACCAAAAACAGATAAAGATATTACAGGAAAAAAGAAAATTACAGGCCAATATCACTGATGAACATAGATGCAAAAATCCTCAACAAAATACTTGAACATCCAACAATGCATTAAAGAGTTCATACACCATGAACAAGTGTGATTTATCCCAGGGAGGCAAGGATTTTTCAATATCCACAAACCACATTAACAAACTGAAGAAGAAAAACCATAGGATCATCTTAATAGATGCAGAATACTATCAGCTTCTGATAATATTCAACATCCATCTGTGATAAAAAAAACTCTACAAAAAAGTGAGTATAGAGCTAATATACTTCAACATAATAAAGGCTATATATAACAATCCCACAACTAACATCATATTCAATGATGAAAAGATGAAAGTATTTCCCAGGAGATCAGGAAGAAGACAAGGATGTCCACTATTGCCACTTTTATTCAACATAGTTTTGGAAGTCCTAGCCACAGCAATCAGAGAAGAAAAAGACATAAAAGGAATACAAATTGGAAAGGAAGAAGTAAAATTGTCACTGTGTGCAGATGACATAATACTCTACATAGAAAATATTAAAGAAGTCAACAGAAAACTACAAGAGCTCATCAATAAATTTGGTAAAGTTGCAGGATACAAAATTAATACACAGAAATCTTTTGCATTTCTATACACTAACAACAAAAGATCAGAAAGAGAAATTAAGGAAACAATCTCATTTGCCATTGCGTCAAAAATAATTTTAAAAATCTAGAATTAAACCTACCTAAGGAGACAAAGGACCTCTACTCTGAAAATTATAAGATGATGATGGAAGAAATCAGAGATGACACAAATAGATGGAAGGATATATTATGTGCTTGGGTTGAAAGAATCAATATTGTCAAAATGAGTATACGACCCAAGGCAATCTACAGACTCAATGCAATACCTATCAAATGACTGATGGCATTTTTCACAGAACCAGAGCAAAATAATTTAAAATTTATATTGGAACACAAAAGACCCTGAATAGCCAAGCAATCTTGAGAAAGAAAAAAGGAGCTGGAGGAATCAGACTTCCTGACTTCAAGCTATACTACAAAGCTACAGTAATCAAAACAGTACAGTCCTAGCACAGAAACAGAAATATACATCAATGGAACAGGATAGAAAGTTCAGAGATAAAACCACTCATCTATGGTCAATCAATTTATGACAGAGGAGGTAAGAATATACAATGGAGAAAAGCCAGTCTCTTCAATAAATGATGCTGTGGAAGTGGACAGCTAAATGTAAAGAATGAAATTCAAACATTCTCTAACACCATACACGAAAGTAAACTCAAAATGGATTAAAGATCTAAATGTAAGCTCAGACACTATAAAACTCTTACAGGAAGACATAGACAGAACTCTCTTTGACATAAATCACAGCAAGATCTTCTTTGACCCACCTCCTAGAGTAATGAAAATAAAAACAAAAATAAACAAATGGGACCTAATTAAACTTAAAAGCTTTGCACAACAAAGGAAGCCATAAACAAGATGACAATTGACACTATGAGTGGGAGAAAATATTTGCAATTGAAGTGACTGACAAGTGATTAATCTCCAAAATATATAGAGTTCATGCAGCTTAATATCAAAAATCAAATAACATAATCAAAAACTGGGCATGATCTAAATAGGCATTTCTCCAAAGTAGACATACAGATTGCCAAAAAGCATGTGAAAATATGTTCACTATTGCTAATTATTAGAGAAATGCAAATCAAAACTACAATGAGGTATCACCTCACACCAAGCAGAATGGTCATCATTAAATGTCTACAAACAATGAATGCTAGAGAGGGTGTGGAGAATGTACACTGTTGGTGGGAATGTAAATTGTACTCCTACACTGTTGGTGGGAATGTAAATTGGTACAGTCACTATGAAAAACACTATGGAGGTTCCTTATAAAACTAAAAGTAGATTTACCATATGATCCAGCAACCCAACACCTGAGCATATATACAGAGAAAACCATAATTTAAAAAGATATATACACCCCAACATTCATTGTGGCACTATTTACAATAGCCAAGACCTGGAAGCAGCCTAAATGTCCATAAACAGAGGAATGGGTAGAGGAGGTGTGGTTCATATATACAATAGAATATTACTCAGCCACAAAAAAGAATGAAATAATGCCATTTCCACCAACATGGATGAACCTAGAGATTGTTATACTACATGTATTAATTCAGAGATAGAAAGACAGATATCACATGATATCACTTATATGTGGAATCTAAAAATAATGATACAAATGAACTTATTTACAAAACAGAAACAGACTCACAGACATAGAATAAAAATTTATGGTTACCAAAGGGGAAGGTAGGAGTAGGGATAAATCACGAGTTTCAGATTAATATATACACACTACTGTATATAAAATAGATAATCAACAAACACCTACTGTATAATGCAGGAAACTCTACTCAATATTACATAATAACCATATGGGAAAAAATCTGAAGAAGAATGAATATATGTATATGTATAATTGAATCACTTTGGTGTATACCTGAAACTAACACAACATTGTAAATCAGCTATATTCCAATATAAAATAAAAATTAAATTAAATGTCTAAAATGTTATGCTAAGATATGATGGGTTTGTTATTTTTTAATAAATTAACAAATATATACTTAAAAAAACAAATAGAATGACAAAATGACAGGTTGATGTAAGCATAAATTTTGTGTGAAAACTTCTGAGAAACCACATTAACACATAGCTGGATTACTTTACACAATTTATGTTCCCTTTCTTTGTCCTGCAACCTGGAATGCAGATGTCAATTCCAGAACTTAAACAATCTTTTTTACACTGAGGAGTATGGGCTGACCATATTAGATTTGTAAGAAGCCTGTGTCCCTGACAAACTCCTGAAGCCATACATTGGCCCTGAAAAGCCTTGCTCCAGACTTAATTTATAAGGAAAAAAGAGAACAGAAAAAAAGTCAAACAAACAAACAAAAAAACTACCTTCCTTACTTATAGTCATACTTATTTTTTGAAGCATTCTTTCATAACTTAATACTTAATATACATTATTCTGATTTGACAGTTGAATCATATGAGATCCGGGTAACTTATTTCATGTGTCCATGGTCATAGAAGTCTATATACATGATGATATTTCTAGAATCCATGTTTTTGAGTCTTGGTTCATTACTCTTTCTATTTACATTATGCCTGCAACATTTAATGAAGTCTGTATAGGAGATATCATGCTTTAGGAAAACTTGCAGGATTTATAGTCAGACAAATTTGTTCACCTAGAAAATAGGAATACTATTGGGAGTACCTCCTTGGGAATTTACTGGTAGCTTGGAGAAAATTTTATATTAAAGACTAGAAGTTCCAACAGCTCATCACATTATAATTTTTTTCTACATAAATGGAAGTCTAATTCCATCTGTGACCACTACATGACTATTTCTGCTTCAGCAAAAATGAATATGTTTGAATATCTCTAGATATAAATATATATTTTCAGTTAGCACACTTTCCACAGTGAGAGTTTTGGTGTGCTGTTTTGAAATTCTGATTCTTAGAGGAATTTGTTAAATGTTATTGTTAATATGAATGGCTAATAACATAATATTTATATCTAAATATTTGAGATTCTAGCAAATCAATAAGGTAATATAAGTCGGAACCAAAAAGTTACAGCTGATGAACCTCTAGAATAGGGAAAGGAATCCCTCATTATTAAAGGGTAATAGAAAGTTCTAATCTTGGGGAGGGGTGATTCCAAGCATCAGAATTAGAGTAGAATTTTATCATAGACTCTCAATGTCAAAATGGGTCTATATATAACACCTGCCCACACCTAACACACCCCAATGTACACACACAAACTCTTTTCATGTTTATAAAATAATTTAAGTCTTCTAAAGCATACTCTCGTCTGATGCTGGAAACCTTCTATAACATTTAATCAACTGAATCATTTATTTTAAGAATACCTACTACCTGAAATTACTCTTTTAGGAGCCAATGGGTCATAAAAAGTAAATAAGGCAAGGGACTTTGTCTTCAAGTGTTAGAGTTTAGTACCAAGGCAGACATGAGAAAATTAGAACAAAGTTAGATAAAATAAAAAATACAAAGTGTTTCCATTCTGCCAAACACCCCCACTTGTAAAAATATCAGAAACTCAACATACTGGGTTACATTTTTTTCATCTTTGGCCTGAAGATACGCTTACCTTTTTTTTTACAGGTTTCATATATTGATTAGCGGTAGTATGTGTAAATTGCAAAAAATAGTCCATGACATATATTTTATGTTCAGGAATGGTTGTATTAACTATAATGAGAAGAGAGTTATGATAATGCAAAGGATCTGTGGTTAAAAAATAATGAAGAGGGCTTCCCTGGTGGCGCAGTGGTTGAGAGTCCGCCTGCCGATGCAGGGGACACGGGTTCGTGCCCCGGTGCGGGAAGATCCCACATGCCGTGGAGCGGCTAGGCCCGTGAGCCATGGCCGCTGAGCCTGTGCGTCCAGAGCCTGTGCTCCGCAACGGGAGAGGCCACAACAGTGAGAGGCCCATGTACCGCAAAAAAAAAAAAAAAAAAAAAAAAAAAAAAAAAAAAAAAATAATGAAGAAAATGCTGAAAAATGCTTCATTGGAAGGGTGAATTTGAAGTGAAACTTGAAGATATATATTTTTTTAAATCTAAATGGAAAATCCATATATACAAAAGATATAAAGAATACTATCATGCACATCTAAGTGTTAAATATCTAGCACCATTGCATTTCAAAAATTTGTCACATTTGTTTTAGGTTTATTTGAGGAAAGAAAATATTACAGTTTTTTTAAGACATCTGTGTACCTCTTAGAATAAATATCTCTGCATTTCTCCATTCCTGGAGTAAATATTATTACATGGTATTTGTCATTCTACTATATGGAAAGAAAGAATTCTAAGATGGTTCCCAAGATCCCCAGCATTGGTATACACATACCTTCTCCCATTTTTCAATCCAACATTAATATAGGGACTACTGTGATTGGATTTAATCCGGAAGCCCTTAAAAGAACTGCTCCTGGTGAAAGAGATCCAAAGCCTCAAAGCATAAGAGAGATTCAGCGTCGTTGGGGAGGGGTTAGAAGTGGGGGTGGGGAGTGGAAGGAAATTCTCCACTGTTGGCTTTGAAGAGGGCCATGTGGCTAGGAATGCAGGCAGCCTCTAGCTGTTTAGAGTGACCCCAGCTAACAGACAACAAGGGAACTAGTACTTCAGTTATACACTACAGGAAACCAAATTCTTCCAACAAGCTAAATGAACTTGGAAGAGAACTTCAGGCCTCTGATGAGATCCAGTCCTTGTCAATACTTTGATGCCACTCTTGTGAGACCCTGAGCAAAGAATCCAGTCACCCAGTGCTCTTACCTCTGACCTGCAGAACTGTGAGCTAATAAATGGGTTTTGTTTTAAGCCACTATGTTTGTGGTCATTTGTTATGCAGCAATAGAAAAATTAACATAAGTTTTCACATTAAAACTATATATCTGTATATCTATATCTATATCAAGTGTTTTAAAGCTCTTGAAAACAGCAGAGAATTCTACAACTTTTTTCTCTGGGACATTATATTTTTGAGATTTAACCATTTGAATATATGTAGTTCTACTTTAGTAATTTTTATTTAACATGGACCAGAAAACTTTTTCTATAAAGCGCAAAATAGTAAATATTTTAGTCTAAGTCATACAGTCTCTGGTAAACATTCAACTCTGCCTTTGTAGGATAAAAACAATTATAGATAATAAATAAATGAATTGGTGACCATGTTACATTAAAGACTGAAAAAAAAACTAAGGAAAAATAGCAACTAAATGTGATGTGGGATCACATTTAAAGTTTCCTCAGTCTTTCTTTGCCTGGATAGTTTTGAAGAAAACTAATCTGTTATTTTATAGTATGTTCCTCAATTTTGGTTTATCTTATGTTTTATCAATATTGAAATGAGATTCTGCTTTTTTGGCAACAATGCTATAAACATGATGTACGGTGCATGGTATCAAAGGATTCATGATAACAACACAACATTACTGGTGTTGTTAACCTTAATCACTTGGTTAAAGTGGTGTTTGTCTGGGTTTCTCCACTGTAAAATAACTCTGTTTCACTTTGTACTTAATAAATATCTTGAGGAAGATACTTTGAGACTATCCAAAAATCTGTTTCTCTTCAAATTTTCAGCTACTAATTTTAGCTTCTATCAGTGGATCTTGTCTGCAACAGTTATCACTGTTGATCTTCTATTTCTCCCTTTTCCACTTTAGCCTAACAAATGAATATAACATGATGTCTTGTTTTATGATCATTTAGAGATTACAAGTGAAGTTGAATATCTTTACTCGTATTTATTGACTCAGTAATTAATTTTCTTGGAATTGTCTTGAATCCTCCTTTACTTATTTTTTTTTATATTCAGTGTCTGTATGTTTTATTGGTTTGTTGACACTCTTTATATATTGTAGATTCTAATATTTTGTCATATAGGTATGCTGTAAATTCATTTCCTGTTCATGTAGCTTGCATTTTAAAATGATGCATTTTTTTTGTACTTAAGAATTACATTTTTATGTAATAAAATATGTGAAATTATGCATTATATTCTATAACATTTTGCATCTTGTTTCCATAAATCCCTTTCCACACAAAGTTATAAAGTTATTCCATATTGTCTCTTTAAAATTTTCACTTTCATATTTAAGTATTTAATTCATCTGAATTTATTCATACATATGGTACAGTGGAAGGATATACTAATATTTTCCCCATTGGTTAATCTATTTTATCAGGAATAGTCTATTACTTCCCCCCACTGAGCTGGAAAATTATTTTTTTGTCATATATGGAAAATCTAAAAATATGTGGGGCTGCTATTATGCCCTCCACTCTTTTTTCAGTGCTTGATTTTGCCTCCTAGTGTCAATAACACAGTATTTTCATTTATGCAGCTTTAGTGTTTAAGTCTTGATATGTTGTGGAGTCCTTCTTTCTTTCATCCATTGGAAAGGTTTCTTGATCTTTTATAATATATTTAGAATCAGCTGCTTGATTTTCATACAGATTAATTAATAACTATTTTGGTATGCATCAAATTTAGATTAATTTAGTAAAAATTATTTTTAAGACACTAAGTCTTTCTATTTTGGAACATACTGTAGCTCTTCATTCATGAAGGTATTCTTTTGTCAAAGGAAAGAAAATACTTTCTTTTTATGTTAAATTTTATAGAATTCTTTTCCTAATACTCTAAAATAAAATGGCCCATTTCTATGTCACTTAAAATCAACAAAATTTTATATAAGTATGTTAAAGAATGTAAGAAACATTTAAAAATAATATTTCATCAATAGTATAAAAGAATCTGAGGAATCATGGGGTGCTTTATGAAGGAGTTTCAGTCTGTAAAAATTTCCTCTTTTTTTTTCCCTCTAATATTTTGTGGCTAAGAGAGGAGAGTGAACTATTCAATGAATAAAAACATAATAATTCTATCTTTGCATACTTTATGTTTATAAATTGGTATGTAGTTAAACTTCAGCTACTAGTATTTAACAGAAAATTCTCATTGAGTTTGGGGAAACAATCACAAGCAAACATATGAAGACAGCCTGAGAGTGCAACAAATAACTCACTCTTGATTGTATATTGTAAACAGCCTGTTTGGGTGCATTTGTCTCTCTGTTGTAATAATTGGTCAGATCTATATGAATAAATAAACTTATATTGAAAGGTATTTGTGAAGTGAGGGAATTTTGCATGGGGATATGACCTTTAAAAGCAAAAGATCTATTTGACTTTATATAACTAACATTTACAATAAATTAGGAATAGCATGTCATATGAGCACATTACAATGAGAATGATTATGAAATATACACTATTTTGAGAAAAAGGTCAATAAAAATGTAAATTAAGTTTAATTAGGTCCCATTTGTTTATTTTTGCTTTTCCTTTCATTACTCTAGGAGGTGGATCGAAAAAGATTTTGCTGCGATTTAAAAGCTTCTGCACAACAAAGGAAACCATGAACAAAATAAAAAGACAACCCTCAGATTGGGAGAAAATATTTGCAAAGAAAGCAACCAGCAATGGCTTAATCTCCAAAATATAAAAACAACTCATGCAGCTCAATATCAAAACAATAAACAACCCAATCAAAAAATGGGCAGAAGATCTGAATAGACATTTCTCCAAAGAAGACATACAGATGGTTGAAAAGCACACAAAAAGATGCTCAACATCACTAATTATTAGAGAAATGCAAATCAAATCTACAATGAGGTATCAACTCACACCAGTCAGAATGGCCATCATCAAAAAATCTACAAACAATAAATGCTGGAGAGGGTATGGAGAAAACGGAACCCTCCGACACTGTTGGTGGGAATGTAAACTGGTACAGCCACCATGGAGAACAGTATGGAGGTTCCTTAAAAAACTAAATATAGAGCTACCATATAATCCAGTAATCCCACTCCTGGGCATATATCTGGAGGAAACCATAATTCGAAAAGATACATGCACCCAATGTTCATTCCAACACTATTTACAATATCCAGGACATGAAAGCAACCTGAATGTCCATCAACAGAGGAAGGGATAAAGAAGATGTGACACATATATACAATGGAATATTACTAAGTCATAAAAAAGAACAAAATAATGCTATTTGTGGCAACATGGATGGACGTAGAGATTGTCCTAATGAGTGAAGTAAGTCAGACAGAGAAAGACAAATATCATATAATAATGCTTATATGTGGAATCTAAAAAAAAAAGGCCACAAATGAACTTACCTACAAAACAGAAATAGAGTTACAGATGTAGAAAATAAATTTATGGTCACTGGAGAGTAAGGAGGGGAGGGATAAATTGGAAGATAGGGATTGACACATATACACTACTATATATAAAATATATAACTAATAAGGACCTACTTTATAGCACAGGGAACTCTACCCAATACTCTGTAATGGCCTATATGGGAAAAGAATCTTAAAAAGAGTAGATATATGTGTATAACTGATTCACTCTGCTGTACACCTGAAACTAACACAACAGTGTAAATCAACTATACCTCAATAAAAATTTTTTTAAATGTAAATTAAACATACAGGACATGGAAAATAGAAGTTCTGGAAGTCAATAGTAAATGATAGTACAATATAAGTGGGCAAAGTTTATTGATAGGCTATTCTCAGGATAGAGATAGTTATTACCAATATATATACAAGAATATGATAATCTTCTCTTGTACCAAGTGAAATTTGTATTAAAATAATGAGACTAATTAACTGTATTATTCATCAGGCAAAACAAAAGTTTGAAAACACCAATCCTTGACAATAACCTGGATTAATGGAAACTTTTATATATTTATTGTGGGAGTATGAATAGGACCAACCTATTTGGAGATTCCTTTGGAAATATGTATTAATGATTCAGCAATGCCTTTCCATGCACAGAGCAACTACATAGTGTCTATGCATAAAACCCTTGCAGTGATTTGAAAAGATCTATAGGGTACTGTCTTAATGACTTCCAAAAGAATGTCTACATTACCAGGTGAGAAAATCAACTCTATGCCAAGAATAGAACAGAACATACTTTTTATAAGGATGTAAAGACTTTGTGGCCACCATACATATACTATGCAGAAACATCTGTGTATATGCACAAAGAAATCCTAGCAGTGTTTGTAATAGTGAAAGAGAACAAACAAAAACAATGGAATCCTGAATGTCCAATAGCAAATGGATAGATGTGATTGAATTCATATGTACATTTAAATTTTATAACACATTTTTGTCATATTAGCCTATATATTAATATACACAAATTATTAAATACCCCGTTTAGTGAAAAGCCAGTAGCAAAGCACTATGTACCTAAACAAGTTATGAGAAAATTAAATACAAACATCAATATTATATATTTTAAGAGTATTCATATTATACACACATTTATATGTGTATTCATTATACATACATAAACATACACATACATACATATAGGCAATTAAAACATAGAACAGATAATCTATTCAGGTAGAATTCTTTTAGGATGATGATTTTCCTTGGGAAAGCACAGTCATACATATACTTTTTATGCTAAAAATATATCTGAAATAAGTATAGCAAATGTTAATATTTGTTGGAGCATAAGTGTCTGTTATATTTTTCCCTCTACTTTTGCAAAATGTCATAATTTTAAGAAACAACAATAAGAGCAAAAGTCGGAATGTGAAAAATATTACTAAGTCCTATGGAAGCCGAGGAGAAAGCACTAAATTTTGGCTAAGAGAAAACAGGGAGATTTTGCAGTGGATGATACTCACTTTATATCTTTAATTATGCACAGAATTTCAGTAGACATATAAGAGGAAGGTCATTCCAAACAGAGGCAATATTTGATCTGAGGTAGAGAAAAATATTTAGAAGGATAATTAAAGAGTGCAGAGGATATATTAGAAGAATATTCAGGAAAATGCTGCTTGGGAGAAATTTTATGGAGTTTAGGAACAAGGAAGCAGTAGAAGGAAGGAATTGGTCAAAGTCAAATGTTGATGAAGTAGAAAACAGAATGGAGGCTGAGAGCAATCCATTGCAAATGCACTGATAAAAAATAAGGAGGGGGCTTCCCTGGTGGCGCAGTGGTTAAGAGTCCGCCTGCCGATGCAGGGGACACGGGTTTGTGCCCCGGTCTGGGAAGATCCCACATGCCGCGGAGCGGCTGGGCCCATGAGCCATGGCCGCTGAGCCTGCGCGTCCGGAGCCTGTGCTCCGCAACGGGAGAGGCCACAACAGTGAGAGGCCCGTGTACCACAAAAAAAAACAAAAAAAACAAAAAAAATAAGGAGGCTTGGTGTAGTTTAATTTGAATTAAAAAGTGCAGTGAGACAGAGAAGTGGCAGCAGACATCCCAGGCCTTATTTGGGTATGTTTATTGGAAAAGAAAAAATACATACATAGAAAACAACTTAGCTCAGTTGGTTAGATGAATGTTTCTTGTTGTTGTTTTGTCTTTTGTTTTTAAGCATATAGGATACTTGGGCACATTTCTACTTTAAGGAAAAATAATCAGAAGAAACAATTATGAGGCCAGACCCTGGAGGACCTGGAGGAGATGGGCAAAGCTATTATTTAGAGCAGGGGTAGAAGAGTTAACTTTGGATAGCAGGAGAGATATGTTTTTTAAAACGGGAAAGAAGAACTGATGGTGAGACAGAGTGATAGTTAAATGCAAAGAAGATAATTGAAAGCCTTGTAGTAGAGGACCTAGATCTTTACAAATGAAGTGAGAAAAAAAAAGAGTAGAGACAGTTTTGCCCACTTGGAGGAGGTAGAGATAGTTTGGAAAGCATGATAAAGGGATCAAAATTAGTCACTGAATGGGGACATAAAGCCTCCCTGATGCACACTTCATCCCCACTTCTGGGTCCAGAGTTCATTCCATAGTCTCCTGAAGTTCCTCACCAGTTTGTGGTAACCCACTGCATTGTGACTATTTGTAAATCTATTTTCCTTTCTGGAATGTTCACCTACACGTGCCAGGAACATAGAGTGTACTTAATGTTTCTCAAACGGATAAGCAAAATGTTGCATTACTCAATACATAAATTATATTTGAATTCTCTGTCTCTGATCCACACTCTGGCACCAGGGAGAAGCTCTATGAATTTAAACAGAAACTTTATGGGAATGTTACTAGAAATGTATAAGAACCTGAGCAGATGTACTGGTAACATTCCCTTTTCTAAGAAGGAGGCCGTGTAGCATTGTATGTCAGAGTGTATGTCTGGAAGATAGACTATGTTACCACCAAACAACAGCTTGACCTTGGGCATGTTGCTTTTCCTCTTTGTAAGAAAGGGTAAGCTTATCATGAGGACATTTAGTCTCTTATAGTCAGTGTTCATAAACTGAGTTATTTTACTATCATAAGAAATAATTTTATTTCCTTAAGCTCCACGTATCAGATGCAGTGTGAAATCACTGAGGACTTCCTACGTTCATAGTAGTTTGAGGTGTACTGTTGTTGTGTGAAGGTGGGAAGTGTTATGTTTTATCACTGAGTGGCTCGTTGGAAAGCACTTTATATTTTGCAATTAAATTTATATGTATATTCAGCTAATGACATGGATTAGAACTAAATCCCCTCACCCTCTCATTAAACTTTGCCATACCATTTTTTAAAGATTTTATATGATGTACAGGATACCTTTTTGTGGAAGTTTAAGTGCAAATTTAGGCAAAATAATTACACATTAATGGAAAACTACAATGGTTAACTAAAATACCCTAGATTATTAAATTGAACATTTACTAGATGGATTTGTCAAGTTTAGCAAAATTAAAATTTAATTAAACAGGCTAATGACGTAGTCTGTTTTATGATTTCACTTGCAAAAATCTTTGTGTCTTAGAAGAGCATGGTGCTCTTATACTCTATAGAAGTAACTCCTATACATAATCTTGATTTTTGTTCCTCACATAAGTAGAATAATAAACTGGATGTCAGTTTACTTAGATTCATATGTTAAAAGGAAAAACATACATATGTCAAAACGACAGGAAGGGATTTTAAAAGATACCAGAATATGAAAAAGCCCAGATGGTTCATCTGCCTATAGGAGATAGAGGTGAGAATATTCTTTATCTAATTCTCTCTCACACAAAGCGAAAAATTAGTTCTTGAAATGAGTGGAATGAAACTTAAAGAGATGGAGAACAATACCTGGAGCACAAGTGCAGAAAAGGACACACTCAGAGAGTCCTAGGGAAAAATACGAAAATTAGCAGAAAGACAGTCCTCCTTCCTCACAGCACAGACATCAACCCTGTTGCCCTCTTTCCTAATTTGCACAAGTTGCCAGTGAGTGAGATCAAGGCACTGACTGTGTCTCATTTAGAAAGTGGGTCAATTCATACCTGACATACTTACCTAATAAGATTGTAAGACCCAGAAGATAAGTAATCCTTGGAAAAGTATAAAACATTAATGAACTGTATAAGAGAGACTTTACATGGTCAGATTGCAGCAGTGATGATAAAGTTAATGGTAGTATTTACGCAGCAGCAAACAGGTAGATGTAAAGTGAAACATTCACTGTTCAATCAACTGGATAAAGGAGCTGCATAATGCCAAACAGTTGGGTATTTGGAAACATCCAGACATTTAATAGCCCAGTTCCTAATTTTTTAATGGATTTCTCTACAGAGCCAGAGCATATTTCATACAAAGAAACTTGTTTCTGTAAACACCTTCTTTTTCCTTTTTTTTTTAAACCATAGTGGAATTACCTTGTATTCCCACCTTCTATTTGAAACATATATTTCAAAGAAATTTTCAACTTAAAAAAATTAATACACCTTCAAAGAGCAAAGATTTATCATTCTTCAGGATTCATAGTAAAATCATACATCATAGGTTCTGAACACAATGATTAAAAGTGTTCAATAAAGGTCCAATAATAAAATAGATACACAGCAAGAGACTGTTAAAAGGACAAATTCATTTGGATATTTAAGTTCTGGTTTGTTTAAAAAAAAACACATTATTGTATTAATTGCCACCTGAACTAAAAATAAACTCTGTATTTTAAGGGAGAAACAATGTTGAGTAGTTTCTTTTTTAATCACCACTCTGATTCCTGTATACACATAGAATGAATGGTGAAATGAATCTTTTTAACATGTACTAGAATGAAACTTGTGTTGAAACTTGTATTGGAATATCTACCATCTGTAGAAAAAGAAAAAAGCAACATTTTAATTCCAGATCATGTGGTTATTGGAACTGAAGGTCCTTAATTGCATCTTTAGGAAAGGCAAGTGGATCTCTATTTGTTAGGCACTTAAGTTCAACCCACTGCAATGTCTCTTCTCTTTGCACTTTCCTCAGTAATTGGGTGTTGACTCTGTGCCTTCTGGCTAATTCAATGCTTATGCTGTTAAGATATAGACTGGCTGCTTCTATGTGAATACTTCCTGGTTTTAGTCTATTATCCATCTTTTTCCCAGATTCCAATAATGAGTTAGAGTCCTTCATTCACTGAAAGAATGTCTTTGGACTTGTTTATGCTTATACACTGCACTGTTCCCTTGGCCTCAACTTTGCAGCTTGTGATGGCCCAACAGCCTGGTTTCCTTTAGAGACAACCATGTGCTTGGTTTTATAAAGCAGGGAGCTCTTTCTACCACAAAAACCTAATTCTAGTCTCTACACACATCCTTGCACATACTTATCTAAAAAACACTGCTTTAACATGATACTTGCTGTTCAAAAAGCGTCCGTGGGTCTTATTTTTTAAACATCTTTATTGGAATATAATTGCTTTACAATGGTGTGTTAGTTTCTGCTTTACAACAAAGTGAATCAGTTATACATATATGTGGGTCTTATTTTGATGGAGCATCATAATATACATCTTCTGCTTGGTTCTCAAGGATTTCTATAAACAAAATCTGCCATTCCTCCAGTTCTTGTTTCTGAAAGTACTGTCACAGACTTCTGCTGAATATAGAACTTCTTCCTTACTTTCTTGGGAATATCATATTTATTACTGCTGTCATGGAAAAGTTTGTGTCATTCTTTCCATTAGTTATTTTTTTAATTGAGATACAGTTTACAAAATGAGATACATAGGTTTTAACTGTATAATTCAATGCATTTTGATAAATGCATACACCTGTATAATCTACACCACTAAAAAGATAACATTCCCATCACCTCAGAAAGTTCCAATATTCCCTTCCCAGGATCCCCACTCCTCTGAATTCTGTCACTATAAATTAGTTTTTCTTGTTCTAAACTTCATACAAAAGGGTTACTAAAGTATGTACCCTTTTGTGTCCAGCTGCTTTTACTCAGCTTGGTGTTTCATTTATCAGTAAGTTATTTATTTTTATTGCTGAGTATTATTCCCTTGTATGAATATACTGTAACTTGTTTATCCATTCCCCTATTGATAGACATTTGAGTTGTTTTCAGTTTTTGTCTATTATAAATAAAGCTGCTGGGAACATCTGTGATCAAACCTTTGTATAAACAAACATTTTTAATTCTCATAGGTAAATACATGAGAATGAAATTGCTGAATCATATAGTATGTGTAACTTTTTAAGAAACTAGTGTAAAACATAATAAACAGAAACTTCACTTAAAATAGAGTTAGGAGGCCAGAAGTGAGAGCTCCCATGCCCAGTGATGATAGCAGAGCCCAACAGGAAGAAGAAAGAATTCCATTCCTTTCTTGGCAGGGAGTCAGCCAATGAGAGACTGTCACAACTCAGTCAATGAAAAGCCACTTTACTTTGAAATTTCACTTCCTCCAATGGACTCTTTGTTTACTATAGCCCTCTCAATTTCCCTTTCCCCCCCATAAAGAATTCTCTCTTTGTGGTATGGGAACTTGCACCTGGCTCACCTTGGTTGTCCAACCCCAAATTGCAATTCTTTGCTGATCCTGAGGAAACCCATTTTTGCTGGAGAAATAACTGGCAGTCTATTTGTTTAAAGTCAACATTAGCAAACTCTTTTTCAAAGTGATTTTGCCCCTGATAGAGTTTCAACTCTATCATAGGTAGAGAGCCTATTTCATCATATCTTCAATAAATTTGGGTTTGTGTTTCTTTATAATTTTAGCTATGCTGGCAGATGTGTAATGGTACCTCAATGCGATTTTAATTTAGATTTCCCAGATAACAATTAATATTGAACACATTTATATGTGTTTACTGACCATTCATGTTTTCCTTGTTTCTTTTCATATGGGTAGAGAGTTCAGTTTTATATTCCTTATAATGTTATATGCTAAAGGAGTTTTAGATGCCATATATCAGACTGAGGTATTTTTACAGTTTGCAGTATTCATCATGAATATGTGTTGAATTTTGTCAACTGCTTTTTCTGGATCTGTCAAGATACTAATAAAATTTTCCTTTATGTTATGTTAATGCAGTGAATTATATTCATTGATTTTCAAAGATTGAACAAATCTTGCATTTCTGACCAAGTTGTATTCTTTTTACACATTACTGGATTCAGTTGCTAATATTCTTTTGAGGATCTTTGCATCACTATCCATGACATATATTGATTTGTAATATTATTTTGTTCCTTCAATGTCTCTGTCAGATTTTGGTATCAGAGTTATGATCAACTTATAAAAGATGAGTTGGGTAGTGTTCCCTCCTCCTGTATTTTCTAAAAGAGGTTTTTTAAAGAGTTTTTTACTTCTTTCATAAATGTTTGATAGAATTTACTGCTCTTTTGTCTAACATCCAACATTCTTCCTGGCTTTATACTACTCTACCTTCACTTTGTACTATTCTACCTCTCCCAGTTATTTTACAGTCCCCATCCAACTCAAAAGTGTTTTCTTCTATTAAACTTGCTGTAATATCGTGAGCTGAAAGCAAGCTATCACTGCCCTTAAATCCAGACTTTCAAAGCCCTTTATCCACTGATTAGGTGCTTATCCTTTTCTGCATTTTTATTGCAATGATTAACCTTCATGTTTTACATTCCCTACAAGAGAGTAGGCTCCTCAAATTTATCTTAAATTTTTTTTAATCAGAAGCACATAATACAGAATTTGTATGTAGTTAGCAATTCATTTTTTATTTAGTTAAATCTAATGGAAGGTGGACTTTTGCATCTGACCAACTTAAAGTAATATAACAGGGACTGTGTTTACCTTACCAATGGAAACAACTGCACCTGCCCCCATCCTAAGGACAAAATATATTAAAAATACATTTTAGAACACTACACATCAGCAATGAAGGTCAATGATACCTGTGAAATAGAAAATAAAATGTGCTAAACCCTATGATTGTCCTACCTGACTGACTAAAGAGAGTTTCTGGGACACAGCACAAGGAAGTGAAACTCAGGCCAAACCCAGTGGATTCCTTGGGTTGAAGAGACAGAGCTGAGTGTCCAGGGAGACCAAGGTGGATAAAGTTCACAGCACACCAAAGAAAACAGAACTCAAAGGGAAAACTCTGGAGATCTGCAAGGGCCTTCCTTAAAGTGTTCAGCAAAGAGCTGCTCAGTGAATTGCATGAGAAAACTATCCAAGCCCAGGGATGTAAGACTAGTTGGCACTGACACAAGTGGGGAAATAATACCTGTTTCTACAGCTTATACTGGAAATCTTCATGCTTCACAGGGCATTGGGTAGAAAACCCAGAAAGACCTTGCATCAGTAGTGGAAAGTAATTAACCCACACGAAATACTGCTCTGGGTCTCACCTAACATATTATTGATCAATTATACTATAGTAAAGCTGTTTAAAAAAAAATTAAAAAAGGAGTGTCATATGGAGCTTCTCGAAGATGATATAGATGTAGTGGCCCTTGTTCTCAATATTTTTACAGTAATTACAGGCACAGATTCCCAGTGTCTCTTTGTTATAGAGCCTATTGGTCAAAACCAATGATATCATATTTATATGATATCATATATCATATTTATAAGTGCATCTACATGCAAAAAAGTATTTGTTAAATACATTTTTATTTGGAGCATTTTCTGTGAGCAAAAAAGCCTTCACCATTCACTCTGACATTTTGTATATAAATGCAAAATAGCTTAAATAAAATAAGCATTCTTTATCAAAAATAAGAATTAAAAAAATTAAAAATAAAAATAAGAGGAATTTTTCCACTGTAATTCGGTTGAAAATATTTTGGAAAATTTTTTCGTTAATGTCATCTTTGACCCAGTGTATATTTAGGAATGTTTTGGATTTTTTCCCTAAATGTTTGGGGACTTTTCAGATACCCCTTTCTTATTAATTTAACATTTAATTCTGCTTTCTCAAGAGAACTATTCTGTATAATATTAATTATTTGGATTTTATGGAAACTATACTATTATCTAATCATAGGTATAATTCAGAGTCGCTGTTTTTAGTTTCAGAATTTTAAGCTCTATACTCTGCCGTCTACTTTCAGCACTCACGAGAATGCTACCCTACCCAGCATCTCATTTTAGTTCAGTTGAGTTCTGATATCAACGTTCAAACCAAGTTTCTTTCCCCTTAGCTATGACCAGCTAAGTTTGTAGTGATACAGTACTCTTTATGTTTAATCCCTCACTCCATAGAGCAATAAATAATAAAGACATTACATTCTTATGGAGCATTTTGGGGCTTACTTACCTTAAGTGTGACTGGAATCACACAGGATGTTCCAATTGCATTTAAGTCCATATCCAGCTCTATATTACTTTAAATCCATAATGGAAGTTGAATTCTTTTGTGGAAACTTCAGCCATTAGAGAAAAATTTTTACTTGTACGTCTCCTTTTTTACTCCTTTCCTTATCCATCATAGTTTTTATGACATCTTTTATGCACATTTTTATGTGTCTTACCACAGAATAAAAAATAACTAGCAAATTCTTTGTCAAGATGAATAAAAACTGTATGCCATTAATAATAATTATCTTTGTTTTAGTTAATTGTGCTTAGTTCATTTGGTTTATAAGTAACTGTGAGAGAAGAAAAGATCACATGTTTCTATTTCCATATATACATATTTCATATCTTCCCAAAGCTTCAATACTAGTAAAGTTTCTATTGAATTATTATTTTTGTTAAAGCAAAGAACCTTCACTTAAACTAACACATGATATCTTTCTGAAAAAAATTCTTTAAAATATGATTGAAATACCAAGTTTGTTATCAGTAGTTATCATAGTTTTTTTCTCATTTTATTTTATTCTAACTAGCTATTTTACTTCGGACAAATGATGTCTTTTTCTCTAGGCCTCATTTTCCCACCAATGAAATAAAAGCTGGAGCAAGTGTTCTCAAATATCCCTCCAGGTTCTGAAAATAGGGCACCATGATTCTACAATTCTACATTGTCTAGCTTATTGGGGAGAAACTAAGAGCAAAAATAATTGTTACCCCTCATTCCCTTACTGAGATCCTTGTTATATGATCAAAGAAGGTCTTTGTATGAAAAATTTACCACCTGTTGTTACAAAGTCTGCTTAGTTTTGATTACTGAGTTTTTTTTTTTAAAAAAACTTGAACCACTTGGTGCAATCATTAAATTTAATGATTTTGTGGGGCTTAGGAGAAGTGGATGACAGTGGTCAAAAGACACCAATTTCTAGTTATAAGATAAATAAGCTATGGAGATGTAATGTACAGCATGGAGACTAAGTTACTAAAGTCTCCATATCGCCAAAGTTAAAATACTGTATTGTATATTTAAAAGTTTCTAAGAACGTAGAACTTAAACCTTCTCATTACAAGAAAAAAATTGTAACTATGTGAGATGGTGAATGTTAACTAAACTTATTGTCCTGATCATTTTGCAATACACACATATATCAAATCAAATCAATACAATATTATGTACCAATTATATCTTAATAAAACTGGAAAAAATGTTCATTTAATAAAAAGAGTAAATCCTAAGAGTTCTCACCACAAGGAAAAATAGATATTTTTCTTTTATTTTGTGTCTATATGAGATGATGGATGTTCACTAAAGTTGTGGTAATCATTTCATGATGTATTTAAATCAAATCATTATGCTGATTAAACTTATACAGTGTTATGTGTCAATTATAGGTCAATAAAATAGGAAGAAAACATTTAACCAAATAAATTACAAAAAACCTCAGTGACCCACAAGAAATTAGCCAAAGTAATTCAAATCAATCAGAGGCTCCTCTTTTTTGTCTCTTCCTTCCCAACCCTAGTGCATTTCAACTAGCAAGGCCAACATATGAAATGGTAATAGTGGTTACACAACAAATAGTCTCTCCTTAAATGTTCAATAGGTTGCTGAAGAGTCAAAATGACAGCTTCATTCAGCTATGTATATAGGAATTAATTTTTCTTTTCCTATGATTCCTTTATCTTTTTCTCACCAAAGGCTCTGTTCCAGCAGGCAGTAAAGAGGAGCAAAACTAAATTAAATGGGTCTACTATTTCCTGGAGCCTCAATTATGCTCCAGGCTTGAATTAAGAACAGCCTAAGTGGTGACACATAGCTGGTTTGATCTGGTCCACCCTTGTAGCAAAAACTTAAAATCTTGATGGGGCTGCCCCCACTGAGAATGGATAATTTTGCTGGGAGAAAAATGTATAGTCTGAGTTCTGTTTAGCCCCAAGCACTGAGTATGCCTCCGTGACGGGTCATCAAAGCCTCTGTGCAGATGACATCTCAGTCAGCCCAGGAAATCAGATGTCACAGGAGGAAAGAGAAGTGGTTTGCAGACACCAGGATACATACCTTTTATACTCTCAGCACTGTTGGGAGAATCCTAAAACCCTCCTGTAAGTTTGGTTTTCCACTGAATCAGGAATCCTAACCCTGACAAATTCTGCTTAACTTTGCTTTCTCCTTCTAACATAGGGTTCCCCAATTTGTAACCTGGGAACTGCCTGTTTTCCAGTCTTTTGCAGAGATGGTTAAATATCCAAAATCTCAGGCCCTACTGCAGGACCTACTGAATCCAGTATGAAAGTGTGCCAAGGGATCTACATGTTTAAGAATTTCCCACACACATTATTTTCCAATAATGAACATTAGCAACAAGAACCTCCTTCTTTACAGAGCATAAATCTTCCTCAAACAAATGAAAAGGTACTTAACTTCTCCTACAAATGAAATGGCCCAAGTCAAATCTATTATTCTTTCCAGGAATTAGAATAACTTCAAGCTTATCTTTATAAGCCAATAAAATCTACATTAATTTATAGTTAATCACAATCAATATTACCCTATAAAAATGGTAAGAAAAAATAAATTATACACATACACAGTATATATTAGATAAATAAATATTATTTAGATTTATCTATATATCTAGATCTGTATATTTAAATTATATATATATGTATAATCTAGATATTATATGTATATATCTCACACTCTCTATATAGGTGTAGATGGAGATATGTATCTATAGATATATATCTAGATAGATAGATGATTGATAGATAGATACATACATACAGATAATAGAGAGCAAGACAAGAAAATGGATAGGTTTTAGAGTTCTCATTTCACAGCTGGCCACAAAGCTAGGTTAGCATATTCAACTTATTTTCTCCACTGCTCTTTCAATATTCCTCTTGCCCTTAACCAGCATCTAGTTGGTCAGGAATATTTTACTGGAGGGACAATTCATGTCATAAACCCTGAAGAATCTAAGTCTCTGATGGTTCACAATGTGATTAAAATCACCAGAGAGATAATAGATGATAGATAGATAGATAGATAGACATAGATAGATATACTTTGCATTTTAATCTGAGGCAGTTTTGAGCATGAGAGGGTTATTAAAAATTATGCTAGTATAAGGTGTATAAACGAAGACAGTCTCAGGCAAACCCGGACATTTGGCTGTCCTCTGTATACGTGGGTTTCTACCTTACTCCATTGAATTTTTTGATGGACATGGCTGTACTAGGAGAAACTTTAGAGTATCCCATGTGTTCCATACCCATTCGTCCTTATTTCCATTATGTACCAGTACATCAATTTCTGTATAATAGTCAATATTGAGTGCCCTAACAAACATAGAGTGCACAGAAGAGTTGTCCTTTTATGTTGGATTGTTCAATATCATGAGGAGCAAAAAATAGCTAAGTGGCAATCCAAACCTTCACTTAAAATGAAGTATTGTATCGTCTTCTTTCTTGGGTACAAAACCTCTAAGGCTGAAGTGCCTAAAGTCAAATTATTAGTAAACATGCTTTTCTTGAGTAGTTCATTATGTATCAATATTGAGAGGAGCACATCACATTTTCATCCTATGTTTCTCTATCATTGTACTTTGGTTATGGGAAAGGAGCATTGTATATTGGAAATCAATTCCTAGTCGGTTTTGTAACTGATTCTTCAAAAGGTCAGTCCACTGTGTATTAGTACAACTTTTTCTAAGTGATGTAAAGCCAGTGAATGTCTTCAACATAAGCTCATTGCTACACATTTTTGCTGCCAAATAAGTATTTTTTTAATCAGAAGCAATGTAGTCTGGGATATTACAGTGGCGAATAAAGCATTCTGGCAGTTCATAGATATTATTGCTGGCAGATATGTCTTGGAAAGTTAATTTAAATCCATATCCAATATAAGCAAAGTCCAAAAGAGGACAAACCATTGTCCAATCCATAATGGATGGTTTCCAATACAACTGTTCTGGCAACAGATGACTGGGTGGTCTCCCCAGATATGTTGATAGATTGGGTATTCAGTAGTAGTATCAAGATTGACCTTGTTGAGGATCATACTTGTTTTTGAACCCACAAACAATTTATCTCTTTTTCAGGAGCCAAATGAACCAGCACAGAAGTGCTGCTATCATCGGCAGATGATAGATAGATAGATAGATATCCCTGTTTCTTGAAACAGGGCTCCTAAACCCATGTAAATAAGAGAATAGTTTTTTCTTTTTCTAACATTTAGTCTTTGACCAGTTCCCAACACAGAGCTCCTAAAACTCTTGCAATTTCCTAAGTGATAAGAGCAGTAAAAGCATCTCTTTTTTTCTAATATTTGTTCTTTGACCCCAGTTCCTGACACACAGCTCCTAAAATCCCTTGGAATTTGCTGGGTAATAGGAGTGTCTTTTATTCTAATGAGATGACTCTGGGTGGGCTCCTAGATGGCTCCAGGATAGGGGCTGGTCACCAAATATCAAACCATGATATTTGGAATTGTTGGAATTTGGAATTTTCAGCCCCACCCCCCAATTCTCCAGAAAAGGGAAAGGGGCTGGAAATAAAGTTAATAATCTATCATGCTTACCTAATTAAGCCTCCATAAAAATCCCAATAGTATGGGGCTTGGGAAACTTCCAGGTAGGTTGACACATCCATGTACTAGAGGGTGATGCACCCTAACTTCATGGGGACAGAAGCTGCTACACTCCCAATATCTTCCCCTACATACCTCTTCATCTGGCTATTCATGTGTATCCTAAACCATATCCTTTATCGTGTAATAAACTGGTTATTGCAAGTAAGTGTTTCCCTGAGTTCTGTTCTAACAAACACACAAATTCAAGAGGTAGGTCATGGGAATCTCTGATTTGTAGCCAAGTCGGATGGAAGTTGTAGAACCTGGGAACGTGCTACTTGCAATTGGCTTCTGAAGTGGGGGACAGTCTCATGGTACTGAGCCCTTAATCAGTAAAATCTGCACTAACCCTTCTTATGTCAGAATTAAATTGAATTGTAGGACACCTAGATGATATCACAGAAAATTATTTGATGTGGAGGAAAAAACCCTTCACATCTGGTGTCAGAGTGTTGTGAGTGTAGTAGTAGTGTGACAGGAAAGAAGAAACACACAGGAGGAAAGGTTTTTCCTATATACTGAGGAAAAAGGCTGAAAGGGTTACCTTGTTTATCAGTTTATTGAGAAAACAGTGAACATTTCATGAAAATACATCATTTTTTGTTATCATATAATGGGTTTATTGTTATTTTAAATAAATGATTAGATAAATATTTTAATTTTTTGGTGACTTCAGTTTCTAATACAGTAAGTATCAGAAGATACAATCCACAGAAACAAAAACTCTTTGGGGTTTTCAAAAATTTTTAGGAACATAAACGACTCTTGAGACGTAAAAGTTTGAGATCACCCTCTTTAAAGAACACTGCTTATCCACTGAGGACAAACAGAGCCTTCTCCAAACCTCTAGGAGGCCACACTGTGATTCTCCTGCCAGGATTTTTCAGAGCCTGCTTACAGCATTCTAATCTCCATGGCATCATAAAAGACAAAAGGCAGAGCTGCTTGAATTGCATCCTGGACCAGGTGAAAAGGTTTATTTTTTTCCTGGATCATACTCAATGTTGCTGGTTTAGAGACTGCGACTTTAAAAATAAATAGCTAGGAGGAGTTTCAAGATGGCGAAAGAGTAAGACATGGAGATCACTTCCTGCCCCACAAATACATCTACATGTGGAACAACCCCTACAAAACACCTACTGAACACTGGCAGAAGACCTCAGACCTCCCAAAAGGCAAGAAACTCACCACGTACATGGGTAGGGCAGAAGAAAAAAGAAAAAACAGAGACAAAAGAATAGGGACAGGACCTGCACCAGTGGGAGGGAGCTGTGAAGGAGGAAAAATTTCCACGCACTAGGAAGCCCCTTCATGGGCAGAGACTGCGGGTGGCGAAGGGGGGAAGCTTTGGAGTCAAGGAGGAGAGTGCAGCAACAGGGATGCAGAGGGCAAAGCAGAGAGATTCCCGTGCAGAGGATCAGTGCCAAGCAGCACTCACCAGCCCGAGAGGCTTGTCTGCTCACCACCCAGGACTGGTGTGGATAGGAGCTGAGGTTTCAGCTTTGGAGGTCGGGTCCAAGGGAGAGGACTGAGATTGGCTACGTGAATACAGCCTGAAGGGGGCTAGTGAGCCACAGTTAGCTGGGAGGGAGTCCGGGGAAAGGTCTGGAGCTGCCAAAGAGGCAAGAGACTTTTTCTTGCCTCCTTCTTTCACAGTGTGCAAGGAGAAGGTAATAAGAGTGCCACTTGAATGAGCTCTAGAGATGGGGGTGGGCGGCGGCTGTCAGCACGGACCTCAGAGACAGGCATGAGATGATAGGGCTGCTGCTGCAGCCACCAGGAGGACTGTGTGCAGGCACAGGTCACTGTCCATGCCTCCCTTCGAGGGAGTCTGTGCAGCCTGCCACTGCCAGGGTCCCGTGATCCAGGGACAATTTCCCCAGGAGAACACACGGCACCTCAGGCTGTTACAACATTATGCTGCCCTCTGCTGCCACAGGTTTGACCCGCATACCGTACCCCTCCATCCACCTGGCCTGAGTGAGCCAGAGCCCCCGAATCATCTGCTCCTTTAACCTCATCCTGTTTGAGCGGGGAAATGTTGCCCTCAGGTGACCTACATGCAGAGGCGGGGGACAATCAAAAGCTGAACACCAGGAGCTGTGCGAACAAAGAAGAGAATGGGAAATCTCTCCCAGCAGGTTCAGGAGCAGTCGATTAAATCTCCACAATCAACTAGATATACCTTGCAACTGGGCAATATCTGAATAGACAATGAATCATCCCAAATTGAGGCAGTGGACTTTGGCAGAAAAGATATATATACATTTTTTCCTTTTTCTTATTTTGTGAATGTGCATGTGTATGCTTCTTTGTGGGAATTTGTCTCTGTAGTTTTGCTTTTACCATTTGTCCTAGGGTTCTGTCTGTCTTTTTTTTTTTTAAGTATAGTTTTTAGATCTTCTTATCTTTGGTGGATTTGCTTTTTGGTTTTCTTGCTCTCTTTTTAAATTTTTAATAAGTATTATTTCTATTTTAATAACTTTTTTATTTTATTTTATTTTATTTCATTTCATTTTTTCTTTCCTTCTTTCTTTTCTTCTCCATTTAATTCTGAGCAATGTGGATGACAGGGACTTGGTGCTCCGGCCAGGCATGAGGGCGGTGCCTGTGGTAGGAGAACCAAGTTCAGGACATTGCTCCACAAGAGACATCTCAGCTCCATGTAATATCAAACGGTGAAAATTTCCCAGACATCTCCATCTCAACACCAAGTCCCAGCTCCACTCAATAACCAGCAAGCTACAGTGCTGGACACCCTATGCCAAACAACTAGCAAGACAGGAACACAGCCCGATCCATTAGCAGAGACGCTGCCTAAAATCATAATAAGGCCACAGACACCCCAAAACATACTACCAGACGTTGACCTGCCCAACAGAAAGACAAGATCCAGCTTCATCCACCAGAACACATGCACTAGTCCTTTCCACCAGGAAGCATACAAAACCCACTGAACCAACCTTAGTCACTGGGGGCACAAACCAAAAACAATGAGAACTACGAATGAGCAGCCTGTGAAAAGGAGACCCCAAACACAGTAAGTTAAGCAAAATGAGAAGACAGAAACACACAGCAGATGAAGGAGCAAGGTAAAAACCCACCAGACCTAACAAATGAAGTGGAAATAGGCAGTATACCAGAAAAAGAATTCACAGTAATGATAGTAAAGGTGATCCAAAATCTTGGAAATAGAATGGAGAAAATAAAAGAAACGTTTAACAAGGACCTAGAAGAACTAAAGAGCAATGAAACAATGGTGAACAACACAATAAATGCAATTAAAAATTCTCTAGAAGGAATCAATAGTAGAATAACTGAGGCAGAAGAACGAATAAGTGACATGGAAGATAAAATAGTGGAAATAACTACTGCAGAGCAGAATAAATAAAAAAGAATGAAAAGACTTGAGGACAGTATCAGAGACCTCTGGGACAATGTTAAATGCAGCAACATTCGAATAATAGAGGTCCCAAAAGAAGAAGAGAAAAAAAAAGGACTGAGAAAATATTTGAAGATATTATAGTTGAAAACTTCCCTATTATGGGAGACGAAATACTTAATGAAGTCCAGGAAGCACAGAGAGTTCCATACAGGAAAAACCCAAGGAGAAACATACTAAGACACATACTAATCAATCGATCAAAACTTAATACAAAGAAAAATATTAAAATCATAAAGGGAAAACAAGAAATAACATACAAGGGAATCCCCATAAGGTTAACAGCTGATCTTTCAGCAGAAATTCTGCAAGCCAGACGGGAGAGGCAGGACATATTAAAGTGATGAAAGGGCAAACCTACAACCAAGATTCATCTACCAAGCCAGGATCTCATTCAGATTCGACGGAGACATTAAAACCTATACAGACAAGCGAAAGCTAAGAGAGTTCAGCAGCACCAAATTAGCTTTACAACAAATTCTAAAGGAACTTCTATAGGCAGGAGACACAAGAGGAGGAAAAGACCCTCAATAACAAACCCAAAACAATTAAGAAAATTGTAATAGGAGCATATATATTGATAATTACCTTAAATGTAAATGGATTAAATATTCCAACCAAAAGATATAGACTGGCTGAATGGATGCAAAAACAAGACCTATATATATATTGTCTACAAGAGAAACACTTCAGACCTAGGGACACATACGGAATGAAAATGAGGGGATGGAAAAAGATATTCCATCATATGGAAATCCAAAGAAAGCTGGAGTAGCAACTCTCATATCAGAAAAAATAGACTTTAGAAAAAAGACTAATACAAGAGACAAAGAAGGACACTACATAATGATCAATGGATCAATCCAAGAAGAAGATATAACAATTTTAAATATTTATTCACCCAACATAGGAACACCGCAATACATAAGGCACATACTAACAGCTATAAAAGGGGAAATCAACAGTAACACAATCATAGCAGGGAACATTAACGCCCAACTTTCACCAATGGACAGATCATCCAAAATGAAAATAAATAAGGAAACACAAGCTTTAAATGATACATTAAACAAGATGGGCTAAATTGATATTTATAGGATATTCTACCCAAAAACAACAAAATACACTTTCTTCTCAAGTGCTCATGGAACATTCTCCAGGATAGATCATATCTTGGGTCACAAAACAAGCCTTGGTAAATTTAAGAAAATTGAAATTGTATCAAGTATCTTTTCTGACCACAACGCTATGAGACTAGATATCAATTACAGGAAAAATTCTGTAAAACATACAAACACAAGGAGACTAAACAATAGACTACTTAATAACTAAGAGATCACTGAAGAAATCAAAGAGGAAATCAAAAAATACCTAGAAACAAATGAAAATGAAAGCACGATGACCCTAAACCTATGGGATGCAGCAAAAGCAGTTCTAAGAGGGAAATTTAAAGCAATACAATCCTACCTTAAGAAACAACAAATATCTCAAATAAACAACCTAACATTACACCTAAAGCAATAAGAGAAAGAAGAACAAAAAACCCCACAAAGTTAGCAGAAGAAAAGAAATCATAAGGATCAGATCAGAAATAAATGAAAAAGAAATGAAGGAAAAAGTAGCAAAGATCAATAAAACTAAAAGATGGTCTTTGACAAGATAAGCAAAATTGATAAACCATTAGCCAGAATCATCAAGTAAAAAAGGGAGAAGACTCAAATAAATAGAGTTAGAAATGAAAAATGAGAAGTAACAACTGACACTGCAGAAATACAAAGGAACATGAGAGATTACTAAAAACAACTATATGCCAATAAAATGGACAACTCTTAGTAAGCACTACCTTCTGAGACTGAATCAGGAAGAAAGATGAAATATAAACAGATCATTCATAAGCACTGAAATTGAAACTGTGATTAAAAAGCTTCCAACACACAAAAGCCTAAACAAGATGGCTTCACAGGTGAATTCTATCAAACATTTAGAGAAGAGTTAACACTTGTCCTTCTTAAACTCTTCCAAAATATAGCAGAGGGAGGAACACTCCTAAACTCATTCTACAAGGCCACCATCATCCTGATACCAAAACCATACAAAGATGTCACAAGGAAAGAACTACAGGCTAATATCACTGATGCACATAGATGCAAAACTCCTCAAAAAATACTAGCAAACAGAAAGCAACAGCACATTAAAAGGATCATACACCACGATAAAGTGGGGTTTATCCCAGAAATGCAAGGATTCTTCACTATATGCAAATCAATGAATGTGCTACACCATATGAACAAATTGAAGAATAAAAACCATATGATCATCTCAATAGATGCAGAAAAAGCTTTTGAGAAAATTCAACACCTATTTATATTAAAAACTCTCCAGAGAGTAGGCAGAGAGGGAGCTTAACTCAACATAATAAAGGTCATATATGACAAATCCACAGCCAACATCGTCCTCAATGGTGAAAAACTGAAACCATTTCCACGAAGATCAGGAACAAGACAAGGTTGCCCACTCTCACCACTATTATTCAATATTGTTTTGGAAGTTTTAGCCACAGCAATCAGAAAAGAAAAAGAAATAAAATGAATCCAAATCGGAAAAGAAAAAGTAAAGCTGTCACTGTTTTTAGATGACATGATACTACACATACAGAATCCTAAAGATGCTACCAGAAAACTACAAGAGCTAATCTATGAATTTGGTAAAGTAGTGGGATACAAAATTAATGCACAGAAATCTCTTGCATTCCTATACAGTAATGATGAAAAATCTGAAAGTGAAATCAAGAAAACACTCCCATTCACCATTGCAACAAAAAGAATAAAATACCTCAGAATAAATGTACCTAAGGAGACAAAAGACCTTATGCAGAAAACTATAAGACACTGATGAAAGAAATTAAAGATGATACAAACAGATGCAGAGATATACCATATTCTTGGATTAGAAGATTCAACATTGTGAAAATGACTATACTACCCAAAGCAATCTACACATTCAATGCAATCCCTATCAAACTACCACTGACATTTTTCAAAGAAAGAGAACAAAAAATTTCCCAATTTGTATGGAAACACAAAAGACCCTGAATAGTGAAAGCAATCTTGAGAAACGAAAACGGAGCTGGAGGAATCATGCTCCCTGACTTCAGACTATACTACAAAGCTACAGTAATCAAGACAGTATGGTACTGGCACAAAAACAGAAATAGAGATCAATAGAGAGCCCAGAAGTAAACACACGCACATATGGTCACCTTACTCTTGATAAAGGATCAAGAATATACAGTGGAGAAAAGACAGCCTCTTCTATAAGTGGTGCTGAGAAAAGTGGACAGCTACATGTAAAAGAATGAAATTAGAACACTCCCTATCACCATACACAAAAATAAACTCAAAATGTATTAAATACCTAAATGTAAGGCCAGACACTATCAAACTCTTAGTGGAAAACATAGGCAGAGCACTCTATGACACAAATCACAGCAGGATCCTTTTTGACCCACCTCCTAGAGAAATGGAAATAAAAAGAATAATAAACAAATGTGACTTAATGAAACTTAAAAGCTTTTGCACAGCAAAGGAAATGATAAACAAGACAAAAAGCCGACACACAGGATGGGAGAAAATATTTGCAAGTGAAGCAACAGACAAAGGATTAATGTCCAAAATTTACAAGCAGCTCATGCAGCTCAATATCACAAAAACAAACGACCCAATCCAAAATGGGCAGAAAACCTAAATAGACATTTATCCAAAGAAGATATACAAATTTCCAACAAACACATGAAAGAATGCTCAACATCATTAATGATTAGAGGAATGCAAATCAAAACTACAATGAGATATCATCTCACACCAGTCAGAATGTCTGTCATCAAAAAATGTACAAAGAATAAATGGTGGAGAGGGTGTGGAGAAAAGAGAACCCTCTTGCACTGTTGGTGGGAATGTAAATTGATATAGCCACTATGGAGAACATTATGGAGCTTCCTTAAAAAAACTAAAATTAGAATTACCATATGACCCAGCAATTCCACTACTGGGCATATACCCTGAGAAAACCATAATTCAAAAATAGTCATGTACCACAATGTTCATTGCAGCTCTATTTACAATAGCCAGGACATGGAAGCAACCTAAGTTTCCATCGACAGATGAATGGATAAAGATGTGGCACATATATACAATGGAATATTACTCAGCCATAAAAAGAAACAAAATTGAGTAATTTGTAGTGACTTGGTTGTACCTAGAGTTTGTCATACAGAGTGAAGTAAGTCAGAAAGAGAAATACAAATATGGTATGTTAACACATATATATGGAATCTAAAAAAATAAAAAAAATAAAGGTCATGAAGAACCTAGGGGCAGGACGGGAAAAAAGAGACAGACTTACTAGAGAATGGACTTGAGGACATGGGGAGGGGAAGGGTAAGCTGGGACAAAGTGAGAGAGTGGCATGGACACATATACACTTCTAAATGTAAAAAAAATAGCTGTGAGAAGCAGCCACATAACACAGGGAAGTCAACTCGGTGCTTTGTGTCTACCTAGAGGGGTGGGATAGGGAGGGTGGGTGGGAGGGAAATATGGGGATATATGTATATATATAGTTGATTCACTTTGTTATAAAGCAGAAACTATTTATTTATTTAACACACCATTGTAAAACAATTAGACTCCAATAAAGATGTTTAAAAATAAATAAATAAATAAATAAATAAATAGCTAGGAGTAGAACAACCCAATATGTTATAAGTGGCCTCTAAAATTCTAAGATCCTTTCCAGAAAATTTACACTTTGTTAGAATTTGTGGTTGCAAGATGATTCAATTGTTCTTTCCTTTTAAAGGGAATATCTAAAATTTGAATGATTTCTAAAAGTTTCACCAGATTTTTATTGTCCAGACCTCTGAATTTTTATGGGGTTTATTTTCTGACCTCTGGATGTAAAAAATGCAAATTACCAAGACATGATACTTCTTGCTACATTCTGCTTACAAGGTCCTATCAGCATGAGAAAATCAATGTAGTAGAATAATGTGTCCTGAGGGATGTGAGAGAATCAAATTTCCTGCAGACTAATTATAGTACAGAGTTAATATAACCCTGATATGAGAGAATGAAGTCAGTTGAGAGCTAAATTATGCTTATTTATATAGAGGAAAATATACACAAAATATTGATAGCTTAATATCAGATTTCCCTGAGGGTGCTGGTTTGCTCTGGTGAGGAGATTACATGTGATTCAGCTGCAATTGATGCCACTAACTGACTAAATTTATGATAATCCTTCTCATTCTTCAATATCCATCTATTTTCTGCACAGTCCAGATTAGCAAGTTTAAAAGGGTTGTGATAAGGATAACCTCCCCATATCTTTTATTTATTTATTTATTTATTTATTTATTTATTTATTATTATTATTATTTTTTTTTTTTTGCGGTACGCAGGCCTCTCACTGTTGTGGCCTCTCCCGTTGCGGAGCACAGGCTCTGGATGCGCAGGCTCAGCGGCCATGGCTCACGGGCCCAGCCACTCCGCGGCGTGTGGGATCTTCCCAGACCAGGGCACGAACCCGTATCCCCTGCATCGGCAGGCAGACTCTCAACCACTGCACCACCAGGGAAGCCCCCCAATATCTTTTAAATGGTTATGGCACTAATTTCCAAGAAAGTACCATGAAGTATTACTGTTTTTCATAAGATCAGGGGAACTCCTGTTTTTTTCTTGTTGTTGTTTTTGTTTTTAACTTGGCCTTTTTCAAAGCTTAAACCTAATGGGTCAGAGAATCAATGTAAGAATTCTGCACCTTTCTGAGTATATCTGGTCTAACCATATACATAAGGACTGGGGAATAACCATGTGGTAATTTTACTTTGACGTGAATTTGAAACAAAATTCTATTTTACTACCTAACCCCATAAATTCTCACTCTGACCAGTGGACTGCTAGGGCTTTCCGGGTCCCCAAGAGTTAGCAGTATCTCAGATTCAGGATTCAATTATTCCAAAAAATTCTGGGTATTTCTCTTTCCCCAGTCTACAGCCATCTCATTATGCCTGTAATATGCATCATGTAATAGCAATTACTTTGGAGAGGACCAAAGTAATTGGTCCTTTGAGGACCTTTGGAAAGATCTTTACTGTTTCAGATACAGATATTGCTGGAGGAGAACTGGTTGAGGAGGAATGACTCTGATCAAATTAAGTAGGAGTTTTTTCTAGGGACCTCATGATCAATGAGACAACATCAAAGATTTCTTTGTGTCAAAACATTCTGATTACCACCCTTGTCTCTGACAGCTAAGTGCTACTACCTTCTACCTCCTAGGAGTTTCATCATCTGCCCCACAATCAGGAAACCTATCTCAATGGCAGCCTCTTTTATTTTCATCTGTACCTGCAGAGAATGAATACAATACCTTTCAAAGATGTTAGGACTCCTCTCAGCAGTTCACTGCTCATGACTTTGTGGAGGGAATGCCTTTAGATGCTCTCAAAGGATGGAGTCTGGGAGTGGGTGGGTTTATTACATGCAATAAATTCACCCCAGTTCCACTTCATTAAAAGAATAATAATGATGAGAGAATATTTAAACAGATAACTTCCCACTTACAGGACTTCTCTGCATTGGCCTTTTCTCTCCAAAGATAAGACTGCTCATGATGTTTGAATGAGCTGCCATTCACTCAAACAGTGAAATGAAGAGATAAACAACAATCAAAACATATTTAGGCATTCTACTTATATTGGTCAAATATAGACAATTGAAAAATAAATTTGTGCCTTCTTAATCCACACCATTTTTAAAAAAATAAACTTTAATTGTTAGACAAGATTTAGATTCACAGCAAAACTGAGAGGGAGGATCAGATATTTCCCACGTACCCCTTACCACCATATATGCATAGCCTCTCCCATTATCAACATCCAGGAGCAGCATGATACCTGTGTTACAATTGATGAACCAACATTGACGCATCATGACTCAAAGTCCATAGTTACAGTTCACTACTGGTGTTGTACATTCTATGAGTTTGGACAAATGTATAATGGCATGTCTCCACAATTATAGTATCAGACAGACAAATCTAGTTGCCCTAAAATTCCTCTGTCCTCCATCAATTCATCCTTCCCGCCTCCCCAGTCCCTATTCTCTGGAAACCAATTATCTTTTGACTGTCTCCATAATTTTGTCTTTTTCAAAATGTCATACAATTGGAATCATGCAGTGTGTAGTCTTTTCAGATTGGCTCCTTTCACTTAGTAATAAATATCTAAGTTTCTTCCATGTCTTTCTGTGACTTGATAATTCATGTCTTTTTAGAACTGAATAATATCCCACTGTCTGGATGTGCCACAACTTACCTATCCATTCACATATTGAGGGCCATCTTGGATGTTTCTGAGTTTTGGCAATTATGAATAAATCTGCTATAAACATCTGTGTGTTTACAGATGTGTACTCTAAGCATCCATGAGACTTTTGTGTGAAGTTCATAAGTCTGTCTGATACTAAAGGAGTTTCAACTCATTTGTCTAAATACCAAGGAACACAATTGCTCGATCATAAGGGAAGAGTATGCTTAGTTTTCTAAGAAATCACCAAACTGTTTTCCAAAGTGGATATATAATTCACATTTCTGCTAGCAACAAATTAGAGCTCCTATTTTTCTACATCCTCACCAGACTTGGGTGTTGTCAGTGTTTAACATTTTGGTGATATTAATAAGTATGTAGTGGTATCTCATTTAAAAATTTGCATTTCCCTGGTGACATATGATGTGGAGCATCTCTTCATATGTTTATTTGGCATCTGTGGCCCTATGGTGAGATGTCTGTTAAGGTCTTTGGCCCATTTTTAAAATCAGGTTGTCTGTTTTGTTATTGTTGAATTCTAAAACTTCTTTGGATGTTTGGATATTTGATATCAAAACATGATTTGTCTTTTTATTCTCCTGGCAGTGATTTGTCTTTTTATTCTCCTGGCAGTGTCTTTCACAGAGCAGACATTTTATTTTAATGCATTTAAGCTTGTCAATTTTTTCTTTCAAGAATTATGCCCCTGATGTTCTAATACAGGCCATTTTGACTGAAATATTCATATAATTAAGTAGATGAAGGATTTAAGGCATAATTTATCTGAATTATCTGCCATAGTCATATCCTGTATGCCAGTGATATAAATCTTTATGGTGTCTATAATTCTTGGAGGCTAATAGTATTTAATTTCAAAATCTTGTATTAATTCATGTAATTAATAAAATATCATTAATTGTACTTTATAGATTAAAAGTATATGCTAAGTGTCTTTAGAATATTCAACAGAGAAAACACAAGCATATTTCACTGTTTACTCTCAAGTTCAATTTTACTTCAGGGAACCTCTTTGCACATCCCTTTAAAGTGCTGAATTATTTTTTAATTTTTTTTTAATTTTAATATTTTTTAACATCTTTATTGGAGTATAATTCCTTTACAACGGTGTGTTAGTTTCTGCTTTATAACAAACTGAAACAGCTATACATATACATATATCCCCATATATCTTCCCTCTGCGTCTCCCTGCCTCCGACCGTACTTATCTCACCCCTCTAGGTGGTGACAAAGCACTGAGCTGATCTCCCTGTTCTATGCGGCTGCTTCCCACTAGCTATCGATTTTACATTTGATAGTGTATATATGTCCATGCCACTCTCTCACTTTGTCCCAGCTTACCCTTCCCCCTCCCCCTGTCCTCAAGTCCATTCTCTACATCTGTGTCTTTATTCCTTTCCTGCCCCTTGGTTCTTCAGAACCTTTTCTTTTCTTTTTTTTTTTAGATTCCATATATATGTGTTAGCATATGGCATTTGTTTTTATCTTTCTGACTTACCTCACTCTGTATGACAGACTCTAGGTCCATCCACCTCACTACAAATAACTCAATTTCATTTCTTTTTATGGCTGAGTAATATTCCAATGTATGTATGTGCCATAACTCCGTTATCCATTCATCTGTCAATGGACACTTAGGTTGTTTCCATGTCTTGGTTGTTGCAAACAGTGCTGCAATGAACATTGTGGTACATGACTCTTCTAATTTATGGTTTTCTCAGGGTATATACCCAGTAGTGGGATTGCTAGGTCTTATTGTAGTTCTATTTTTAGTTTTTTAGGGAACCTCCATACTGTTCTCCATAGTGGATGTATCTAGGTATTTTTTGATTTCCTCTTTGATTTCTTCAGTGATCTCTTGGTTATTAAGTAGCATATTGTTTTGCCTCAATGTGTTTGTATTTTTTACAGATATTTTCCTGTAATTGATATTTTGTCTCATAGCGTGTGGTCAGAAAATATACTTGATATGATTTCAATTTTCTTAAATTTACCAAGGCTTGATTTGTGACCCAAGATATGACCTATCCTAGAGAATATTCCCTGAGCACTTGAGAAGAAAGTGTATTCTGCTGTTTTTCAATGGAATGTCTTATAAATATCAATTAGTCCATCTTGTTTAATGTATCATTAAAGGTTGTGTTTCCTTATTTATATTCATTTTGGATGATCTGTCCATTGGTGAAAGTAGGGTATTAAAGTCCCCTACGATGATTTTGTTATTGTCAATTTCCTGTTTTATGGCTGTTAGTATTTGCCTTATGTATTGAGGTGCTCCCATGTTGGGTGCAAAATATTTACAATTCTTATAACTTCTTCTTGGATTGATCCCTTGATCATTATGTAGTGTCCTTCTTTCTTTTTTTTTTTTGTAAGTAAGCATATTTAATTAACTTCTATTTAGTTTATATGATTCCAGTATGCTTTCTAAACACACATTTTTTAAATTATTAGTTTCTGCTTTATAACAAAGTGAATCAGTCATACATATACATCTGTTCCCACATCCCTTCCCTCCTGCGTCTCCCTCCCTCACACCCTCCCCATCCCACCCCTCCAGGCGGTCACAAAGCACCGAGCTGATCTCCCTGTGCTATGCGGCTGCTTCCCACTATCTATCTACCTTACGTTTGGTACTGTATATATGTCCATGCCTCTCTCTCGCTTTGTCACAGCTTACCCTTCCTCCTCCCCATATCCTCAAGTCCATTCTCAACTAGGTCTATGTCTTTATTCCCGTTTTATCCCTAGGTTCTTCATGACTTTTTTTCCTTAAATTCCATATATATGTGTTAGCATACGGTATTTGTCTTTCTCTTTCTGACTTACTTCACTCTGTATGACAGACTCTAGGTCTATCCACCTCATTACAAGTAGCTCAGTTTCGTTTCTTTTTATGGCTGAGTAATATTCCATTGTATATACGTGCCACATCTTCTTTATCCATTCATCCGATGATGGACACTTAGGTTGTTTCCAGCTCTGGGCTATTGTGAATAGAGCTGCTATGAACATTTTGGTACATGTCTATTTTGAATTATGGTTTTCTAAGGGTATATGCCTAGTAGTGGGATTGCTGGGTCATATGGTAGTTCTATTTTTAGTTTTTTAAGGAACCTTCATACTGTTCTCCATAGTGACTGTACCAATTCACATTTCCACCAGCAGTGCAGAGAGTGTTCCCTTTTCTCCACACACTCTCCAGCATTTATTGTTTCTAGATTTCTTGATGATGGCCATTCTGACTGGTGTGAGATGATATCACTTTGTACTTTTGATTTGCAATTCTCTAATGATTAATGATGTTGAGCATTCTTTCATGTGTTTGTTGGCAGTCTGTATATCTTCTTTGGAGAAATGTCTATTTAGGTCTTCTGCCCATTTTTGGATTGGGTTGTTTGTTTATTTTCTATTGAGCTACATGAGCTGCTTATAAATTTTGGAGATTAATCCTTTGTCAGTTGCTTCATTTGCAATTATTTTCTCCCATTCTGAGGGTTGCCTTTTGGTCTTGTTTATGGTTTCCTTTGCTGTGCAAAAGCTTTGAAGTTTCATTAGGTCCCATTTGTTTATCTTTGTTTTTATTTCCATTTCTGTAGGAGGTGGGTCCAAAAGGATCTTGCTGTGATTTATGTCATAGAGTGCTCTGCCTATGTTTTCCTCTAAGAGTTTGATAGTTTCTGGCCTAACATTTAGGTCTTTAACCCATTTTGAGCTTATTTTTGTGTATGGTGTTAGGGAATGATCTAATCTCATACTTTTACATGTCCCGGTCCAGTTTTCCCAGCACCATTATTGAAGAGGCTGTCCTTTCTCCACTGTACATTCCTGCCTCCTTTATCAAAGATAAGTTGACCATATGTGCGTGTGTTTATCTCTGGGCTTTCTATCCTATTCAATTGATCTATCTTTCTGTTTTTGTGCCAGTACCACACTGTCTTCATTACTGTAGCTTTGTACTATAGTCTGAAGTCAGGGAGCCTGATTCCTCCAGCTCCGATTTTCGTTCTCAAGATTGCTTTGGCTATTCGGGGTCTTTTGTTTTTCCAAACAAATTTTGAAATTTTTTGTTCTAGGTCTGTGAAAAATGCCAGTGGTCGTTTGATAGGGATTGCACTGAATCTGTAGATTGCTTTAGGTAGTAGAGTTATTTTCAGAATATTGATTCTTCCAATCCAGGAGCATGGTATATCTCTCCATCTATTTGTATCATCTTTAATTGCTTTCATCAGTGTCTTATAATTTTCTGCATACAGTTCTTTTGTCTCCTTAGGTAGGTTTATTCCTAGATATTTTATTCTTTTTGTTGCAATGGTAAATAGGAGTGCTTTCTTGATTTCACATACAGATTTTTCATCATTAGTGCACAGGAATGCCAGAGATCTCTGTGCATTAATTTTGTATCCTGCTACTTTACCAAATTCATTGATTAGCTCTAGTAGTTGTCTGGTAGCATCTTTAGGATTCTCTATGTATAGTGTCATGTCATCTGCAAACAGTGACAGCTTTACTTCTTCTTTTACAATTTGGATTCCTTTTATTTTCTTTTCTTCTCTGATTATTGTGGCTAAAACTTCCAAAAGTAAGTTGAATAAGATTGGTGAGAGTGGGCAGCCTTGTCTTGTTCCTGATCTTAGTGGAAATGGTTTCAGTTTTTCACCATTGAGGATGATGTTGGCTGTGGGTTTGTTATATATGTCTTTTAGTATGTTGAGGAAAGTTCCCTGTATGCCTACTATCTGCAAGGTTTTTATCATAAATGGGTGTTGAATTTTGTCGAAAGCTTTTTCTGCATCTATAGAAATGATCATATGGTTTTTCTTCTTCAATTTGTTAATATGGTGTATCACATTGATTGACGCGTATATTGAAGAATCCTTGCATTCCTGGAATACACCCCACTTGATCATGGTGTATGATCCTTTTAATGTGCTGTTGGATTCTGTTTGCTAGTATTTTGTTGTGGATTTTTGCATCTATGTTCATCAGTGATATTCGCCTGTAGTTTTCTTTCTTTGTGACATCCTTGCCTGGTTTTGGTATCAAGGTGATGGTGGCCTCATAGAATGAGTTTGGGAGTGTTCCTACCTCTGCTATATTTTGGAAGAGTTTGAGAAGGATAGGTGTTAGCTCTTCTCTAAATGTTTGATAGAATTCACCTGTGAAGCCATCTGGTCCTGGGCTTTTGTTTGTTGGAAGATTTTTAATCACAGTTTCAATTTCAGTGCTTCTGATTGGTCTGTTCATATTTTCTATTTCTTCCTGATTCAGTCTTGGAAGGTTGTGGTTTTCTAAGAATTTGTCCATTTCTTCCAGGTTGTCCATTTTATTGGCATAGTGTTTCTTGTAGTAATCTCTCATGATCTTTTGTATTTCTGCAGTGTCAGTTGTTACTCCTCCTTTTTCATTTCTAATTCTATTGATTTGAGTCTTCTCCCTTCTTTTCTTGATGAATCTGGCTTATGGTTTATCAATTTTGTTTATCTTCTCAACGAAACAGCCTTTAGTTTTATTGATCTTTGCTATCACTTCCTTCATTTCTTTTTCATTTATTTCTGATCTGATCTTTATGATTTCTTTCCTTCTGCTAACTATGGGGGATTTTTGTTCTTCTTTCTCTAATTGCTTTAGGTGCAGGGTCAGGTTGTTTACTTGAGATGTTTCCTGTTTCTTAAGGTGGGATTGTATTGCTATAAAAATCCCCGTTAGAACTGCTTTTGCTGCATCCCATAGGTTTTGGGTCGTCGTGTCTGCACTGTCATTTCTTTCTAGGTATTTTTTTACTTCCTCTTTGATTTCTTCAATAATCACTTCATTATTGAGTAGTGTATTGTTTAGCCTCCATGTGTTTGTATTTTTTACAGATATTTTCCTGTAATTGATGTCTAGTCTTATAGCATTGTGGTCAGAAAAGATACTTGATCCAATTTCAATTTTCTTAAATTTACCAAGGCTTGATTTGTGACCCAAGATATGATCTATCCTGGAGAATGTTCCATGAGCACTTGAGAAAAATGTGTATTCTGTTGTTTTTGGATGGAATGTCCTATAAATATCAATTAAGTCCATCTTGTTTAATGTATCATTTAAAGCTTGTGTTTTCTTATTTATTTTCATTTTGGATGATCTGTCCATTGGGAAAGTGGGGTGTTAAATCCCCTACCATGAGTGTGTTACTGTCAATTTCCCCTTTTATGGCTGTTAGTATTTGCCTTATGTATTGAGGTGCTCCTATGTTGGGTGCATAAATATTTACAATTGTTATATCTTCTTCTTGGATCGATACCTTGATCATTATGTAGTGTCCTTCTTTGTCTCTTCTAATAGTCTTTATTTTAAAGTCTATTTTGTCTGATATAAAAATTACTATTCCAGCTCTCTTTTGATTTCCATTTGTATGGAATATCTTTTTCCATTCCCTTACTTTCAATCTGTATGTGTCTCTAAGTCTGAAGTGGGTCTCTTGTAGACAGCATATATATGGGTCCTGTTTTTGTATCCATTCAGCCAATCTGTGTCTTTTGGTGGGAGCATTTAGTCCATTTACATTTAAGGTAATTATTGATACGTATGTTCCTATTCCCATTTCCTTAATTGTTTTGGGTTCGTTATTGTAGGTATTTTCCCTCTGTTGTGTTTCTTGCCTAGGGAAGTTCCTTTAGCATTTGTTGTAAAGCTGGTTTGGTGGTGCTGAACTCTCTCAGCTTTAGCTTGTCTGTAAAGGTTTTACTTTCTCCATCAAATCTGAATGAGATCCTTGCTGGGTAGAGTAATCTTGGTTGCAGGTTTTTCTCTTTCATCACTTTAATTATGTCCTGCCACTCCCTTCTGGTTTGTAGAGTTTCTGCTGAGAGATCAGCTGTTAACCTGATGGGGATTCCCTTGTGCGTTATTTGTTGTTTTTCCCTTACTGCTTTTAATATGCTTTCTTTGTGTTTAATTTTTGACAGTTTGATTAATATGTGTCTTGGCATATTTCTCCTTGCATTTATTCTGTATGGGACTCTCTGTGCTTCCTGGACTTGATTAACTATTTCCTTTCCTATATTAGGGAAGTTTTCAACTATAATCTCTTCAAATATTTTCTCAGTCCCTTTCTTTTTCTCTTCTTCTTCTGGAACTCCTATAATTCGAATGTTGTTGTGTTCAATGTTATCCCAGAGGTCTCTGATACTGTCCTGTGTTCTTTTCATTCTTTTTTCTTTATTTTGCTCTGCATCAGTTATTTCCACTATTTTATCTTCCACCTCACTTATCCGTTCTTCTGCCTCAGTTATTCTGCTATTGATCCCATCTAGAGTATTTTTCATTTCATTTATTGTGTTTTTAATCGATGCTTGATTCATCTTTAGTTCTTCTAGGTCCTTGTTAACTGTTTCTTGCATTTTGTCTATTCTATTTCCAAGATTTTGGATCTTGGAAATAGAATCTTGAAGCATCTTTACAATCATTATTCTGAATTCTTTTTCAGGTAGACTGCCTATTACCTCTTCATTTGTTAGGTCTGGTAGGCTTTTATATTGCTCCTTCACATTCTGTTTTTTTCTGTCTTCTCATTTTGCTTATCTTACTGTGTTTGGGGTCTCCTTTTTGCAGGCTGCAGATTCATAGTTCCCGTTGTTTTTGGTGTCTGTCCCCAGTGGCTAAGGTCGTTTCAGTAGGTTGTGTAGGCTTCCTGTTGGGGGGTCTAGTGACTGTGTTCTGGTGGTTGAGGCTCGATCTTGTCTTCTGGTGGACAGGTCCACGTCTGGTGGTGTGTTTTGGGGTGTCTGTGGCCTTATTATGTTTTTAGGCTGCCTCTCTGCTAATGGGTGGGGTTGTGTTCCTGTCTTGCTAGTTGCTTGGCATAGGGTGACCCGCAATGTAGCTTGCTGGTCGTTGACTGAAGCTTGGTGCTGGTGTTGAGATGGAGATCTCTGGGAGATTTTTGCCGCTTGATATTATGTGGAGCTGGGAGGTCTCTTGTGGACCCGTGTCCTGAAGTTGGCTCTCCCACTTCAGAGCCACAGCACTGACTCCTGGCTGCATAACCAAGAGCCTTTCATCTACCCGGCTCAGAATAAAAAGGAGAAAAAGTTGAAAGATATAATTAGTAGAAGAAAGAAAGAGAGAGAGAGAGAAAGGAAGAAGGAAAGGAAGGAAGGAAGGAAGAAAGAAAGGAAGAAAGGAGGGAGGTAGGGAGGAAGGAAAGAAAAAGAAAGAGTGAATGGAAGAAGGGTGGGAGGGAGGGAGGAAGGAAAGAAAGAAAGAAAGAAAGACAGGAGGGAGGGAGGAAGGAAAGAAAAAGAAAGAGTGAAAGGAAGAAGGGAGGGAGGGAGGAAGGAAGGAAAGAAAGAAAGAAAGAAAGACAGGAGGTAGGGAGGAAGGATAGAAAAAGAAAGAGTGAAAGGAAGAAGACAGGGAGGGAGGGTGGAAGGAAAGAAAGACAGAAAGACAGGAGGGAGACGGGGAGGGAGTGTGGATGGATGGAAGGAAAGAAAGAAAGAAAGGAGGGAGGGAGGGAGGAAGGAAAGAAAAAGAAAGAGTGAAAGGATGAAGGGATGGATGGAGGGAGGAAGGAACGAAAGAAAGAAAGAAAAAAGACAGGAGGGAGGGAGGATGGAAAGAAAAAGAGTGAAAGGCAGAAGGGAGGCAGGGAGGAAGGAAAGAAAGAAAGAAAGACAGGGTGGAGGGAGGAAGGAAAGAAAAAGAAAGAGTGAAAGGAAGAAGGGTGTAGGGAGGGAGGAAGGAAAGGAAGAAAGAAAGAAAGAAAGACAGGAGGGAGGGAGGAAGGATGGAAAGATAGAAATAAAGAAAGGAGGGAGGGAGGGAGGGAGGAAAGAAAAAGAAAGTGAAAGGAAGAAGGGAGGGAGGAAGGAAAGAAAGAAAGAAAGAGAGAAAGGGGCGGAGGGAGGGAGGGGGAAGGGAAGTTAGGACAAACAGAACGAGAGAAGATAAAGTATAAAATATAGTAGCATTATTAAAAATAAAAAAGTATTTATTGAAAAAAAAACCTGTAGAACCCTGGGACCGATGGTGGAAGCAAAGCTATACAGAGAAAATCTCACACAGAAGCATAAACATACACATTCACAAAAAGAGAACAGGGGGAAAAAAATCGAAAATCTTGCTCTCAAAGTCCACCTCCTTAATTTGGGATAATTCCTTGTAAAAAGAGGAAAAGGGAAAAAATCTTAAATCTTGTCCTCAAAGTCCACCTCTTCAATTTGGATGATTCACTGTCCATTCATGCACTCCACAGACGCAGGGCACATCAAGCGGACCGTGGAGCTTTAATCTGCTGCCTCCGAGGCTGCACAGAGAGATTTCCCTGTCTCTTCTCTGCTCTCACAGCTCCCGGGCCTCAGCCTTGGACCGGGCCCCGCCTCTGCGTGTAGGTCGCCGGAGGGCGTCCGTTCTTTGCTCAGACAGGACGGGTTTAAAGGAGCCGCTGATTCGGGGGCTCTGGCTCACTCAGGTCAAGGGGAGGGAGGTGCACGCAGTGCGGGACAGGCCTGTGTTGGCAGAGGCCAGCGTGACATTGCACCAGCCCAAGGCACTCTGTGTGCTTTCCCTGGGAAGCCGTCCCTGGGTCCCGGGACGCCGGCAGTGGCGGGCTGCACAGGCTCCCTGGAATGGGGGGTGCAAAGTGACCTGCGCTCACACACAGGCCTTGTGGCGGCAGCAGCAGCAGCAGACCCAGCGTCCCACGCCCGTCTCTGGGGTCCGCGCCTTTAGCCGTGGCTTGCACCCATCTCTGGAGCTCCTTTAAGCAGTGCTGTTAATGCCCTCTCCTTGCGCACCAGGAAACAAAAGAGAAGAAAAAGTCTCTTGCCTCTTCGGCAGCTCCAGACTTTTTCCCCAGACTCCCTACGGGCCAGCCGTGGCACACTAGACCCTTCAGGCTGTGTTCACACTGCCAACCCCAGTCCTCTCCCTGCGCTCTGACCGAAGCCCACGCCTCAGCTCCCAGCCCCGCCCACCCCGGCGGCCGAGCTGACAAGCCTCTCGGGCTGGTGTGTGCCTGGGGGCACCGATCCTCTGTGCGGGAATCTCTCCGCTTTGCCCTCCACACCCCTGTTGCTGTGCTCTCCTCTGCTACTCCGAGGCTTTCCCCCTCCACCACCCGCAGTCTCCGCCCGTGAAGGGGCTTCCTAGTGTGTGGAAACCTTTCCTCCTTCACGGCTCCCTCCCACTGGTGCAGGTCCCATCTCTATCCTTTTGTCTCTGTTTATTCTTTTTTCTTCTGCCCTACCCAGGTATGTGGGGAGTTTCTTGCCTTTTGGGGGGTCTGAGGTCTTCTGTCAGCGTTCAGTAGGTGTTCTGTAGGAGTTGTTCCACGTGTAGATGAATTTCTGATGTATCTGTGGGGAGGAAGGTGATCTCCACGTCTTTCTCTTCCGCCATCTTCCTGCCTTCCCCCTGTAGTGTCCTTCTTTGTCTCTTGTAATACCCTTTTCTTTAAACTCTATTTTGTCTGATATGAGAATTGCTACTCCAGCTTTCTTTTGATTTCCATTTGCATGGAATATCTTTTAGCCCTCATTTTCAGTCTGTATGCATCCCTAAGTCTGAAGTGGGTCTCTTGTAGACAGCATGTATATGGGTCTTGTTTTTGTATCCATTCAGCCAGTCTATGCCTTTTGGTTGGAGTATTTAATCCATTGACATTTAAGGTAATTAACGATATGTATGCTCCTATTACCATTTTCTTAATTGTTTTGGGTTTGTTATTGTAGATCTTTTCCTTCTCTTGTGTTTCCTGCCTAGAGAAGTTCCTTTAGCATTTGTTGTATAGCTGGCTTGGTGCTGAATTCTCTTAGCTTTTGCTTGTTTGTAAAGTTTTTAATTTCTCCATGAATATGAATGAGATCCTTGCTGGGTGGACTAACCTTGGTTGTAGGCTTTTCCCTTTCATCACTTTAAATATGTCCTGTCACTCCCATCTGGCTTGCAGAGTTTCTGCTGAAGGATCAGTGGTTAACTTTATGGGGATTCCCTTGTATGTTATTTGTTGTTTTTCCCTTGCTGCTTTTAATATTTTTTTCTTTGCACTTAATATTTGATAGTTCGATTAATTTGTGTCTTGATGTGTTTCTCCTTGGATTTTTCCTGTATGAGACTCTCTGTGCTTCCTGGACTTCATTAACTATTTCCTTTCCCATATTAGGGAAGTTTTCAACTATAATCTCTTCAAATATTTTCTCAGTCTCTTTCTTTTTCTCTTCTTCTTCTGGAACCACTATAATTCGAATGTTGTGTTTAATGTTGTCCCAGAGGTCCTCAAGTCTTTTCATTCTTTTTTCTTTATTCTGCTCTGCAGTAGTTATTTCCACTATTTTATCTTCCATGTCACTTATTCGTTCTTCTGCCTCAGTTATTCTGCTATTGATTCCTTCTTGAGAATTTTCAATTGCATTTATTGTGTTGTTCATCATTGTTTGTTTGCTCTTTAGTTCTTCTGGGTCCTTGTTAAACGTTTCTTGTATTTTCTCCATTCTATTTCCAAGATTTTGGATCATCTTTACTATCATTACTGTGAATTCCTTTTCAGGTATACTGCCTATTTCCTCTTCATTTGTTAGGTCTGGTGGGTTTTTGCCTTGCTCCTTCATCTGCTGTGTGTTTCTGTCTTCTCATTTGGCTTACCTTACTGTTTTGGGGGTCTCCTTTTTGCAGTTTGTCATTCGTAGTTCTGGTGTTTTTGGTGTCTTCCCCCAGTGGCTAAGGTTGGTTCAGTGGGTTGTGTAGGTTTCCTGATGGAGGGGACTAGTGTCTGTGCTGTGGTGGATGAGTCTGGATCTTGTTTTTCTCATAGGCCTGTCCACGTCCGGTGGTGCATTTTATGCACCACGTCCAGTGGTGCATAATAATCTCTCTGTGAGCTTATTATGATTTTAGGCAGCCTCTTTGCTAATGGGTTGAGTTGCGTTCTTGTCTTGCTAGTTTTTTGGCATAGGATGTCCAACACTGTAGCTTGCTCTCATTGAGTGGAGCTGGGTCTTAGCGTTGAGATGGAGATCCCTGGGAAAGCTTTGTCATTTGATATTACATGGACCTGGGAGGTCTCTGGTAGACCAATGTCCTGAACTTGGCTCTCCAACCTCAGAGACACAGGCTTGACACCCAGCCGGAGCACCTGGACCCTGTCAGCTATATGGCTCAGAATAAAAGGGAGAAAAGAAAGGAAAGAAAGAAAGAAAGAAAGAAAGAAAGAGAGAGAGAGAAGGAAAGAAAGAAAGAGAAAGAAAAAAAGGAAGGAAGGAAGGAAGGAAGAAAATAAGAAAGAAAGAAAGAAGAAAAAGAAAATATAATAAAATAAAGTTATTAACATGAAAAATAAAAATTAATTTTTAAAAATAAAAATTAAAAAGTAATTTTAAAAGGATAGACAGAACCCTAGGGAAAATGGTAGAAGCAAAGCTATACAGGCAAAATCACACACAGAAGCATACACATACACACTCACAAAAATATTTATATCGTTGCTCCCAGTGTCCACCACCTCAGTTTTGGGATGATTCTTTGTCTATTCAGTTATTCCACAGATTCAGGATACATCAAGTTGATTGTGAAGATTTAAGCCACTGTTTCTGAGGCTGCTGGGAGAAATTTCCCTTTCTCTTCTTTGATCGCACAGCTCCTCAGGTTCAGCTTTGGATATGGTCCTGCCTCCACGTGTAGGTCTCCTGAGGGCATCTGTTCTTCGCTCAGACAGGACGGGGTTAAAGGAGCAGCTAATTAGGGAGCTCTGGCTCACTCAGGCCTGGGGGAGGAAGGGGTATGGAATGCCGGGAGATCCTGCTGGGGCAGAGGCCTGCGTGACATTGCACCACCCTGAGGCTCACCGTGTGTTCTCCCGTGGAAATTGTCCCTGGTTCACAGGACCCTGGAATTGGTGGGCTGCACAGGCTCCCAGGAGGGGAGGTGTGGTTAGTGACCTGTGCTTGCACACAGGCTTCTTGGTGGCTGCAGCAGCAGCCTTAGCATTTCATGTCTGTCTCATTGTCTGTGCTGATAACCGTGGCTTGCGCCCATCTCTGGAGCTCATTTAGGCAGTGCTCTGAATCCCCTCTTTTCACGCACCCTGAAACAATGGTTTCTTGCCTCTTAGGCAGGTCCAGAGATTTTCCTGGACTCCACGGTTAGCTGTGGTGCACTAGCCCCCTTCAGGCTGTGTTCACGCAGCCAACTCCAGTCCTCTCCCTGGAATCTGCCCTCTGAAAGCCTAGCCTCAGCTCTCAGACCCCACCCGCCCCAGCGGGTGATTAGACAAGCTTCGGGCTGGTGAGTGCCAGTCGGCACCAATCCTCTGTGCGGGAATCTCTCCACTTTGCACTCTGCACCCTTATTGCTGCACTCTCCTCTGTGGCTCTGAAGCTTCCCCACTGCCACCCACCATCTCCACCAGTGAAGGGGCTTCCTAATGTGTGGAAATGTTTCCTCCTTCACAGCTCCCTCCCATGGTGCAGGTCCCATCCCTATTCCTTTGTCTCTGTTGTCTCTTTTTTATTTTGCCCTACCCAGGTAAGTGGGGAATTTCTTGCCTTTTGGGAAGTCTGAGGTCTTCTGCCAATTTTCAGTAAGTGTTCTGTAGGAGTTGTCCCACACATAGATGTCTTTCTGACGTATTTGTGAGGAGGAAGGTGATCTCCACATCTTACTCTTCTGCCAGCTTTATGGTCTCCCCTAAAGTGCTGATTTAAAGGAAGGGAGCTTTTTAGAAGCCTAAAATTGGCTAAATTTACATATGTAAATTAATCTGACTTGCTTATACTCTATAGGCAGTCTGTGCAATCTCTCTCTTTTTCCCCCCTTCTATTCCACTCCAATTAAATGAGTAGTTCAGTTACACGGTCAAGTTCCCATTTTGGGCTCAGAAATGGGAACTTAAAAGCCGGTTATATCACAGAGGAGTGGCAATTAGGCCTCCCGTAATTAAGGAGTGAATGGTACTAGCAAATAGATTTGGGCATTTCCAGTCTGCTGAGTGGGAAAACATGAACAGAATTAAGGAGAATTTTCTAAGCATAGTATCTCCTAGAAATGAGTTTGCCACTTCTTCTAGAAATGATATACAGTCCTTGGATGAGGCCCAAATAAAATTACTGCAATTCTGAGTTAGATTGGAATTTGGAGAAACTCACAAAGACCCACTCATGAAGAGAGACACTTGGAACAAATTAGTGCCATTTGTAATGAGATAAAGAGTTCCCTCAGCTACCCAGAGCAGAACACTTAGCTAATATAATGTTTTATTTTAGAATCAAAGCTTATTGAGTACAGAAATGTGTAAGTTATTGTTTTTAGCCTTATTTCAAAGTTTCAGGTGCTTACATAATAATAGACTTGTTTGTTGTTGTTTCTAATAATGAGGAACCAGTGAACTTCACTTAAGTAATGGAGATTTTTATAGACATAATAAATATCAAAAGATTCAGAAGAATAACATGAAACTAACAGGGACCCAAGTAGGTGTACAGATCAATAATTAAGTCTCTTCCTCTTTGCATCTCTGATTTTTTTCTGATTTCAAATACCTTCTAACAAACTATCTCTGCTAACTCACTATTTTTGCTCCATCACAACTTTGACCTTCATGAGGGCTCTCAGCTTGCCATAATTTTAGCTCCAGTTTGCTGCATTGATTGAATTGCATTAATATAGGAGTAAAGTGGTTCCTTCACTCTCATATTCCAAAGACAGAAAATGTGAGGACCAGCTAACTTTAAAGGTTATTATACCCTAATTTTATATAATTGGTCTGCCCCAACTTTTTCTATTATACCAAATTTTATATTTGTTTTAGAGCACTAATTCAAATCTGTAATTATTTTGTTGTTAAGAAGCCATTAGGTTTCTCAGTTCACACACAAAAAAAGTGACTTACATTGTTTTCCTATTATAAGCCTTATTCCCCTGTCCTTCATACTTATCTTTCTTGGATGCAGGGAAACATATGGGTGGTTCTTCCCTCACCTCACTAGTGGTTAGAGAACATGGAGGTGATTTCAGGTCAACTGACTGGATATTTGTACTGGTCAGTTTTGCAACAGTGCTGTAAAACAAACCACCGCAAAGCTCAGTGGCTTACAATGATGAGCATTTATTTCTTGCATGTGTGTGGGAGTCCACTGAGGTTCAATGAACTCAGATGAGGCTGGATTTAGCTTCAGAGTACAGAGAAGCTCTGTGCAGCTACCCAAGGAATTTTCTTCTCATAGCAAAAGGAAGCATGGTAAGAGGATATGTTCAACCAGAAGTTTCATTTTCAAGCATTTATTCAGGTTGTAGTTGCTAACATCTCATTAGAAAAAGCAATTTTCACATCCAAGCCCAAATTCAGTATATTCCAACCTCCATGAGACCATGGGAATCATGTAAACATAAAATAGTATTATAGGAGAGAAACAAACTGGGACCAATAATCCAGTCTAAAATAAAAGACAGCCCAGTGATAGACACACCTAGTTTACTGGTCCTCACTGTGAATAGCTTCTGAAACTCTCAAGATTTGCTACCTCTCAGCACTACATCAGGGAAGAGAACTCTAGGTCTCTTTTATTCCACTCCCACATTTCCTCTATTGTTTCCACTAAACCCTACCTCCAGGACTTTTTAAGCCTTGGGAAATAGACAGTTGGGCCACTTCTCAGTACTCCCCCATTGTGACCCAGCTCTCTCACTTACCTTTATATCTACTTCTAGGCAGGGGGGTAGACACAGTATATATTTAGGTTCTTGGCCTCCAGAGAAAGCCATTTATTTTGTGTAATTTTTCTTTATCATTTCAATTTTTAAATGATTTTCTAAAATGAACAGCTATTTGTATATTAATCTAAAGAAAACCTAATTGATCTACATTTTAAAAGTGCTGAGTGGTGAGCTAGGGGAAGATGGCAGAAGAGTAAGACGTGGAGATCACCTTCCTCCCCACAGATACATCAGAAATTCATCTACACATGGAACAACTCCTACAGAACACCTACTGAACGCTGACAGAAGACCTCAGACCCCCCAAAAGGTAAGAAACTCCCCACATACCTGGGTAGGGCAAAAGAAAAAAGAATAAACAGAGACAAAGGATAGGGATGGGATCTGCACCAGTGGGAGGGAGCCGTGAAGGAGGAAAGGTTTCCACACACTAGGAAGCCCCTTCGTGGGTGGAGACTGCGGGTGGCAGAGGGGGAAGCTTCAGAGTAGCGGAGGAGAGCACAGCAACAGGGGTGCGGAGGGCAAAGTGGAGAGATTCCAGCACAGAGGATCGGTGCCGACCAGCACTCACCAGCCCGAGAGGCTTGTCTGCTCAGCCGCCGGGGCGGGCGGGGCTGAGAGGTGAGGCTCAGGTTTCTGGTTTCTGTTGAGGCGCAGGGAGAGGACTGGGGCTGGAGGCGGGAAGAGAGCCTGAAGGGGTTAGTGCACCACGGCTAGCCGGGAGGGAGTCCGGGAAAAAGTCTGGAGCTGCTGAAGAGGCAAGAGACTTTTTCTTCCCTCTTTGTTTGCTGGTTCGCGAGGAGAGAGGATTAAGAGCGCGGCTTAAAGGAGCTCCAGAGACGGGCGCGAGCCGCAGCTAAAAGCACGGACCCCAGAGACGGGTGTGGGACGCTGTGGTAGCTGCTGCCACCACCAAGAGACCTGTGTGCGAGCGCAGGTCACTGTCCACGCCCCCTTTCTGGGGAGCCTGCGCAGCCCGCCACTGCCAGGGTCCCGGGATCCAGGGACGGCTTCCCTGGAAGAACGCACGGCGCGCCTCGGGCTGGGACAACATCACGCCAGCCTCTGCCGCTGCAGGTACACCCTGCACTCCATACCCCTCCCTCCCCACGGCCTGAGTGAGCCAGAGCCCCCAAAGCAGCTGCTCCTTTAACCTCGTCCTGTCTGAGCAAAGAACAGATGCCCTCAGACGACTTACACGCAGAGGCACAAGCGGGGCCAAATCCAAAGCTGAGACCCGGGAGCTGTGAGAATAAAGAAGAGAAAGGGAAATCTCTCACAGCAGCCTCAGGAGCAGCGGATTAAAGCTCCACAATCAACTTGATGTACCCTGCATCTGTGGAACACATGGTTAGACAAGGATTCATCCCAAATTGAGGAGGTGGACTTTGAGAACAAGATTTAAGATTTTTTCCCCTTTTCCTCTTTTTACAACGAATTATTCTAAATTGAGGAGGTGGACTTTGAGAGCAAGATTTACGATTTTTTCCCCTTCCTCTCTTTTTGTGAATGTGTATGTGTAAGCTTCTGTGTGAGATTTTCGCTGTATAGCTTTGCTTCCACCATTTCTCCCAGGGTTCTATCCATCCATTTTTTTTCTTTAAAAACCTTTTTTTTAATAATTACTTTTTTATTTTAATAATGCTATTATATTTTATATTACTTTATTCTATTTTACTTTATCTGTTCTCTTTTTTTTCCCTACCTTCCCTCCTTCCTCCCTCCCTCCGTCCCTCCCTGCCTCATTTCTTTCTTTCATTCTTTCCTTCCTCCCACCCTCCTTTCTTTCTTTCTTTTCTTTCTTTCTTTCTTTCTTTCTCTCTCTCTTTCTTTCTCCTACTAATATTTTCTTTCTACTTTTTCTCCCTTTTACTCTGAGCTTGGTGAATGAAAGGCTCTTGGTGCTGCAGCCAGGAGTCAGTGCTGTGCCTCTGAAATGGGAGAGCCAACATCAGGACATTGGGCCACAAGAGAACTCCCAGCTCCACATAATATCAAACAGAGAAAATCTCCCAGAGATCTCCATCTCAACACCAGCACCCAGTTGAACTCAATGACCAGCAAGCTACAGTGATGGTCACCCTTTGCCAAGCAATTAGCAAGACAGGAACAAAACCCCACCCATTAGCAGAGAGGCTGCCTAAAAACATAATAAGGCCACAGACACCCCACAACACACCACCAGAAGTGGACCTGTCAACCAGAAAGAAAAGATCGAGCCTCATCATCCAGAACACAGGCACTAGTACCCTCCAAAAGGAAGCCTACACAACCCACTGAAACAACCTTAGCCACTGGATACAGACACCAAAAACAACGGGAACTACAAAACTGCAGCCTGCAAAAAGGAGACCCCAAACACAGTAAGATAAGAAAAATGAGAAGACAGAAAAATACACAGCAGGTGAAGGAGCAAGATAAAAACCCAGCAGACATAACAAATGAAGAGGAAATAGGCAGTCTACCTGAAAAAGAATTCAGAATAATGATAGTAAAGATGATCCAAAATCTTGAAAATAGAATAGACAAAATGCAAGAAAGAGTTAACAAGGACCTAGAAGAACTAAAGATGAATCAAGAAACAATAAATAAAATGAAAAATACTCTAGATGGGATCAATAGTAGAATAACTGAGGCAGAAGAACGGTTAAGTGACGTGGAAGATAAAATAGTGGAAATAACTGCTGCAGAGTAGAATAAAGAAAAAAGAATGAAAAGAACTGAGGACAGTCTCAGAGAAATCTGGGACAACATTACATGTACCAACATTCGAACTATAGTGGTTCCAGAAGAAGAAGAGTAAAAGAAAGGGACTGAGAAAATATTTGAAGAGATTACAGTTGAAAACTTCCCTAATATGGGAAAGGAAATACTTAATCAAGTCCGGGAGGCTCAGAGAGTCCCATACAGAATAAATCCAAGGAGAAATACACCAAGACACATATTAATCAAACTGTCAAAAATTAAACACAAAGAAAATATATTAAAAGCAGCAAGGGAAAAGAAACAAATAACACACAAGGGAATCCCCATCAGGTTAACAGCTGATCTCTCAGCAGAAACTCTACAAGCCAGAAGGGAGTGGCAGGACATAATTAAAGTGATGAAGGAGAGAAACCTGCAACCAAGATTACTCTACCCAGCAAGGATCTCATTCAGATTTGATGGAGAAAGTAAAACCTTTACAGACAAGCTAAAGCTGAGAGAGTTCAGCACCACCAAACCAGCTTTACAACAAATGCTAAAGGAACTTCTCTAGGCAAGAAACACAACAGAGGAAAATACCTACAATAATGAACCCAAAGCAATGAAGGAAATGGGAATAGGAACATACATATCAATAATTACCTTAAATGTAAATGGACTAAATGCTCCCACCAAAAGACACAGATTGGCTGAATGGTTACAAAAACAGGACCCATATATATGCTGTCTACAAGAGACCCACTTCAGACCTAGAGACACATACAGACTGAAAGTAAGGGGATGGAAAAAGATATTCCATGCAAATGGAAATCAAAAGAAAGCTGGAGTAGCAATTCTTATATCAGACAAAATAGACTTTAAAATAAAGACTATTAGAAGAGACAAAGAAGGACACTACATAATGATCAAGGGATCAATCCAAGAAGAAGACATAACAATTGTAAATATTTATGTACCCAACATAGGAGCACCTCAATACATAAGGCAAATGCTAACAGCCATAAAAGGGGAAATCAACAGTAACACAATCATAGTAGGGGACTTTAACACCCCACTTTCACCAATGGACAGATCATCCAAAATGAAAATAAATAAGGAAACACAAGCTTTAAATGATACATTAAACTAGATGGACGTAATTGATATTTATAGGACATTCCATCCAAAAACTACATAATACACATTTTTCGCAAGTGCTCATGGAACGTTCTCCAGGATAGATCATATCTTGGATCACAAATCAAGCCTTGGTAAATTTAATAAAACTGAAATTGTATCAAGTATCTTTTCCGACCACAATGCTATGAGATTAGACAACAATTACAGGAAAATATCTGTAAAAAATACAAACACAGGGAGGCTAAACAATACACTACTCAATAACGAAGTGATCACTGAGGAAATCAAAGAGGAAATAAAAAAATACCTAGAAACAAATGACAGTGCAGACACGATGACCCAAAACCTATGGGATGCAGTAAAAGCAGTTCTAAGGGGGAATTTAATAGCAATACCTTAAGAAACAGGAAACATCTCGAGTAAACAACCTAACCCTGAACCTAAAGCAATTAGAGAAAGAAGAACAAAAAACCCCAAAATTAGCAGAAGGGAAGAAATCATAAAGATCAGAACAGAAATAAACGAAAAAGAAATGAAGGAAACGATAGCTAAGATCAATAAAACTAAAGGCTGTTTCTTTGAGAAGATAAACAAAATTGACAAGTCATTAACCAGACTCAGCAAGAAAAAAAGGGAGAAGACACATATCAATAGAATTAGAAATGAAAAAGGAGGAGTAACAACTGACACTGCAGAAATACAAAAGATCATGAGAGATTACTAAAAGAAACTCTCTGCCAATAAAGTGGACAACCTGGAAGAAATGGACAAATTCTTAGAAATGCACAACCTGCCAAGAGTGAATCAGGAAGAAATAGAAAATATGAATAGACCAATCAGAAGCACTGAAATTGAAACTGTGATTAAAAATCTTCCAACAAACAAAAGCCCAGGACCAGATGGCTTCACAGGTGAATTCTATCAAACATTTAGAGAAGAGCTAACACCCATCCTTCTCAAACTTTTCCAAACAATTTCAGAGGTAGGAAAACTCCCAAACTCATTCTATGAGGCCACCATCACCTTGATACCAAAACCAGGCAAGGATATCACATAGAAAGAAAACTACAGGGGAATATCAATGATGAACATAGATGCAAAAATCCTCAACAAAATACTAGCAAACAGAATCCAACAGCACATTAAAAGGATCATACACCATGATCAACTGGGGTTTATTCCAGGAATGCAAGGATTCTTCAATATACGCAAATCAATCAATGTGATACACCATATTAACAAGTTGAAGGAGAAAAACCATATGATCATCTCAATAGATGCAGAGAAAGCTTTCGACAAAATTCAACACCCATTTATGATAAAAAACCTGCAGAAAGTAGGCATAGAGGGAACTTTCCTCAACATAATAAAGGCCATATATGACAAACCCACAGCCAACATTGTCCTCAATGGTGAAAAACTGAAACCATTTCCACTAAGATCAGGAACAAGACAAGGCTGCCCACTCTCACCACTCTTATTCAACCTAGTTTTGGAAGTTTTAGCCACAGCAATCAGAGAAGAAAAGGAAATAAAAGGAATCCAAATTGGAAAAGAAGAAGTAAAGCTGTCACTGTTTGCAGATGACATGATACTATACATAGAGAATCCTAAAGATGCTGCCGAAAAACTACTAGAGCTAATCAATGAATTTGGTAAAGTAGCAGGATACAAAATTAATGTACAGTAATCTCTGGCATTCCTGTACACTAATGATGAAAAATCTGAAAGTGAAATCAAGAAAACACTCCCATTTACCATTGCAACAAAAAGAATAAAATATCTAGGAATAAACCTACCTAAGGGGACAAAAGACCTGTCTGCAGAAAATTATAAGACACTGAAGAAAGAAATTAAAGATGATACATATAGATGGAGAGATATACCATGTTCCTGGATGGGAAGAATCAATATTGTGAAAATGACTCTACTACCCAAAGCAATCGAAGTATTCAATGCAATCCCTATCGAACTACCACTGCCATTTTTCACAGAACTAGAACAAAAAATTTCAAAACTTGTTTGGAAAAACAAAAGACCCTGAATAGCCAAAGCAATCTTGAGAAGGAAAAACGGAGCTGGAAGTTTCAGGCTCCCTGACTTCAGACTATACTACAAAGCTACATTAATCAAGACAGTGTGGTACTGGCAAAAAACAGAAAGAAAGATCAATGGAACAGGATAGAAAGCCCAGAGATAAACTCACGCACATACGGTCACCTTATCTTTCATAAAGGAGGCAGGAATGTACAGTGGAGAAAGGATAGCCTCTTCAATAAGTGGTGCTGGGAAAACTGGACAGGGACATGTAAAAATAGGAGGTTAGATCATTCCGTAACACTATACACAAAAATAAGCTCAAAATGAGTTAAAGACCTAAATGTTAGGCCAGAATCTATCAAACTCTTATAGGAAAACTTAGGCAGAACACTCTATGACATAAATCACAGCAAGATCCTTTTGGACCCACCTCCTACAGAAATGGAAATAAAAACAAAAATAAACAAATGGGACCTAATGAAACTTCAAAGCTTTTGCACAGCAAAGGAAACCATAAACAAGACCAAAAGACAACCCTCAGAATGGGAGAAAATATTTGCAAATGAAGCAACTGACAAAGGATTAATCTCCAAAATTTATAAGCAGCACATGCAGCTCAATAGAAAATAAACAAACAACCCAATCCAAAAATGGGCAGAAGAGCTAAATAGACATTTCTCCAAAGAAGATATACAGACTGCCAACAAGCACATGAAAGAATGCTCAACATCATTAATCATTAGAGAATTGCAAATCAAAAGTACAAAGTGATATCATCTCACACCAGTCAGAATGGCCATCATAAAAAAACCTAGAAACAATAAATGTTGGAGAAAGTGTGGAGAAAAGGGAAAACTCTTGCACTGCTGGTGGGAACGTGAATTGGTACAGCCACTATGGAGAACAGTATGGAGGTTCCTTAAAAAACTACGAATAGACTACCACATGACCCAGCAATCCCACTACTAGGCATATACCCTGAGAAAACCATAATTCAAAAAGAGACACGTACCAAAATGTTCATTGCAGCTCTATTCACAATAGCCTGGAGATGGAAACAACCTAAGTGTCCATCATCGGATGAATGGATAAAGAAGATGTGGCACATATATACAATGGAATATTACTCAGCCATAAAAAGAAACGAAATTGAGCTATTTGTAATGAGGTGGATAGACCTAGAATCTGTCACACAGAGTGAAGTAAGTCAGAAAGAGAAAGAGAAATACCGAATGCTAACACATATATATGGAATTTAAGAAAAAAAAAAGTCATGAAGAACCTATTGGTAAAACAGGAATAAAGACACAGACCTACTTGAGAATGGACTTGAGGATATGGGGAGGGGGAAGGGTAAGCTGTGACAAAGCGAGAGAGAGGCATGGACATATATACAGTACCAAACGTAAGGTAGATAGATAGTGGGAAGCAGCCGCATAGCACAGGGAGATCAGCTCGGTGCTTTGTGACTGCCCGGAGCGTTGGGATAGGGAGGTTGGGAGGGAGGGAGACGCAAGAGAGAAGGGATATGGGAACAGATGTATATGTATGACTGATTCACTTTGTTATAAAGCAGAAAGTAATAAAAAATAAAAGTGCTGAGTGTATGATATCTGAGTCAATCTGTCCATGTCATGAACAGAAGGTGGAGGAACAATTTATTTTTATAAATAAATCCTTGAAAGTGTGACATTATACATTTAGGAAATCCCACTGACAGTCTAATGTCACCTGGCAGAAGTCACATATGCTCTAATTCTGCTCTTTTAAGGAACATTTTTTCCAATTTTGGTGTTTTGGAAATATGTATTCATCTTACTATTGCTGCCTTCTCAAACATAAAAATACACTGTCAAGAAAAGACATGTTATGTGGCCCCTGATGCCTCAAAATGAATGTGAGTCACTCCATTATCCCTCATGGAAGAACTCATTTTAGACTCACTTCTAATGGTGAAAAGAGAGACTTTATTTTTATTAAAAATAATTGTAGTCATCATTCATGCACCAGAAGGTGTGTTTTACGTAGGGCTCAGTCATCCTAGTGCTTTATAAAATTCTCCCTCAGGGAACTTCTTACTCTATATAAGTATCAGACTGACTCTATCTGAGGAAACTAAGGTAAGAGGAAACTAAGGTAAATGCTTTAAAACTGAGGGACCTATAAAGGTAATATAAGTAGCAGATTGTTGACCATCGATGATTTAACAATTGAATATATGCTCTTGGCAACAGTCAATCATAGATCAGCTTGATAGTCCTCTGTTATACCCACTCTTCCAAATGAATGTAACCAGATAATACTGAAACAATGGTGCCCAGGTGATAAAAATAAGGAGATATCCTAGATGCCAAATTTCTAATCAAAGATATCTCACACATGAAAAAGAATTTCCTTGTTTAGCAGCTACATCAACTTAATTACTTTATGGTAAAATAGTACATAGATACCTTAGTTTTGTAACTGAATAAATGTACTTGAAATATAAAATAAATATGTGTTGAAAAACCAACCATTGGAAATATATATAAAACCACATCTTATAGCAGGAATACAACACTTGCAAGACCCTTGTCCTGAGATTATGTTAACTGAGTTTGAGAGACAATCATGTAAGTTTGAGAGTTTCCTTTGAACTTTCAGAAGACTACAGTATAATGGCTGGAAACTTAATAAGGGACAGCTGAAGACAAACACATATGCACATCTGTATACACACACGCATACTAATACAAGCTTCGTTCTACATACACAGATAGTCTAATGCATAGACAAGAAGTCACCAGTTCTTTTAACTTCACAATTTGTCTGGAAAGAGGACTGAATGAACCTTTTTTTTTTTTTACATCTTTATTGGAGTATAATTACTTTACAATGGTGTGTTAGTTTCTGCTTTATAACAAAGTGAATCAGTTATATCAGTTATACATATACATATGTTCCCATATCTGTTCCCTCTTGTGTCTCCCTCCAACCCACCCTCCCTATCCCACCCCTCTAGGTGGTCACAAAGCAAAGAGCTGATCTCCCTGTGCTATGCGGCTGCTTCCCACTAGCTATCTATTGTACATTTCGTAGTGTATATATGTCCATACCACTCTCTCGCTTTGTCACAGCTTACCCTTCACCCTCCCCATATCCTCAAGTCCATTCTCTAGTAGGTCTGTGTCTTTATTCCTGTCTTACACCTATGTTCTTCATGACATTTTTTTTCTTAAATTCCATATATATGTGTTAGCATACGGTATTTGTCTTTCTCTTTCTGACTTACTTCACTCTGTATGACAGACTCTAGGTCTATCCACCTCATTACAAATAGCTCAATTTCATTTTTTATGGCTGAGTAATATTCCATTGTATATATGTGCCACATCTTCTTTATCCATTCATCCGATGATGGACACTTAGGTTGTTTGCATCTCTGGGCTATTGTAAATAGAGTTGAAATGAACATTTTGGTACATGACTTTTTTGAATTATGGTTTTCTCGGGGTATATGCCCAGTAGTGGGATTGCTGGGTCATATGGTAGTTCTATTTGTAGTTTTTTAAGGAATCTCCATACTGTTCTCCATAGTGGCTGTACCAATTCACATTCCCACCAGCAGTGCAAGAGTGTTCCCTCTTCTCCACACCCTCTCCAGTATTTACTGTTTCTAGATTTTTTGATGATGGCCATTCTGACTGGTGTGAGATGATATCTCATTGTAGTTTTGATTTGCATTCCTCTAATGATTAATGATGTTGAGCATTCTTTCATGTGTTTGTTGGCAGTCTGTATATCTTCTTTGGAGAAATGTCTATTTAGGTGTTCTGCCCATTTTTGGATTGAGTTCTTTGTTTTTTGTTATTGAGCTGCATGACCTGCTTATAAATTTTGGAGATTAATCCTTTGTCAGTTGCTTCATTTGCAAATATTTTCTCCCATCCTGAGGGCTTTCTTTTGGTCTTGTTTATGGTTTCCTTTGCTGTGCAAAAGCTTTGAAGTTTCATTAGGTCCCATTTGTTTATTTTTGTTTTTATTTCCATTTCTCTAGGAGGTGGGTCCAAGAGGATCTTGCTGTGATTTATGTCATAGAGTGGTCTGCCTATGTTTTCCTCTAAGAGTTTGATAGTTTCTGGCCTTATATTTAGGTCTTTAACCCATTTTGAGCTTATTTTTATGTATGGTGTTAGGGAGTGATCTAATCTCATACTTTTACATGTCCCTGTCCAGTTTTCCCAGCACCACTTATTGAAGAGGCTGTCCTTTCTCCACTGTACATTCCTGCCTCCTTTATCAAAGATAAGGTGACCCTATGTGTGTGGGTTTACCTCTGGGCTTTCTATCCTGTTCCATTGATCTATATTTCTGTTTTTGTGCCAGTACCAAACTGTCTTGATTACTGTAGCTTTGTAGTATAGTCTGAAGTCAGGGAGTCTGATTCCTCCAGCTCCATTTTTCGTTCTCAAGCTTGCTTTGGCTATTCTGAGTCTTTTGTGTTTCCATACAAATTGTGAAATTTTTTGTTCTAGGTCTGTGAAAAATGCCAGTGGTAGTTTAATAGGGATTACATTGAATCTGTAGATTGCTTTGGGTAGTAAAGTCATTTTCACATGTTGATTCTTCCAATCCAAGAACATGATATATCTCTCCATCTTTTGTATCATCTTTAATTGCTTTCATCAGTGTCTTATAATTTTCTGCATACAGGTCTTTTGTCTCCGTAGGTAGGTTTATTCCTAGATATTTTATTCTTTTTGTTGCAGTGGTAAATGGGAGTGTTTTCTTGATTTCACTTTCAGATTTTTCATCATTAGTGTATAGGAATGCCAGAGATTTCTGTGCATTAATTTTGTATCCTGCTACTTTACCAAATTCATTGATTAGCTCTAGTAGTTTGCTGGTAGCATCTTTAGGATTCTCTATGTATAGTATCATGTCATCTGCAAACAGTGACAGCTTTACTTCTTCTTTTCCAATTTGGATTCCTTTTATTTCCTTTTCTTCTCTGATTGCTGTGGCTAAAACTTCCAAAACTATGTTGAATAAGAGTGGTGAGAGTGGGAAACCTTATCTTGTTCCTGATCTTCGTGGAAATGGTTTCAGTTTTTCACCATTGAGGACGATGTTGGCTGTGTGTTTGTCATATATGGCCTTTATTATGTCGAGGAAATTTCCCTCTGTGCGTACTTTCTTCAGGGTTTTTTGAACCTTTTTTTTAAAATATCATCATAAATATTGCAGTTTTGTTCCTTTAGCATTAAAATAGGAAGTAGGTTTTGACCAAAAGTATGTTAAATATCCTTTTTGTTACACAGTGTTCTCAGATTTCTCTGGGAATCTTAAAAGAAATAAACAAGCCAGCAAATAAATTTTTAAAACACTTTTAAAACTAAGAAAAATATTTCATCCTTATAGATTTCACCAGCAGACCAGTAAACCCCATGAGGTCAGGGACTTGGTTGGTTGTTTGGTTAGTTTTATTGTTTTATCCCCAGTGCCTTGATCAGTTTCTAGCATATAGTCAACACCATAAGTATTTGGTGGAGGAATAAATCCTTCATGAATAAATCCTTTATGATTTTTTTTTTCATAAATCTATGGTGAAGAAAACCCTTTATGGTTCTAGGCATCTGCATGAACTCTCATCACTAGAAAATATATATTTCCCAAACCAGATTATGAAAAGAACTGTCACTAAACAGGGATACTGACCATCTTCTGAGAACTCAGGCAGAGCAACTGGCCAGTTTGGGGTCATATTATGGAACAGAAGATTAGAAGGATATTTTCGGTTAAGATACTCCCTCTAATTATGGGAAGAACACTGTCCTTCTTAATAATTAAAATTTTAGAGGAAGTAGAGACATATATAAAGAAAGTGAAAATATAAAACCTTTAGCCAAAGGACAGTTGGTATCAATATTATGGCCTAGAGATTGTGTAAAAAGTAAATAAAAGAAAGAGAAAATAAGGATATAGGGAACCAGCATGAGATAGTGTAAGGGAGATTCTCATACAACCTTCATATGTTGCCAGAATAATTGTTTCCCAAAATGAGGTGAGGTCCTGAATCATTGATGCACAGTTCAATAGAAAGTGTTGTTTCTAGCATCTAATACAGTACATGCAATGTGGGAAAAGCTCTATAAATATTTGTTGAATGATGAGATATGTATTCCTTTATTCTCAGTTTATCTGATTACAGATATCCTGAGTAAACATAATTATGATTATGGCAACCAAATTATGGCGATAAATAAAATAGTAGTATTCCAGTCCCTCTCCATCACTAACATTTATCATCAACTGGCATTTTTCTTGTTTGAGTATTGGTTTGTTCATTCATTAGATATCTGTTAGATTAAAAGTTTCATGAGTGCATGGACTTTGTTCCTGTTGCATACTTAGTGCCTTGAATAGTGCCTGGCTCATATACAATGCTGAGTATTTGTTAGTATTTTTTAGTGATAATAACAATTATTATTATACATTAGTAACAGCAAAGATCATAAATATAATGGACTCTAAGATTACCTCTTCTTTAGTCATACCATATTGTTATGACATAATGTAGCCCCCACACCTGAAATAGTTTCTTCAGCACTTCCTAACTTGCTAGAGTATGAAAATAACTCCTTTAGATTAAACACTGTCGAAGTCTGTAAGTCTCATTTAAAATGCAAATATCCATTAAAGGAATAACAGAATAAGTCCCTATTGCTTTAATGCTAAACTGCACAATGAGATTCTCATTTTCTCTTAGGGAATGGAGGTCCCAGGTAAGTGTGAGTTCCTAATGTTTCCTCTTGGACTAATATCTCCAAATTCCTCATGCAAACCAGAAAAAAAATATAGTAAAAGAGATTTTTAATTTTCCTTGAATCACATTTGAAAACTGGCATTGAATATTACATGCCAGTGGTCAAGCCTCATTAAGAAAGAATAAGGAAACAGCTGTTTCAAGCAAGCTGCAGAAAGCAATTAATTGTGAGACAGTAGGAGAAAAAACATATTTTTAATCTTTTAACTTTGGAGTATACAATGTTCTAATATGCTAAGTAGTCTTGTCAACTAATTAACTTAAAAAATCCCACTAGCATGTTCACTTAAAAGAGAAATTTGCCTTAAACTCTGTTCCAAGAAATTCTAGGGCATCACTTCATATCTGTCTTCTTTCTCACATCATATCTGCCTTCTTTCTAAGTCTGAGATCAGAGTATTCTTTTCCTGGTAATCTTTCCTCTTAAATCTTCAAATTGACCAAGCAATTTAACAAAATCTTTTCTTATCAGTAGAGATTGGTGAAACCAATTTCTGGACTTGATAAGTTCCTATATGATGAGTATTTCTCTAAGATCTGTCCAAAGACTAAGGCCTGCCATAACTATCTAGCATAGGAGTCAGGTCTCTATCTATCACACATGTATTAGAGATGACACACAGAGTCATTTTGAAAATATGAACAGGATAATGCAAGAAAAATTGTAAAATTGGTTATGTGTCTTTATTATCATTCTAGAATTTATTTAATCATCTTTTCCATACTTTCTGAAGTCCTTCCTTAAACTCTGCATGCACACTGGAGACTGAGCATCAGTGGTAAACTTTATTAACCATCTTCTTTTTAATGAAATCATTTTGGCCATCTCACCACAGCAATGTCCATTAAACCTCTATGGTTACTAACCTGAGACTAATAGGTTTACTAAAACATGAAATGTTCAGTGCTAAAACTAGGAAAGTCCTGGACAAACCAGGATAGTTGGTCATATTAATCCCTGGAAAAAGTATTTACCTAGAATACTGCTCTACAATACTCTTATATATTGTTCTGCCCTTCCCCTTCTAGTCACACATTTCCCCTAGATAATCCCTACTAACCTTCCAGGCCTCATCTTAGTCCACATTTTTCCTAGGAAACCTTCCTGGACTCCCCCAAGACTGACTTATATGCCTGTTGTACAAGTTCAGGTCATCATCCTGTTTGGAACTCCTTTGGTAGTACTTAACATACTATCTTAATTTATTTTTACTTGTTTATACCCCTCAGTTTCTTATGACCAGGCAATTTATTATGTTTACTACTATAACCTCATGCTCCTTAAAATTTTTGAAAGAGACAGCAAGGACTAACAAATATTCATTATAAAGAAAAAGACTTTGAAAGGATATCGATCAGCAAGAATGGGATAATACCATAGTGGTCTAACAGTGAAGTGGACTTGAAGGAGAAATAGTGAACATCATGTCACTAGAAATGTTCAAGCATCTGTGGGGAGGTTTTACTTGTGATTCCTGCTCTAGGTATATTTTCAGAATAAATGAATTCCAAGGTCCCTTCACTTTACACTAATGTCTCCTCAATCTATGGTATCAGAATTATCTAAATCCACAAATTTTGATTCTACAGGTACGAAGTCAGACCTAAGAATTTCCACATTTCATAAACTTCCCTAGAGATTCTGATGTACAGATAGTTTTGTTAAGGTCTACTATTGCTCATTGCATAGCTATGTAGGAGCTACATGCTATAGGGATATTAAAAACAAAAAGGCTTACAGTAAATCCTTATCTTCTAGCTATTCACAGTCCAGATAAATGACTCTGGATACTTCTCACAAGATAGAGTATATTTGAATTCTTGTTTGCCTGGGTCTGACTAAAACCAACACTGCTCCCATGCAAAACCTTTTAACTCTGGTTTATTTTCTCAAATTCATGATTACATTTGAATCACCTGGAGTGCTTTAAAACTATATGGATGCTTGGCCTTGTCTCAAGTGATCTTGAAGTAATTGGTGTGGGGATGGCCTTCCAATGGATTATAAAATTCAGTCTAGGATGGGAATGACCCTAGAGGAAGTGAAGGCTAAATTGAGATAAAAGGAGGAGATAAGGAGGAGTTGGTCAGGTGAAGTGTGCTTATCGATGTGCTGGGAGGAATGTTGTTAGGTAGTAACAACATTAGTATTATTGTTGACAACAACAACAACATATAGTATTGAGAAAGGGAAATCTAGTTAAAGCTTTTCACCTGGGGCAGTTTTTTGCAATGGGCAAATACAAATGATTGAAGTTAGCTGGAGATAATGTGTGAAAATGTTTTATAAAATGGAAGGTGTGGTTTTAAAAACATTTCATTTATTTAATTTAAAAATTTAATTCTTAATGATATCACTTTTAACCTATAGAAATTAAACTATTAAATATATTTAAGAGACCAACCTTTTACATACAGACCATTTGTTATAGTAGTGTCTGGTTATTTTATTTCACTTTACTCTGGGAAACAACGATCTACCCCCCAGATCCCAGTTACTTTTAATCCCATTTGGCTGTGGAAAATTTTCTTAATGTGTGGTTCTATGTGCTTACCTCATTAATTCCTATCTGATGAATATCACTGAATCTTCCTTGAATAAATAAGTTTGTGATCCCTCAGGGACATCAATTAACAATGTATAAAAACTTCAAATTAGTGTGTTCTGACCCAGGACATACTCAGGAAGTGGCTTTTTTAGAGAAATTACTAACAAACATTAGCTCACTTACTGTAGCTGGCCTCTTCCCTCTTAAAGGAACATTCTGGTGGTGGTGGTGGTTGGGGGGTGGGAGAAGGGAAGAAAAAAAAAGAGTGCTTAATTGAGTTCAGCTGTGTTCCGGTTCATTGCCGTTTCCTTGCACCTGGTAAGTGAAGGTAAATTGCAGTTCTTTTCCTGGAGCAATTCTTTGTATTAAATTACCTGTCTCATGGGGAAAACGAGATAGTGAGATCTTAAAAGCATCTCTGCTATGATCCCCTTTGCTTGATGAATAAACACCAATCATCAGCACAGACGCACGTGCCATGGAATATTCTGCTCTGTACTGTCATGTGTCTTTTACACCAAGGAGAAGGTGGCAACCTCAGAAGAATACAGGTTGGAGATCATAGCACTTCCTTCCAGACCTGGTTTAACCACTGACCAGGGCTGTAGGCCAGTGTTTGGATAACTCAGAGACTCTCTCCTCAGCCTTCAATTAGGGAATACGTACCTCCATGACTTAATTTAAAAATCAAATTTAAAAAGATCCCCAAATATCAAGCCTTCTAGTTACAGTGAGGGACACTGGAAATGTAAAATTGTTAATATGTCCTTCTGAGTTCCAGGGGCTCAAAACACCCCTCTTCCTTTGTGTACCATGGTGACAGGGGATTTCCCAAGCCCTAACTTCTGAACCTATGTGCTTTCCTTTCCGTTTCTTTTGTGAGTAGACCTTCCTGGGGTTTCTAGGGTGCTTTCCATCAGGTTCTTACAGATCTTTCCTTGTCTCCCAGTTTGGTAGGCAGCCTCTAAAGTGGTCCCCATAGATCCCTGCCCCTGGTATTTATGGCCCTATGGGTATAGGCTGGACCTAGTGATTCCCTTCTGTGAAACAGAATACATAAGAAGTTATGGATGCCAATTTGGAGATGAAGTTACAAAATCACTGGCTTCTTCTCTGAGCCATTGCTCTTCCTAAACAAGCTACCATGTTGTGCAGCACTATGGAGAGCTCCATGTAGCTAGGAACAGATGTTTCTTGTTTGCAGCGCTCCTAAAGCAGGTCAACAGTCACCTGAATGAACTTGGAAGAGCATCTTCTGAGGCCTACCGCCATCCAAATGACAGAGCTTAGAAACATATCCTTCCCAGCCCAGCCTTGAGATGACTGCAGCCCAGGCTATTACCTTGATTACAGACTCTGAGAGATTCTGAGTTAGAGGCTCCCAGAAACATACTGCTTGGATTCCTGGCACACAAAAATTGTGAGATAGTAAATTCTGTGGATCTAAGCCAAAGAATTTTGAGGTAAAATGTGATGCTACAATAGATAATTAAAACAGTCTCCCCATTTCCAGTGGGACACCGGTGCTGGCCCTCATTCTTACAATCCTAGATGAGCACCAAAGAACCTGGAATTCAAGACTTTCTTGTTCTATCTTTTAGTCCTAGTCAATCCCATGCTCAGCCTTATTCTGTAAACATCCTGAACTGGAGCCCCAGTGCTCCTCAGCATTCCCAGAAGGGATTTTTAGTTATTTATAAATACTCATGTAAATGATTCCACTTGATTGTCCCTCCAAAGAATGTTGTGAGATAAATATTATTATACCCATTTTACAGATAATGGTTTTGTCACACAGAAAAAATAAGCTACTTTTACAAGTAGGAAGCTTAGTATTTTGGAATCCAGGTTCAACATACAGTGTTGCCTCAGATTTATTTTCTTCAATATCTAGTTAGAGAAGCTATTACAAGTTACTCAACAAAAAGAGATTTGAAAAATATCAGACCATCTTTGCTAAATGCCAAGTGAGTAAATGTACTTATTTTTTTCTTTTTTCCTGTTTTATTGAGATATAATTGACATAAAGCAATGTATAATTTAAAGTGTACAGCATAATAATTTGACTTACATATATCATGAAATGATTACCACAATAAGTTTAGTGAACATCAATCATCTCATATAGATTAAAGAAATATAAAAATATTATTTTTTCCTTGTGATGCAAACTCTTAGGGTTTACTCTCTTAACTTTCATATGTAACATACAACAGTGTTAATTATATTTATCATGTTATACATTACATTCCTAGTACTTATTTGTCTTATAAAGAGAAGTTTGTACATTTTGACTACCTTTATCTGGTTCTCCCTCTCCCCAACACCCTGGCTCTGATAACCACAAATCTGATCTCTTTCTCTGTTTGCTTGTTTGTTTGTTTTTGAAGTATAGTTCACCTATAGCACTATGTTAGTTCCTGGTACACAACATAGTGATTAAATATTTTGATATATTTTAAAATGATAGCCATGATAAACCTAGTTATCATCTGTCACCATAAAAAGATATTGCGTAATTATTGACTACATTTCCACACTGTACACTTCATAACCATGACTAATTTATTTTGTAACTGGAAGTTTATACCTTTTAATCTCCCTCACTTATTTCTCTCCTCTTCCATCCCCCCTCTCCTCTGACAGCCTCCTGTTTATTCTCTATATGACTCAGCTATGACTCAGTTTTTGTTTTGTTATATTTGTTCATTTCTTTTGTTTTTTAGATTCTACATACAAGTGAAATCATACAGTATTTGTCTTTCTTTTTCAGACTTATTTCACTTAGCATAATTCTTCCAAGGTCCATCTGTGTTGTATGGACGTTGGAAGGGTTTTACATGTATATATTACATCTTCTTTATCCATTCATCTATTAATAGACACTTAGATTGCTTCCATATCTTGCTTACTGTAAATAATGCTGCAATGAACATAGTAATACATGTATGCTTTGAAATTAGTGTTTTTGTTTTCTTTGAATAGATTGCATGGTAGTACTATATTTAATGTTTTTGAGGAACCTCCATATTGTTTTCCATAGTGGCTGCATCACTTACGCCACAGAGACTGCATCAATTTACATTTTCACCAACATTGCATGAGGGTTCCCTTTTCTCCACATCTTTGCCAACACTTGTTATTTGTTGACTTTTTGATAACTGCCATTCTGACAGGTGTGAGATGAGAGTTCAGTCTTGTGTGAGATGAGAGTTCATTGTGGTTTTGATTTGCATTTCCCTGATAATTAGTGATTTTGAGCATCTTTCTGTGTGCCTGTTGGCCATCTGTATGTCTTCTTTGGGAAAATGCCTATTAAGCCCCTCTGTCCATTTTTTAATCAAGTTGCTTGTTTTGATGTTAAGTGGTATGAATTTTCTATATATTTTGGATATCAACCCCTTATCAGATATATCATTTGCAAATATATTCTTCCATTCAGTAGGTAAACTTTTCATTTTGTTGACATTGGGTTGGCCAAAAAGTTCATTAAGTTTTTTGTAACATCTTATGGAAATACCTGAAAGAATTTTTTTTTAATGTTGGGGGGAAGAGTTTATTAATTAATTTATTTATTTTTGCTGTGTTGGGTCTTCATTTCTGTACGAGGGCTTTCTCTAGTTGTGGTAAGCTGGGGCCACTCTTCATCGCAGTGCACGGGCCTCTCTCTATCACGGCCTCTCTTGTTGCGGAGCACAGGCTCCAGACGTGCAGGCTCAGTAGTTGTGGCTCATGGGCCTAGTTGCTCCTTGGCATGTGGGATCCTCCCAGACCAGGGCTCGAACCCATGTCCCCTGCATTAGCAGACAGATCTCAACCACTGCGCCACAAGGGACGCCCCTGAATGAAATTTTTGGCCAAGCCAATAGTTTCCTTTGCTGTGCAAAAGATTTTTAGTTTGATGTAGCTATAGTCATTTATTTTTGCTTTTGTTTACCTTGCCTGAGGAAACAGATACAAAAAACATTGTTAGACTAATGTCAATGAGCATACTGCCTATGTTTTCTTCTAGAAGCTTTACTGTTTCAGATTTTATATTTAAGTCTTTAATCCATTTCGTGTTAATTTTTTCTACATGATGTAAAAAAGTAGTCTAGTTTTATTCTTTTGCAAGTAGCTGTCCAGTTTTCCCAACACCACTTATTGAAGAGGCTATCTTTTCCCCATTGTATAGTCTTTCCTCCTTTGACATAGAGTAATTGACCATATAAGTGTGGATTTATTTCTGGGATCTCTTCTGTTTGATTGATCTACATGTCTGTTTTTGTGCCAGTACCATATAGCTTTGATTACTGTAGCTTTGTAGTATAGTTTGAAATCAGGAAGTATGATACATCCAGCTTTGTTCTTTGTCAAGATCATTTTGGCTATTTGGGGTTTTTTGTGTTTCCATACAAATTTTAAAATTATTTGTTCTAAGTGTGTGAAAAATGCCATTGGATTGTGATAAGGATTGCACTGAATCTGTAGGTTGCCTTGGGTAGTATGGTCATTTTAACAATATTAATTTTTCTAATCCATGAGTACAGTATATCTTTCCATTTTTTGGTGTTGTCCTTAATTTCTTTCATCAGTGTCTTATAGTTTTCCAAGTATAGGTTGTATACCTCCATAGTTAGATTTATTTCTAGGTATTTTATTATTTTGATGTGATTGTAAATGAGATTTTTAAAAAATTTCTCTTTCTGAGAGTTCATTGTTAGCATATAGAAATGCACCAGATTTCTGTACATTTTGTATCCTGCAGTTTTACTGAATTCATTAATAATTTCTAATAGTTTTGTGTGGTATCTTTAGGATTTCCTATGTATAGTATCCCGTCATCTGCAATCTGTGACAGTTTGACTTCTTCCTTTCCAACCTGGATCAATTTTATTTATTTTTCTTGTCTGATAGCTGTGGCTAGGACTTCCAATACTATGTTAAATAAAAGTGGAATGAGATGACATCCTTGTCTTGTTCCTGATCTCAAAGGAAATGCTTTCAGCTTTTTACCATTGAGTATGATGTTAGCTGTGGGCTTGTCATATATGGCCTTTATTTTGTTGAAGTATGTTTCCTCTATACCCACTTTGCTGAGAGTTTTTTTATCATAAATTGATGTTGAATCTTGTCAAAATCTTTGTCTGCATCTGTTGAGATGTTTTCATGATTTTTATTCTTCAGTTTTTTAATGTGGTGTATCACATTGATTGCTTTGTGGATATTGAATCATCCCTTCATTCTTGGGATAAATCCCACCTAATCATGGTGTAAGATCCTTTTTTTTTTTTTTTTTTTTTAGTTTCTGCTTTATAACAAAGTGAATCAGTCATACATATACATCTGTTCCCATATCTCTTCCCTCATGCATCTCCCTCCCTCCCACCCTCCCCATCCCACCCCTCCAGGCAGTCACAAAGCACCCAGCTGATCTCCCTGTGCTCTGTGGCTGCTTCCCACTATCTATCTACCTTACGTTTGGTAGTGTATATATGTGCATGCCTCTCTTTCGCTTTGTCACAGCTTACCCTTCCCCCTCCCCATATCCTCAAGTCCATTCTCAAGTAGGTCTGTGTCTTTATTCCTGTTTTACCCCTAGGTTCTTCATGACTTTTTTTTTAATTCCATATATATGTGTTAGCATACGGTATTTGTCTTTCTCTTTCTGACTTACTTCACTCTGTATGACAGACTCTAGGTCTAATGGTGTAAGATCCTTTTAATGTATTCTTGAATTTGGTTTGCTAATATTTTGTTGAGAAATTTTGCATGTATGTTCATCAGTAATATTGGCCTGTGATTTTCATTTTGTAATGTATTAGATTTTATTATCAGGGTGATTCTGGCCTCATAGAATGAGTTTGGGTGTGTTCCCTCCTCCTTAATTCTTTTGGCACAGTTTGAGAAAGATGGGTGTTTACTCTTCTTTAAATGTTTGGTGAATTTACCTGTGAAGGCATCAGGTCCTGAAATTTTGTTTGTTGGAAGTTTATTTATTACAAATTTAGTTTTATTGCTGGTTATTGGTCTGTTCCTATTTCTTCCTGATTCAGTCTTGGGAGAGGGCATATTTCTAGGAATTTGTCCATTTCTTCTAGGTTGTACATTTTATTGGCATATAATTGCCATAGTAATTTCTTATGAAATTTGTATTTCTGTTTGTTGGCTGTAACTTCTATTTAATTTCTGATTCTATTGATTTTAGACCTCTCTCTTTTTTTCACTTGATGAGTCTGGCTGAAGATTTATCAATTTTGTTTATCTTGTCAAAGAACCAGCTCTTAGTTTCACTGATATTTTCTACTGTTTTTATAGTCTCCATATCTTTTATCTCTGCTCTGATCTTTATTATGTACAGTACTTCCTTCTACTAATTTTGGGCTTTGTTCTACTTTTCCTAGTTCCTTTACGTGTAAGTTTAAGTTGCTTATTTGAGTTTTTTTTGTTTCCTGAGGCAGCCTTACACCACCATTAATTTCCCTCTTAAAATTGCTTTTTCCACATCCCATAGGTTTTGGATCATTGTGTTTTTGTTTTCATTTGTCTCCAGGTATTTTTAAATTTACTCTTTGATTTGTTTACAGAATACTCTTTTGCCTCTTTAGCCTCACACATATTTGTGGGTTTTTTCAGTTTTGTTCTTGTAGTTGATTTCTAGCTCATAGCCTTGTGTTTGGAAAAGTTGCCTGCTATGATTTCAGTCTTCTTAAATGTATTGAGACTTGTTTGATGGCATAGCATGTGATCTATTCTGGAAAATATTCCATGTGTACATTAGAAGAATGTTGTGTATTCTGCTGCATATGGATGGAATGTTCTTATTTTTAAGTACTTTCATTTAAAAAAAATTTAGTGAGATACAGTTCACATATGTACTTATTTTTAATTGTAATAAATTATTACAGTAAGATATTTTATTAATACACACATATGTACATACACATATGCAATTGTGTATGTATGTATGTGATTTCTTTCTCCCTGTTTGAATCTTGTGGAAATCCACACATTTAAGTTTCATTTAACAATTTTTCTAGTGCCTGAGATGGACACATATGTTCTTGCCTGCATATTTGGGCTATTAAATCTGACCTTTATATATGTGATCAGATATAATGTTTTTCCTCTGGATTTTATTTTCAAAGTTGTCATCAGTTTTATTTTATTTGGTAAAGATTAAAAACGAAAGGAATATCAATGTCATAAGAAACACGGTCATAATGAATTCTTTCTCTCCACTGCATGTGCTATAGGGGAGGGGAAAGAGAGATTTTTAACATAAATAATCCCACATCTTTAAATTTGTATGTAAAACTGGCACTAGTTCACTGTTTTTGCTGAAAAGAAAAAAAACAATCAAAGTCACCATGAGGATTTTTTCTCCCTTTTCTTTAATAATGGATACTCTCAGAGACCTCCTAAGGTCCCATTTCCCCTGTCATATTTAAAGGGTTTATTGTTTCCAGAAAAACCTTGCTGTTCCCTCTGGAGACTGAGCTGATACCAGGTAATATTAATTCCGTGCCTTTCTCTTGTCAGGACTCAACTTCAAATGGAATATATGAGATGAAAGCTGAAAGAGAGGTTATGTGGGCTGTCATCCACCATTGTGTCTGAGGCATCAGTGGTGCTCAGAACAAATTTGGTGTCTGTCTGGTAAATCACAGGAAGGTAAAACAGTTTATAGAAGACTTACTTGGTCTCCTGGAAAGCTCCACCATCCAGAGAACAGTTAATCTTATTTTTTTCTTTTCTTTTTGGTAATGAAAAAAAAAATTCTGAGATTTAACTGGTCACTTTCATTGTCTCCTCAACCCCTCTTCAACTCACTCCTTGTTTTTTCCACAGAGATGAAGAGCTATTACCCTAAGCAACTAGACCAACCGCTTTACAAGATTATTCACAAAGGAATCCATCATTATTTTAGTCTAATTTCCTAAATGACAAAAGAATCTAAAAAAGTAAGGAGAGAGTGAGGCTGGACAAGGGAGAAATGTGACTTAGTTGCTGTCCTTGTGTGTGGAATGTTTGCAGATCAAGAAGAGAGTGTTCAGGGAGAAAAGCAGTCAAATCTTACTCTCATGACGTTTGTTTCAGTTTTTCAAATATTTCCTGATCCCATAGGCCTTCATTATGAAGCTTAGATAGCAAAAGAATGGAAATTGTTTTTCACTTTTTTCAAAATGTAGAATTATCTCTCACATTCACGTCTTGAACCTGAGAAAGAAAGGAGCCAAGAAAAAAGAAATTAAAAGAATTATTAGAATTATCATCAGGCTCCTTAATCATTTTGTTTTAATCTGAAATTTAAAAAAAATTATTGGAATTTATAAAGAAATAGGGCACACACACACACACACACACACACACACACACACACACACACACAAAGGTACTGGACTAAGACTCACCAGTTCTAGGTTTGACTTTGCCAGTAATTTCAAGACCTTGAGATAATTACTTTAATATGCTTCTTATCTACAAGTGGTGATTCTTATTTCTAACCTTGCTTTTGCTAACATTGTTGTTGTGTGGATCAATTGAGAAGAAAGCTTAACTAAATAAAATGTGTACAAATTAAAGGTGATGTTATTACAAAAACCCCACCATTGGTCATGTCTGTGTCACCACTCTTCAAAAGCACAGAGGTATTTGTATTCAAAGTTCATCCATCTTAATCTTAATTCCCATCTTGCCTGTATTTGTCTCCACTACCAGCTTTTCCTAACTTACTTTGGGTATATTGGACTTGCTTCTAGAAGTATAATCAGAGACTCCATGATTGCAACTTTAAGTGATTTATTGATGTTTTGACCAACCACAGTTCTACAGAAGAAAATGTATTGGATACCTGTGTTAATTGCTACTTATTTCCTCATTTGGATTGGTACCCATTGAGATTTTGTACCCTTTCCTAATAAACCCACTTGTTTGATTCAAAATCAGTCTTCTACCTGCTTGTTCCAGTCTTGTCTGTCTGTCTCTTTTGCCAGACATCCTGGTTTTTAATCCTCTCTCTGGCTCCAGGATCCTAATGCAATCCCAAGCCCTACATTCTATATATCTTCCCTTCTCTTCCATTCTGTTTTTATTGAGCACATTGTGGCAACTCAGATGTAACATTAATTTTCTTCGCAGTCATGTTACTTGCTCCCATCAGCTGAGATTCTGATTTCCCTTCTTGTTTCCCTGTTTTTAGTGGGGTTTTTTTGTTTTTTGTTTTTGTTACTCCAACATCTTAATGGAGACTGGTTCACCCATATAGCCTCTGGTCATGTAGAAAAATTGCATCATTCCCCCCTTAAGTGTTGGGCCAAAGTTGCAGTATCATATAGAGGGGAAATGTGCTCAAGAGTTCTAGGTAGTTTCTAACAGCTAAAAGGGCCAATTGATAAATGGGAGCCAGGTGATAACCTAGAACCCTTGAGACAGCTTCTCTTCCAAAATATCTGCATAAAGGTGATCAGACTTGATGGTTGGAACTGACACTTGTGATATACTTCAAGTTTACCTTTCACTTACCCTCACCTGTCATCTTCTCAAACCACAGAATTATCATCCTATTGCTGTCCTCTTTACTCTGAAACTTGTTTTTCGGTTAGTTACACTCTAAATCCATAGTTAACCTTTCATCTACTCTCCCTCTGGGATTTTGCTTTTCCTTCTCTTCTGAAATTACTTACACTTGTACTTAATTGCCGACTCCAACAATCCTCTTTATTTCTCATACTGTAATTCTTTTGATTTTTGCAATGTCCAGTACACAACATGAACTCCTGTCTTAGGTTTCAAGCCCTACACACTTCTGGTTTTTACTTATTTCTGGCTTATTTCCTACCACACTAATCACTTTCCTAATCTATCCTTGGGACTTCTCAACACTTTCCAAACTATACAAATTTTAAAATCCAATCCTTGTATTTCTCTTGTCACCAAATTTTCATCCCCTTTCTCTCTCCTCACATCCAGGCCTGTATTTCCAACAACTGCTTAGATGTTCCATATCTATGTCCTATGGGTATATATGATGCAGTATACATGAAACTTAACTTTTCATCAAATCACTTTCTTTAGTAATTTTGATCCTATCTTTCATGCAATAACTCCAACTAGAGTTTTTATAGTTATTTGTAACTTGGGTTCCACTGATCATACTCCTCACAGAAATATCAAATGACTTACTCTTCTGTCATCTACATTCTCAAGGGCATCTTTATTGAAGGTCCTCATCACTTCTCAATCTGACTCCATATATTCCTACTAGTTTCTTTTACCTCTTCTTTATTCACCCCCACCTCATGCAATATGTGTTCCAGCATATTATCTTTTCACAATTCCCAGAATATGTTGTGGATTTGTTTGTTTTCCTTTTCTTATATGGATTCTCCTATGCTAAAATGTTCTTTTTCTCCATGTCAAATGCCTCATTTGTGAAGTCTTTTCTGATTCTAACTCCCTTCTGAATTACCCCCACTTCCAATTTGCTTCAAATAAATTTGGCAATTTGAAAGTATTTACAACTTGTTCTGTCTGCATTTTGACACTGGCACCAGGTTCAAACTAAAGTCAAGAACATCTATTGTTTTACCCTAAAGTTGCTAATAATGCATGACACAGAAATCTCTCCTTGATTTTTCTGATGGGAGAAACTGATTCCCCTTTCTTTTTTTTCCCCAACTCTAACAATAATCCCTTACAATCCTTTTAGAAAGGGTTTCAGTTTTGTTTTTAATTCTGTGGTTGGAACCCAAGCTTATTTGAAATGTGATAACTGTGCCCACTAAAATCTGTGGAAAGACAAACTGGGATGAGCCACTGGAGCCACATGAGGCCTTGTGGGGTAGGGTGGAACCACCTGGATTTATTTATATCCACTTAAAAAATCTTCTTGTACTGTGATAGCTGGCTTTTAGGAGATCAAAGAAGCCAGTGCAGAAATGTTTTTTCTGACTGTGCAGCACACAAACACCATTTAAATGTCCCCTCAACATGTGCATACATCCAAGCCCATTGGAACACCTGGCAGCGATGAGAGCTGACACTATGCCTGCATTGTTAACCTTGATTAATTATGATGGAAGTAACAGGTAAGACAGACAGATAACAAGGAAGGAGGTAGTGTATGTGATGGTGTGGAGACATAGTGCTTGTAACATGATGCTTAAATTTCCATTTTTGTATTGAAAAGCAAATCAATCTGAGGATTGCTTTATAATCTCCATGGCTGGAGGTAGTTTGTCAAAAACTCCTGCTTTAGTCTCTTTGGAGGTAGAGCTCTGTGGCCAGATAAGACCTTAACATGGGGATTAATCCCCCAAGTTCAGAAGGCAGAAATGGGTGAAATAAGAAATATACATGGCTGGGCAGGTGGAATACAAAAAGCTATAGAGCAAACGATGCCAGCAAGCAACAAAATGTCTGACCATTCTTTTCCCAGGGTTCTGTTCCTCTCAGAATATAGCAAGTACACTTCATGGGATAATTTTCATAACATTAATTTATTGAATACAGTTTATTCAGAGCACTTTTATATTTATTCACTCATTTGGAACTTACATCTCTAAGTAAATATCATAAAATATTAGAGTTGGAAAATTACTTAGAGATCATTTCTCCAACACCTGCATTTACTAAGATCCAAAGAGATCTTAGTTAAACTAAAATCCTGTTGACTTAAAGAAAACCACACAATATAAGGGCTGTGAATTTAAGTTTTATTCAGGCTCTTACGGAGGACTATAGATTGGGAAACAGGCACTCAGCTCCAAAGAGCTGCTCTGAAGAGATAAGGGAGAGTTTATGTATAAATTATTTTTGGCTGGGAAATACATGTAGTCTAGCATACATCTTGGTAAAAGATTACTGCTAATCACAATGAACCGACATCTCAATTTAATTATTTTAGTGCTTTTCTATGTATGGGAAGATGCAACAATCTGGAGTCATTAAAATTCTTCCTGAGATATGCATTTAACTACCTAGGGGTCAATTTATCCAAAGCACAAAGTGCTTCATCTTGTTTTTCATTCTGAATTCCTCTCAAGGTGCACTGTCAGTGGGTAGTGACTTAACCCTTGCAGAACTGAGTAATGAGCAATGCTCTTTGTTCTTCTTTCACAAACTTATAAGTAGTTAGTAATACTGGATCTTGTGCCTTTGATTTTTAACTCCAGTAACTTTCTCCCACAACCTTACAGAGCTATCTATGGAGTAATTTGTTTATCAGATTCTTTACAAGATATAAAAGGAGACCATTACTTCTGCAGTTGGGAGAAGGACTATGTAGAACACATTAGGCATCTAGTCTGGAGTGGTAAGTTAGTGACCAGTGCAAGTGGGATGCTTTTGAAACAAACATATGGCTATTACACAATTATTATATTTAGTATTAACTAATGGGGCTAGTACTCTATCCTTCCCTTTTTTGTTTTTTCTCCTTTATTTTGGAAGAAATAATCATGTACAGAAATATGAAAGAGGAATGCTCTTAGTATTGAGGTTTTCTCTCTCAATTGACCTTTGCTGAGGTAACTCCCCACACAGACAGAGCATCTCCCTTTAGGTCATTCTCTTAGAGGTGGTGAGTTGATTATTGGTCCTAATTTTCTGATAGGCCAACCACAGAGATATTCTTTGACAATTCCCCAAGCTTTCAATAGAATATTTTAAAGGAAGAAAAAGTTGTATTTCTAAGATTAGTAATGAGAATTGATGTTCCACTCTCAGCAGATGACTTTCTCTAAAATATTCTAATTTAAGTAATCTCCCAAACCCAGCACACACCAGGTACCAAACACATCTCATGAACACAGCTTTCTCTCATGAATACCTTTTATTTTCTCCCTGTCTAAATTTTACCTGTTTAAGGTTAAATCGACATCACATCTCTTATGAGGCATTTATTGAATACAAAACAATGGATTATCTAGATTTCTATAGCTCCACGTTCCTGACTACAAACTTAAGATTTAAGAACAAACCATGTTTTCTCTTTTTTTCTCTAATTATTTTATGGAATTTAGTTAGAGTCTCACTAGAATTCTAGGAAACTCAGGTTTTTATACCTTTAAAATATCCTATCAGGAGCTTGTGGAATTGTCAAGAAATAGCTTTGTGAACAAGCCTATTAGGAAGTTAGGGCAAAAAATAACCTACCACCTCTAGGAAAATGACTCTTAGGTGCGCTCTCTATGGGAAGTCACCTCAGTGACGGCCAGTGGAGATCCTCTGTATGTTCTCTTTCTCTTATGTTTTGCAGTGTTCTTTGTATAGAAATGCCCCAGAGTAAAAGTGCTCTGTAATATTTTTTATTGACTTTACTTTCTCAACTCCTAACATTGACATGAAAGATTCTGATAACTCCATCCAGTAGTAACTGTATGACTGACCATGAAATATGTTATGAGAATAGGAATCAAAGTTCTTGTCCAAAGTCTCTTATGTTGTAGTTATATGAAATTTCACAAAATTATTTATCTCTTAACCTGTATTAAGAGCATGTTAATTTATCTTTAGTGTAGAAATAATAATTCATGCTCTACTCATCTCCAAAAGCTCTAGTGAAGAAAATTATGTGAAATGGCCATGACATTCCTAAGCATTATACATATGACAAGTAATACTATTATTATAACATTATCTTAGTGGTTATTACTATATACTTTTGATCTGTATATTTAGTTTAATACTTTATGATATTCTACTTCATTTTTTTCCTATCATTTGTGCTCTAACATCTCAGTTATGTTTTATACATGTTAAGTGCAGACAAATACATGGTACATTAAAACCAACCTGCTCCTAGAACAAGTCAGAACTCTCAGCATATCATTACTTGCCTGGATTTGGGTCTATCACAAGACTGCATTTAGTACAGAGATATTTATTTCAGTATGTGGAAATAGAGTAGTAGAATAGGCAAGTTATTCCAATTTTCAGCTAAATTTTATATAATGGAAAAATAATATGATTAATCTATATATTCATGAAAGACAATATCACATTTTAAAAAAAAAGCTTGTTATGTGTTTGCGGGAATCTATCTGCAATCATTGCCGTCTCATCAAGAGGTCAGAAGATGTGATTATGGAAGTGACAGCCTTACCGTCACTATTTAATCATCCCCACAATACTCCTCACAGTAATAAGAAGAGACAGCTGGAGGGCAACACTCCAAATGTAGGATTCAGGAAGGTAGCTCTCATCTGACTGAGGCTTCCCAATAAGTCTGTCTTTCTCTACTCAAAAGGATCACAGGCTGAACTGACTGTGCTGATTGTCAGGTTGCCAGCCCCGGCTAACTGGGAGGTGAGTGAAGTCTTCATGCAGCTTGGTGCCCAGGGATACCTCACCCACACTTCTTGTCAACCTCAGACACAGCTGCCGGTTCAGAGAGCCGGAGAAGCATAATTGTTTTGGCACCTCTCCAGCACCCTAGGAGCTCATTGCCTGCTACCCTCTCTCACCTGCTCTACCAGGCAAACAGAAAAGGTTAATGGTTAATGATGTCGATCTTGATTACTCTGCTAAAGAGTAGGAGTGAAGGATGTGTACGTTTTAATCCAGAAATCAGAATTTCATGTGTCAGGGATAAAGTGAAGCAGCTGGTATGGAAATGAGGCAACATGGTAGTGTACCTCTGGCCTGGGAAGCCAGGCATGAGGTTCATGTCCTAGGTTTAAAACTAGCTCATGGTGTGCTGTTGAGAAAATTAAGTAACATCTTTCAACCCTAGTTCTTTCCTTTGTTGAAGATGGAATTTAGTGATGAATAACCTCTGACTTCCCTATGATCTCAAAAAGGATCCTTTAAAGTCTGAAAACTTTGCACAGGGAAACTTATATATAAATAAATTATGTGGGAGCCCTGAGAATTCACTCTCCGTCTTCACTGACTTCCAACTCTATGGAGTTTAACTGACCAAGAGCTGCAGCTGTTTCATTCTGGAATCTATGTCTCCAGTTGCTAAAAGACTGCACCTCAAAAGGACTATGCTAAGGCTGACCTGTTCCTTGGAAACTTGGGACCCTCCTGATAACTGGCTTTGGCTTGCGAATTCCCTGATGCTTTTGCCACAACTTCTTTGATTGGCATAACAGTCTAACATATTTCCACCCAATATTTCCTTCCTCTGTACTTCATTTGGCATCTGATTTGTGTCATAGTTTTACAGCCCTTGCAGCCTTTCCTGGGTCTTTCCCTATTTTCCATAATAGAGGCATCCCCAAGAAAATCCTTGTGAAACAAATCTTGTTTTGCCATCTGCTTTTATTTCTCTGTTTGAGCTTGATTGTTGTATATTTTGTTCTTTTTTTGTCTACAGTCGATAATATTGAGAATTTTGAGAAATATTAAGGGAAAGGTGAAATTGGCAGGTCTGTTAAGTGATGAGAATTCATAACAAAATTAAATATTACAATAAGGGTGTCCTTCACTTATTTAGGTTGGTAACATAAATGTCCTATGGTCAGAAGTAACAAAACTTAGATTAAAACTTAGGTGGTAAAATTATAACTGGAAGGTTTCCATATGTGCTATAAAATCTTTTTGGTCCTTATTTCTGGGGGTCTCAGGCTATTTCGTGGGACCTGCTTCATCTCCCTGTCTAGGCCAAGAGGAGTGAAAGAGCAAACCTTTCTCTCTTCATTCAGTTGGTCCAACTGTTCATTTTGGTTTAAACTTTTCACCTAGGTTTCCAGTAACTTTATCTATGCCCTCTATTTAATTTTTCCAGGAAGTGGCTTTGAGAATCAATTTTTGGTAACTGAGGACCTATTGCAAATCTAAAGAAACCAAGCTCCTCACACTGACTTTTGTTTTGACTGATAGTTTCATTGTCCTAGGAAGTAGAACCCAAGACCCTGACCACAAGCTTCCCACACTTGGATTATCTGTATCTCCAGCCAGACCACGGATAAATGATGTTACTTCCACAAATTTATCCTTGTAACTTTCATCACCTGCACACTTCTCTTTGGATATATGGTCAAGGACATTTTAAATCTTTTTATTTATTTATTTATTAGTTTAAAAAAATATTTTAATTTTATTGGAGTATAGTTGATTTACAATGTTGTGTTAGTTTCAGGTGTACAGCAAAGTGATTCAGTCATACATATACATATATTCATTCTTTTTAAAATTCTTTTCTCATATAGGTTATCACAGAATATTGGGTAGAGTTCCCTGGGCTATACAGTAGGGCCTTGTTGGTTATCTTTCTTATATATAGTAGTGTGCATGTGTCCATCCCAAACTCCTGATTTATCCCTCTCCCCACATTTACCCTTTGATAACCATAAGTTTTTTTTCAATATCTATGTTTGCTTCTGTTTTGTAAATAAGTTCATTTGTATCCTTTTTAAAATTAGATTCCACATATGAGTGATATCATATGATATTTGTCTTTCTTACTTGACTTAGTATGATAATATCTAGGTCCATCCATGTTGCTGCAAATGGCATTATTTCATTCTTTTTATGGTTGAGTAATATTCCATTATATATATGTACAACATCTTCTTTATCCATTCCTCTATCGATGAATATTTATATTTTTTCCATGTCTAAGCTATTATAAATAGTGTTGCAATGAATATTGGGGTGTATATATCCTTTTGAACCATGGCTTTCTCTGGATATATGCCTAGGAGTTGGATTGCTGGATCACATAGTAGTTCTATTTTAAGTTTTTTGTGTGTGTGTGTGATATACGGGCCTCTCACTGCCGTGGCCCCTCTCATTGCGGAGCACAGGCTCTGGACTCACAGGCCCAGTGGCCATGGCTCACGGACACAGCTGCTCTGCGGCACACAGGACTCCCCCAGACCGGGGCACGAACCCATGTCCCCTGCATCGGCAGGTGGACCCCCAACCACAGCGCCACCAGGGAAGCCCTATTTTAAGTTTTTTAAGGAACCTTAATACTGTTCTCCATAGTGACTGTACCAATTTACATTCCCACCAAGAGTGTAGAGGGTTCCCTTTTCTACACAAGCTTTCCAGCATTTATTATTTGTAGACTTTTTGATGATGACGATAGCCATTCTGAATGGCGCCAGGTGATACATCATTGTGGTTTTGATTGGCATTTCTCTGATAATTTTTGATGTTGCTCATCTTTTCATGTGCTTTTTGGCCATCTGTATGTCTTTGAAGAACTGTCTATTTAGATCTTCTGCCCATTTTTTCATTGGGATGTTTGTTTCTTGACATGGAACTACATGAGCTGTTTGTATATTTGGGGGGTTAATCTCTTGTCAGCCATCATTTGAAAATATCATCTCCCATTCTGTGGGTTGCCTTTTCATTTTGTTGATGGTTTCCTTTGTTGTGCAGAAGTTTTAAAGTTTAATTAGGTCCCATTTGTTTATTTTTGTTTTTATTTTCATTACTTTAGGAGGTGCATCAAAAAACATCTTGCTGTGATTTATGTGTTCTGCCTATGTTTTCCTCTTAGAGATTTATAATGTCTAGCATTGCATTTAGATCTTTGATCCATTTTGAGTTTATTTTTGTGTGTGGTGTTAGAGAATGTTCTAATTCCATTCTTTTACATGTAGCTGACCAGTTTTCCCAGCACCACTTATTGAAGAGACTGTCTTTTCTCTATTTTATATTCTTGCCTCTCTTGTCATAGATTAATTGACCATAGATGTGTGAGTTTATTTCTGGGCTTTCTATCCATTTCTATTGATCTATGTTTCTGTATTTGTACCAGTACCATACTGTTTTAACTACTGTAACTTTGTAGTATAGTCTGAAATCATGGAGTCTGATTCCTCCAGCTCCATTTTTCTTTCTCAAGATTGCTTTTGCTAGACATTTTAGTGCATGTTGACACCACTGCTAATAAAAGCAAGATAAGAAGTCATTGGCTTTAAGGTGCCTCAACCTCTACCTTGCCTAAAACAGCTATTTCCCAACTCCTCCTCTGGAGCGGAACCACAGAGTGATCTGACACCACATGGCCTTAACCACATAGATGTCAACCAGGTATTGGGAGAGCTGTGAAGTGCAGGAGGGACCCTAACTCAGGGTCCTCTCTCATTTAGGCTAGCAAGATGGTTCCTTTAAGAAAGCAACAGTGAATCAGGACACTTACTTCTCAAATAAAAAAGCAAAGGCAGGAACAAGATACATTTTGAATCACTTGTCTGAAAATAGTACTAGTGAACTTAGAGGTCTACTAATCTGTAGCTTTCAAATTTTTTTACGTTTTGAACCATTAATTTGAAAGAAATCTTACCCAAAAGTATAAACATAAAAAATACATAAAAAGAAGCCAAGCTCTTCACAGGCCTCCACCTCCTGCAGCAGAGTCCTAGGAGTGCCCAGGACACAGTCTGCAAATCAGTGCATCAGAGCCTACACACTTTTTGAAAAGGGTAAAACTTGAGATTTTGTTGTTTGTTCTTTCATTCTCTCTCTTCTTTTTTCTTCTCTTAATAGCCATACTGCACTCTCCTCTAGATCACCTCTTAAATTTAAAACCCCCAATGAGATTCCCCAATTCACTTGTAGGTAATCTAAGAAACACATTAGACACAAACAAGATACATTTTACAGCCTATCTTGACAGTGATTTATATACCTTTTCCAGAAGATAATTTGGTAAAATGCATCAAAAGGCCTTTGCATCAAAAATAGTCCTATCTTTTGACAGAATTGTTCTATTTCTAGGAATTATTCATTAAAAGATAGATAAATAATGCACATTAAAAAAGATTGCTTTTGCTATTCAGGGTCTTTTGTCTTTCCATATAAATTTAAAAATTTTTTGCTCTAGTTCTGTGAAAAATACCATTGGTAGTTTGATAGGGATAGCATTGAATCTGTAGATTATCTTGGGTAATATAGTCATTTTGACAATATTGATTCTTCCAAACAAAGGTATATCCTTCTATCTGTTTGTGTCATCTCGATTTCTTTCACCAGCATCTTATAGGTTTCAGAATAGAAGTCTTTTCTCTCCTTGGGTAGGTTTATTCCTAGGCATTTTATTCTTTTTGATGCAATGGTAAATGGGATTGTTTCCTTAATTTTTTCTTTCCTATACTTCACTGTAAGTGCCTAGAAATGCAACAGATTTTGTGGATTAATTTTGTATCCTGAAACTTTACCAAAATCATTGATTAGCTCTAGTAATTTTCTTGTGACATCTTTAGGATTTTCTATGTAGAGTATCATGTCATCTGCAAACAGTAACAGTATTACATCTTCTTTTCCAATTTGGATACCTTTTATTTCTTTTTCATCTCTGATTGCATGGCTAGAACTTCCAAAACTGTGTTGAATAAAAGTGGTGACAATGGGCATCCTCACCTTGTTCCTGATTTTAGAGGTAATGCTTTCGTCTTTTCACCAAGGAGAATGATGTCAGCTGTGGGTTTGTCATATATTGCCTTTATTATGTATAGGTAAGTTCCTCTTTCCCACATTCTGGAGAGTTTTTATCGTAAATGGTTCTTGAATTTTGACAAAAGTTTTTCTGCATCTACTGAGATAATAATATGGTTTTTATTCTTCAATTTGTTAATGTGGTATATCACAGTGGCTGATTTGTGGATACTGAAAAATCCTTGCATCTTTGGGATAAATCCCATTTGGTCATGGAGTATGATCCTTTTAATGTATTGCTGGATTCCATTTGCTAGCATTTTCTTGAGGATTTTTGTGTCTATGTTCATCAGTGATACTGGCCTATAATTTTCTTTTTTGGTGGTATCTTTGTGTTTTTGGAATCAGGGTTATGTTGACCTCATAGAATGAGCTTGGGAGTGTTCCTCCCTCTTCAAGTTTTTGGAAGAGTTTCAGAAGGATAGGTGTTAAGTCTTCTCTAAGAGTTTGATAGAATTCACCTATGAAGCCATCTGGTCCTGGAATTTTGTTTGTTAGAAATTTTTAAATCACAGTTTCAATGTTAGTACTTGTGATTGCTCTAATCATATTTTCTATTTCTTCTTGGTTCAGTCTTGGCATATTGTACATTTTAAAGAATTTATCGATGTCTTCTAGGGTGTCCATTTTATTGGCATATATTTGCTTGTAGTAGTTTCTTATGATCCTTTATATTTTTGTGGTGTCACTTGTAACTTCTCCTTTATCATTTCTAATTTTATTGATTTGAGTCCTCTTCCTTTTTTTTCTTGGTGAATCTGGCTAAAGGTTTATCAATTTTGTTTATCTTCTCAAAGAACCAGCTTTTAGTTTCATTGATCTTTGCTATTGTTTTCTTTGTCTCTATTTGTTTCTGTTCTGACTTTTATGATTTCTTTCCTTCTACTAACTTTAGGTTTTGTTTGTTCTTCTTTATCTAGTTGCTTTAGGTGTAAGGTTAGGTTGTTTATTTGAGATTTTCCTTGTTTCCTCAATTAAGGTTATATTGCTATTAAATTCCCTCTTAGACTGCTTTTGCTGCATCCCAAAGGTTTTGGACTGCAGTGTTTTTGTTGTCATTTGTTCTAAGTATTTTTTTATTTCCTCTTTGATTTCTTCAGTAATCCATTGGTTGTTTAGTAATATATTATTTAGCGTCCATGTGTTTGTGATTTTTACAGTTCTTTTTCCTGTAATTTATTTATAATCCCATAATGTTGTGGTCAGAAAAGATGCTTGGTATGATTTCAGTTTTCTTATATTTACTGAGGCTTGATTTGTGGCCCAAGATGTTACTTATCCTGGAGAATGTTCCATGTGCACTTGAGAAGAAAGTGTATTTGCCTGCATTTCAATGGAATGTTCTTTATATATCATTTAAGTTGGTCTGATCTAATATATAATTTAAGGCCTGTGTTTGCTTACTGATCTTCTGTCTGGATGACATGTCCATTGATGAGAGTGCAGTATTAAAGTCTCCCACTATTACCATATTATTGTGAATTTCTCTTTTTATGTCTGTTAGCATTTGCCTTATATATTGAGGAGTACCTCTGTTGAGTTCATATGTACTTACAATTGTTATATCTTCTTCCTAGATTGATCCCTTGATCATTATGTAGTGTCCTTCACTGTCTCTTGCAACAATCTTTCTTTTAAAGTCATTTTGTCTGATATGAGTACTGTTACTCCAGCTTTCTTTAGATTTCGATTTGCGTGGAATACCTTTTTCCATTCCCTCACTTTCAGGCTGCATGTGTCCCTAGATCTGAAGTGGGTCTCTTGTAGACAACATATATATAGGTCTTATTTCTGTATCCATTCAGCCAGTCTATGTCTTTGGTTGGAGCACTTAATCCTTTTACATTTAAGGTAATTATCAATATGAATGTACTTATTGCCATTTTCTTAATTGTTTTGGATTTGTTCTTATAGGTCTTTTTTCTTCCCTTCCTCTTTTGGTCTCTTCTCTTGTGATTTGATGTCTATTTTAAGTGATGTGTTTGGGTTGCTTTTTCTTTTGTGTGTGTGTATATATTGTAGATTTTAGTTTGCGTTTCCCATGAGGTTTTAATACAGCAGTCTTTATATGTATCAGATCATTTTAAGTTGCTCATCTCTTAGTTTCCATTGCATTTCTAATATCCTGCATTTGAACTCTCCTCTTTTCATGATTGCTTGTTTTGATATCATATCTGTGTGTGGATGAATTCCTACCTTTACTTTATATTTGCCTGTACCAGTAAGCTTCCCCATTTGTAATTTTCTTGACTCTGTTTGTGGCCTTTACTTTTCTGCCTAGAGAAATTCCTTTAGATTTTGTTGTAATGCTGGTTTTGTGGTGCTGAATTCTCTTAGCTTTGCTGGTCTGTAAAACTTGATTTCTCCTTCTAATCTGAATGAAAGCCTTGATGGGTAGAATAATCTTGGTTGTAGATTTTTTTCTTTTCTCACTTTATATCATGCCACTCCCTTCTGGCCTGAAGTTTCTGCTGAAAAATCAGCTGATAACCTTATGGGGGTTCCCTTGTATGTTATTTGTTGCTTTTCCCTTGTTTTTTAAAATATTTTTTCCTGGTCTTTAATTTTTGTCAGTTTGATTAATATGTGTCTCATTGTATTCCCCCCTGGATTTATCTTGTATGGGATTCTCTGTGCTTTCTGGACTAGAGTGAGTGTTTCCTTTCTCATGTTAGGGAATTTTCAACTGTAGTCTCTTCAAATATTTTCAGGCTTTTTCTCTCTCTCTTCTCCTTCTGGGACCCCTATATTGTGAATGTCAGTGTGTTTAATATTGTTTCAGAAGTATCTGAGACTGTCCTTATTTCTTTTCATTCTTTTTTATTTATTCTGTTCCATGGCAGTGATTTCCACCATTCTGACTTCCAGCTCACTTATTCATTCTTCTGTCTAGCAGTTATATTCGTTCTGGCAGTTATTCTGCTATTGATTCCTTCTAGTGTGTTTTTCATTCCAGTTATTGTATTGTTCATCTCTGATTGTTCTTTAAATCTTCTATCTCTTTGTTAAACATCTCTTGTAACTTCTCAGTCTGTGCCTCCATTCTTTTTCTGAGATCTTTTTTACTATCATTACTCTAAATTATTTTTCAGGTAAGTTGCCTATCTCCTCTTCATTTACTTGTTCTTGTGGGCTTTTATCTTGTTCCTTCATCTGAAACATATTACTCTGCCATCTCATTTTGTCTAAGTTTCTGTGTTGTGCTCTCCTTTCTGCTGACTGGAGGGTCATAGTTCCTCCTGCTTCTGGTATCTGCCCTCTGGTGGGTGAGTTTGGCTCTGAGTCTTGTGCAGGTGGCCTTGTGGGAGGGACTGGTGCCTTCCCTCTGGTTGGTGCTTCTGGTTTTTGTCCTTCTGTTGGGCAGGGCCTTATCAGTGGACATGTTTATAAGTGGCTGTGATCCCAGTATGGCTTAAGGCACTCAAGGATATTTTAGTATTTGCTGAATTTGAACTTGTTTAGTTCTAATTTGACTGGGATTTATATTTGAATTATTCTACCTGAAGATATAACTCTTAAATCACCAGCCTATGAAACTATCTAGCATGTACCAGCTTTGGTGTTTCATGGACTGCTGTTCTACATAGACTTCTTTGTTATAATCATTCCCTAGAATATACAGTTTAGTGCAGTTTCTTCAAAAGAAACTGCAGTTTCTTCAAAAACTTTCTTCAAAAAGTTACGCTGAGGATATTTGTAAAGAATTTAGCAGAACTCTGAGGCCTATATCAAGTACTTAATCAATGGAAGATAATTTTATCATTCATTACATATTTATTAATTATGAGCTTTTTTAGGTTAAAATTGTAGTATAGTGGGGTTTTTTTTCTAGTTTCTGCTTTATAACAAAGTGAATCAGTTATACATATACATCTGTTCCCATATCGCTTCCCTCTTGCATTTCCCTCCTTCCCACCCTCCCTATCCCACCCCTCCAGGCGATCACAAAGCACTGAGCTGATCTCCCTGTGCTAGGCGGCTGCTTCCCACTAGCTATCTACCTTAGGTTTGGTAGCGTATATATGTCCATGCCTCTCTCTCGCTTTGTCACAGCTTTCACTTCCCCCTCCCCATATCCTCAAGTCCATTCTCAAGTAAGTCTGTGTCTTTATTTCTGTTTTACCCCTAGGTTCTTCATGACATTTATTTTTCTTAAATTCCATATATATGTGCTAGCATTCGGTATTTGTCTTTCTCTTTCTGACTTATTTCACTCTGTATGACAGACTCTAAGTCTATCCACCTCATGACAAGTAGCTCAGTTTCATTTCTTTTTATAACTGAGTAATATTCCATTGTATATATGTGCCACATCTTCTTTATCCATTCTTATGATGATGGGAACTTAGGTTGTTTCCATCTCCGGGCTATTGTGAATAGAGCTGCAATGAATATTTTGGTACATGTCTCTTTTTTTTTTTATTTTTTTATTTTTTTTATTTTTTTATTTTTTTATTAGTTTCTGCTTTATAACAAAGTGAATCAGTCATACATATACATCTGTTCCCACATCCCTTCCCTCATGCATCTCCCTCCCTCCCACCCTCCCCATCCCACCCCTCCAGGCAGTCACAAAGCACCCAGCTGATCTCCCTGTGCTCTGTGGCTGCTTCCCACTATCTATCTACCTTACGTTTGGTAGTGTATATATGTCCATGCCTCTCTTTCGCTTTGTCACAGCTTACCCTTCCCCCTCCCCATATCCTCAAGTCCATTCTCAAGTAGGTCTGTGTCTTTATTTCTGTCTTACCCCTATGTTCTTCATGACATTTTTTTTTCTTAAATTCCATATATATGTGTCAGCATACAGTATTTGTCTTTCTCTTTCTGGCTTACTTCACTCTGTATGACAAACTGTAGGTACATCCACCTCATTACAAATAGCTCAATTTCATTTCTTTTTATGGCTGAGTAATATTCCATTGTATATATGTGCCACATCTTCTTTACCCATTCATCCGATGATGGACACTTAGGTTGTTTCCATCTCCGGGCTATTGTAAATAGGGCTGCTATGAACATTTTGGTACATGTCTCTTTTTGAATTATGGTTTTCTCAGGGTATATGCCCAGTAGTGGGATTGCTGGGTCATATGGTAGTTCTATTTGTAGTTTTTAAGGAACGTCCATAGTGTTCTCTGTAGTGGCTGTAGCAATTCACATTCCCACCAGCAGTGCAAGAGTGTTCCCTTTTCTTCACACCCTTTCCAGCATTTATTGTTTCTAGATTTTTTGATGATAGCTATTCGGACTGGTGTGAGATGATATCTCATTGTAGTTTTGATTTGCATTTCTCTAACGATTAATGATGTTGAGCATTCTTTCCTGTGTTTGTTGGCAGTCTGTATATATTCTTTGGAGAAATGTCTATTTAGGTCTTCTGCCCATTTTTGGATTGGGTTGTTTGTTTTTTTGCTTTGAGCTGTATGAGCTGCTTATAAATTTTGGAGATTAATCCTTTGTCAGCTGCTTCATTTGCAAATATTTTCTCCCATTCTGAGAGTTGTCTTTTGGTATTGTTTATGGTTTCCATTGATGTGCAAAAGCTTTGAATTTTCATTAGGTCCCATTTGTTTATTTTTGTTTCCATTTCCCTAGGAGGAGGGTCGAAAAGGATCTTGCTGTGATTTATGTCATAGAGTGTTCTGCCTATGTTTTCCTCTAAGAGTTTGATAGTTTCCCACCTTACATTTAGGTCTTTAATCCATTTTGAGCTTATTTTTGTGTATGGTGTTAGGGAGTGATCTAATCTCATACTTTTACATGTCCCTGTCCAGTTTTCCAAGCACCACTTATTGAAGAGGCTGTCCTTTCTCCACTGTACATTCCTGCCCCCTTTATCAAAGATAAGGTGACCATATGTGCGTGAGTTTATCTCTGGGATTTCTATCCTGTTCCATTGATCTTTCTTTCTGTTTTTGTGCCAGTACCATCCTGTCTTGATTAATGTAGCTTTGTAATACAGTCTGAAGACGGAGCCTGATTCTTCCAGCTCGGTTTTTCAACCTCAAGATTGCTTTGGCTATTCTGAGTCTTTTGTGTTTCTATACAAATTGTGAAATTTTTTGTTTTAGGTCTGTGAAAAATGCCAGTGGTAGTTTGATAGGGATTGCATTGAATGTGTAGATTGCTTTGGGTAGTAGAGTCATTTTCACAATATTGATTCTTCCAATCCAGGAGCATGGTATATCTCTCCATCTATTTGTATCATCTTTAATTTCTTTCATCAGTGTCTTATAATTTTCTGCATACAGGCCTTTTGTCTCCTTAGGTAGGTTTATTCCTAGATATTTTATTATTTTGGTTGCAATGGTAAATGGGGGTGTTTTCTTGATTTCACTTTCAGATTTTTCATCATTAGTGTACAGGAATGCCAGAGATTTCTGTGCATTAATTTTGTATCCTGCTACTTTACCAAATTCATTGATTAGCTCTAGTACTTTTCTGGTAGCATCTTTAGGATTCTCTATGTATAGTATCATGTCATCCGCAAACAGTGACAGCTTTATTTCTTCTTTTCCAATTTGGATTCCTTTTATTTCCTTTTCTTCTCTGATTGCTGTGGCTAAAACTTCCAAAACTATGTTGAATAAGAGTGGTGAGAGTGGGCAGCCTTGTCTTCCTCCTGATCTTAGTGGAAATGGTTTCAGTTTTTCACCATTGAGGACGGTGTTGGCTGTGTGTTTGTCATATATGGCCTTTATTATGTTGAGGAAAGTTCCCTTTATGCCTACTTTCTGCAGGGTTTCATCATAAATTGGTGTTGAATTTTGTGAAAGCTTTCTCTGCATCTATTGAGATGATCATATGGTTTTTCTCCTTCAATTTGTTAATGTGGTGTATCACATTGATTGATTTGCATATATTGAAGAATCCTTTCATTCCTGGAATAAACCCCACTTGATCATGGTGTATGATCCTTTTAATGTGTTGTTGGATCCTGTTTGCTAGTATTTTGTTGAGGATTTTTGCATCTATGTTCCTCAGTGATATTGGCATGTAGTTTTCTTTCTTTGTGACATCCTTGTCTGGTTTTGGTATCAAGGTGATGGTGGCCTCATAGAATGAGTTTGGGAGTGTTCTTCCCTCTGCTATATTTTGGAAGAGTTTGAGAAGGATAGGTGTTAGCTCTTCTCTAAATGTTTGAAAGAATTCATCTGTGAAGCCATCTGGTCCTTGTCTTTTGTTTGCTGGAAGATTTTTAATCACAGTTTCAATTTGAGTGCTTGTGATTAATCTGTTCATATTTTATATTTCTTCCTTATTCAGTCTTGGCATGTTGTGCATTTCTAAGAATGTGTCCATTTCTTCCAGGTTGTCCATTTTATTGGCATAGAGTTGATTGTAGTAATCTCTCATGATTGTTTGTATTTCTGCAGTGTCAGTTGTTACTTCTTCTTTTTCATTTGTAATTCTATTGATTTGAGTCTTCTCCCTTTTTTTCTTGATGAGTCTGGCTAATGGTTTATCAATTTTGTTTATCTTCTCAAAGAACCAGCTTTTAGTTTTATTGATCTTTGCTATCATTTCCTTCATTTCTTTTTCATTTATTTCTGATCTGATCTTCATGATTTCTTTCCTTCTGCTAACCTTGGGGGTTTTTTGTTCTTCTTTCTCTAATTGCTTTAGGTGCAGGGTCAGGTTGCTTACTCGAGATGTTTCCTGTTTCTTAAGGTGGGATCGTATTGCTATAAACTTCCCCCTTAGAACTGCTTTTGCTGCATACCATAGGTTTTGGTTCGTCGTGTCTCCATTGTCATTTGTTTCTAGGTATTTTTTTATTTCCTCTTTGATTTCTTCAGTGATCACTTCGTTATTAAGTAGTGTATTGTTTAGCCTCCATGTGTTTGTATTTTTTACAGATCTTTTCCTGTAATTGATATCTTGTCTCATAGCACTGTGGTCGGAAAAGATACTTGATCCAATTTCAATTTTCTTAAATTTACCAAGTCTTGATTTATGACCCAAGATATGATCAATCCTGGAGAATGTTCCATGAGCACTTGAGAACAATGTGTATTATGTAGTTTTTGGATGGAATGCCCTATAAATATCAATTAGGTCCCTCTTATTTAATGTATAATTTAAAGCTTGTGTTTCCTTATATATTTTCATTTTGGATAATTTGTCCATTGGTGAAAGTGGGGTGTTAAAGTCCCCTACTATGTGTGTGTTACTGTTGATTTCCCCTTTTATGGCTGTTAGTATTTGCCTTATGTATTGAGGTGCTCCTATGTTGGGTGCATAAATATTTACAATTGTTATCTCTTCTTCTTGGATTGATCCCTTAATCATTATGTAGTGTACTTCTTTGTCCCTTCCAATAGTCTTTATTTTAAAGTCTATTTTGTCTGATATAAGAATTGCTACTCCAGCTTTCTTTTGATTTCAATTTGCATGGAATATCTTTTTCCATCCCCTTACTTTCAATCTCTATGTGTCTCTAGGCCTGAAGTGGGTCTCTTGTAGACAGCATATATATGGGTCTTGTTTTTGTATCCATTCATCCAATCTGTGTCTTTTGGTGGGAGCATTTAGTCATTTACATTTAAGGTAATTATCGACACATATGTTCCTATTCCCATTTCCTTCATTGTTTTGGGTTCTTTATTGTAGGTATTTTCCTTCTATTGTGTTTCTTGCCTAGAGAAGTTCCTTTAGCATTTGTTATAAAGCTGGTTTGGTGGTGCTGAACTCTCTCAGCTTTTGCTTGTCTGTAAAGGTTTTAATTTCTCCATGAAATCTGAATGAGATCCTTGCTGGGTAGAGTAATCTTGTTTCCAGGTTTTTCTCCTTCATCACTTTAAATATGCCCTGCCACTCCCTTCTGGCTTGGAGACTTTCTGCTGAGAGATCAGCTGTTAACCTGTTGGGGATTCCCTTGTGTGTTATTTGTTGTTTTTCCCTTGCTGCTTTTAATATGTTTTCTTTGTGTTTAATTTCTGACATTTTGATTAATATGTGTCTTGGCCTATTTCTCCTTGGATTTGTTCTGTATGGGACTCTCTGTGCCTCCTGGACTTGATTATTTCCTTTCCCATATTAGAGAATTTTTCAACTATAATCTCTTCAAATGTTTTCTCAGTCCCTTTCTTTTTCTCTTCTTCTTCGGGAACCCCTATAATTCTAATGTTGGTGCATTTAATGTTGTCCCAGTGGTCTCTGAGACTGTCCTCAGTTCTTTTCATTCTTTTTTCTTTATTCTGCTTTGAATCAGTTATTTCCACTATTTTATCTTCCACATCACTTATCCCTTCTTCTGCCTCAGTTATTCTGCTATTGATCCCATCTAGAGTATTTTTAATTTCATTTATTGTATTGCTCATTGCTGCTTGATTCATCTTTAGTTCTTCTAGGTCTTTGTTAACTGTTTGTTGCATTTTTTCTATTCTATTTCCTAGATTTTGTCTCATCTTTACTATCATTATTCTGTATTCTTTTTCAGGTAGACTGCCAATTTCTCCTTCATTTGTTAGGTCTGGTGGGTTTTTATCTTGTTCCTTCACATGCTGTGAGTTTTACTGTCTTCTCATTTTGCTTATCTTACTATGTTTGGGGTCTCCTTTTTGCAGGCTGCAGGTTCATAGTTCCCGTTGTTTTTGGTGTCTGTCCCCAGTGGCTAAATTTTTTTCAGTGGGTCGTTTAGGCTTCCTGTTGGAGGGGACTAGTACCTGTGTTCTGGTGGATGAGGCTGGATCTTGTCTTTTTTGTTGGCAGGTCCACATCTGGTGGTGTGTTTGGGGGTTTCTGTGGCCTTATGTTTTTAGGCAACCTCTCTGCTAATGGGTGGGGTTGTGCTCCTGTAATGCTAGTTGTTTGGCATAGGGTTTCCAGCACTGTAGCTTGCTGGTCATTGAGTGAAGCTGAATACTGTTGTTGAGATGGAGAACTCTAGGAGATTTTTGCCATTTGATATTATGTGGAGCTGGGAGGTCTCTTGTGGACCAGTGTCCTGAAGTTGGCTCTCCCACCTCAGAGGCACAGCACTGACTCCTGGCTGCAGTACCAAGAGCCCTTCATCCACCCAGCTCAAAATAAAAGGGAGAAAATATAGGAAGAAAAAATAGTAGATGTAGAAAGAAAGAAAGAAGGAAAGAAAGGAGGGAGGGAGGGAGGAGGGAAGGTAGGAATAAAGAAAGAGAAGATAAAGTAAAATAGAATAAAGTATGATAAAATATAATAGAGTTATTAAAATAAAAAATAATTGTTAAAAAAAATTTTTTAAAAACGGATGGATAGAACCCTGGGACAAATGGTGGAAGCAAAGCTATACAGACAAAATCTCACACCGAAGCATACACATACACATTCACAAAAAGAGGAAAAAGGGAAAAAGTCATAAATCTTGCTCTCAAAGTCCACCTCCTCAATTTGGGATGATACCTTGTCTATTCATATATTCCACAGTTGCAGGGTACATCAAGTTGATTGTGCAGCTTTAATCTGCTGCTTCTGAGACTGCTGGGAGAGATTTCCCTTTCTCTTCTTTATTCTCACAGCTCCCGGATCTCAGCTTTGAAATTGGCCCCGCCTCTGCATGTAGGTCGCTGGAGGACATCTGTTCTTCACTCAGACAGGACGGGGTTAAAGGAACAGTTGCTTCAGGGTCTCTGGTTCACTCAGGCCGGGGGTAGGGAGGGGTACGGAGTTCGGGGCGAGCCTGTGGTGGCAGAGGCCAGCGTGACGTTGCACCAGCTCGAGGTGCGCCGTGCGCTCTCCTGGGGAAGCCGTCCCTGGATCCCGGGACCCCGGCAGTGGTGGGCTGCACAGGCTCCCTGGAAAGCGGGCGTGGACAGTGACCTGTGCTTGCACACAGGCCTCTTGGCGGCAGCAGCAGCAGCCCCTGCGTCCCACGCCCGTTTCTGGGGTCCACGGTTTTAGCCGCAGCTTGTGCCCGTCTCTGGAGCTCCTTTAAGCAGCGCTCTTAATCCCCTCTCCTCGCGCACCAGGAAACACAGAGGGAGCAAAAAGTCTCTTGCCTCTTCTGCAGGTCCAGACTTTTTCCCAGTCTCCCTCCCGGCCAGCTGTGGTGCACTAACCCTTTCAGGCTGTGTTCACACCACCAACCCTAGTTCTCTCCCTGCAGTCCGTCCAAAGCCCGAAACCCAAGCCTCAGCTCTCAGCCCTGCCTGCCCCGGCGGCCGAGCAGACAAGCCTCTCGGGCTGGTGAGTGCAGGTCAGCACCAATCCTCTGTGTAGGAATCTCTCCGCTTTGCCCTCTGCTCCCCTGTTGCTGTGCTCTCCCCTGCTACTCCGAAGCTTTCCCCCTCCACCACCCGCAGTTTCTGCCCATGAAGTGGCTTCCTAGTGTGTGGAAACCTTTCCTCCTTCATGGCTCCCTCCCACTGATGCAGGTCTCGTCCCTATCCTTTTGTCTCTGTTTATTCTTTTTTCTTTTGCCCTACCCAGGTACGTGGGGGAGTTTCTTGCCTTTTTGGGGGGTCTGAGGTCTTCTGCCAGCATTCAGTAGATGTTCTATAGGAGTTGTTCCATGTGTAGATGAATTTCTGGTGTATCTGTGGGGAGGAAGGTGATCTCCGCGTCTTACTCTTCCGCCATCTTCCCCTCTCTTTGAACTATTTTTAAAATAGCTTTTTCTTTGCTTATTACTTTAAATTTCTATACTTACCTACATATTTTATCTAAATATGCTGAGACAAGTGTGGAAAATTAAGGTGAATTAGATGCTATTTTTGACTTCCATTAACTTTTAGAGTGATACTAATCCCCTGGTTTATATCCTTCTTGTCCTCAGCGTGACTCTATTATCTGCTACCAAACCTGTGTCACTTCACACATTAATTCATATATGACACAGTTATTTAGGCTCATCTATTTACTGAGAATTATGGTTAATGTTAGGATATAATGTTATATGAAAATGATAATCAAGATCAATAGCATTTAATGAGCAAGTACTATGAGTCAGGCTGTAAATTAGATGAACTGTTTAACTTAATATTCACAGCATACTTATGAAGTAAGTTTCTACATTGCTATTCCAAGTTGAGAAATGAGACAACTGTGCACAAATTGTGTTAAATAATCAGTCTGAGGATATAAAGTAACTATTAGAGATGGACCTCATATTCAAGAATATCTGCATCAAAAGTTCACATTAATCAGACTGACCATCCTTGCCCTTGAAAGGACATGACAAACTTGACAGAGCATGTGGGGTCTGATGGGAATTTCAAAGCCTTAGAATTAGGTACCTAGGAGACTAGAAAGATTTCTACTATACACTGATGTTTTTATCAGGCTACTGAACAATATTAGATTGGTAGGAGTGAGGTGAGTGGTAAAGTTTTTTCCACTGTAGTCCCCACTTCCTTCACAAAAACTTCCTTGACCCAAGTCAATAACCAATGTACAGTCTTTCCACATTTGAATTTTTGCAATGTCTTATTACTTAGGAAATAGATCTTTATATTAGACACAAATTTTTCAAGTATGTATTTATTGGCCCATTTAAATTGCAGTTCTTTGAAGACTGGGCCTATCTTAAGTGTTTTTTGTAGATCTCTATCCAGGAATATTTCTCAGAAAATATATTAAAATAATAGTTCAATTCAATTATATTCTCACTATGAGTAATATTCTGGGCACCCACTAATTATCTTCCTATAGATACAAATATATATATAAGATATTGTTCTTGCTGCCATGACAGTTCTAGTTTCTCTCATGATAGAGAATATTTACCTAACAGGAAGCCTTACGCTTTCAGTATTTCCAACATTTTGCTCTGCTCCATCCACAATTTAACTTAGTGTGAGATTTCAAAGTGCCAAGAACTGAGGCTGATATGGAGTATTTCCAGTAATGTGACTGGATTTGAAGGCCTTTCAGAGATCCCTGTTAAAACTGTTTTATTCACTTAGCAACAGTGATTTCTTTAACAGATACAGTTAATATTGAACAGTTTGGAGCCAAGAGAATTGATTTTGTTAAACCTTTTATTCTTTTAACAGCAATTCTCTTAAGTGGGCTTCAGTGAACTACTTTTTTAATGCAGCTATTACCAGGGACAGCCTCAAAATAACTGGGGCCTCAGCCAAGGAATTTTTTAACTACAGTGAGGGATGTAGCCCTCCTGAAGGAGGTGTTTTTTTACCCCAGCACTGGAGATAATAATCAAAAGCATAGTATTTGTCTTCCTTTAAAACTGGACAACATAAATTAAAGCTCTTAAGAGAAATGGTGGGGATTTTTCTTGGAAAATTTGTGAGGGGATTAGTTTTGCTCTTTTTGTTTGCTGTTGTGGCAATTAGTATCATAGGGCCTATTCTGTCACAACCAATACAGTAGATGTATGTTCTACCAATCTTTTTTCCAACAAAAATATTCTTCCTGGATGTCAAAGAAGGCTCCTCACTAAAGATGGTGTTGGTGTTGGGTCTTCCAAAATAGACAAGAATTGACCACTTAGAGAAGGAAAAAGATCATCAGTCACTTATAAGGTCTAAGAAAATCATAGTTTAAATGAAGTGTTTGACTAATATACAACAGGGATCGAAAACAAAACATATAAGATTATTTTGAGATGAGAAATTTACAGAGGAGAAAAAATCAAAAGTTATCAAGGACATGAAAATATGTTGAAACTTGTCACTAAGAAGAAAAGTTAAAATTTCAAAAATTAGGTATCACAACATCAGTTAAATTGCAAGATAGTGACAAGTAAGTTGGGATATGATAAAGCTTATAAGTTTCTGGTAATAGGAAATAGTTGTCACTATTCTGAAGAATATAACAGATGTTATGAATTAAAATATTCATACACCAATGTCCCACTTTTCCTATGAAGAAGAAACTGATATTAGATTAAAGCTCCTAGCAAGAGATAAGAATAAAAAGCAGTGAACATGGGACTTCCCTGGTGGTCCTGTGGCTAAGATGCCATGCTTCCACTGCAGGGGGCATGGGTTCAGTCCCTGGTCAGAGAACAAAGATCTCACATGCTGCATGGTGCAGCCACCAGGAAAAAAAAAAGCAATGAACAACTGTTTGAAAGAATGAAAAAGCAGCAGAATAAGCAGAACTTGAGTAGACAGGGTGAAGAAAAAGACATTCTAAGGTGAGTTTAACATTCTGTACATGACTTCCCCTTGAGCAATTCGCTAACTTCTAAGTTGCACATTGATGTGGTTAGATCAAAACAAAACAAAGCAAAACAAAACAAACAAACAAAAATAAACAGAAAGCAACTTTTAAGGGACTAAAAAACAATATATATATTTGGAGTTTAGAATAATTAAGAAATTAGAGCCATCTGTGTTTAAAAAATCTAGGTTTTAGTTGTAACTTTGGAAGAAGTATGAACAGGTATTAATAACAAACTACAATTAGACCATGCCCATACCTTCTCTACAACATATTAAAAAAGTAAAAGCTCTCTTGAAATAATGTAACAACATTTAGAGCCTCAATATTTTTTTCTTATATATTTTACAGCCTAAAAACAAAATTTGCCAGACATACTAGGAAAAAGGAACAAATGACCAAAATCCAAGTGAAAAAGTCAACAAATTTAAGCTAATGAATGATCCAGATATTAGAGTTCAGGCACAAACTTTAAAATAAATCTGATAAATACCTTAAAAATACATTTTAAAAGATATCAGATACCAGGCATTTATACAACAAAAAATGAAAATCCTAGAGTTTAAAATGTCAGTACAACTAAGAATTCAATACATGAGCTTAATGGTAGAAAATATCAGTATTGAAGCATAGTAACTACAAAAAGTAATTACACTTAAATTGATAAAAACGTATAAGACATCATGGAGATATCTAATATGTATGTGATTCCAATCCAAGAAATAAAGGAGATACTTGATAAAATATCTAAAGATATATTTGCCAAGAATTTTCCAAAACTGATGAAAGACATAAAGCCAAAGAATGAAGAAGATATACAGTTATCAAGTAGTGTAAACTGGGAGAATGATATACTTAAGCACTTTAGAGAAAATTTCTAGAACCCAAAGATAAATTTAAAAGTTTAAGAAATCAGCCAGATAAAAGAAAGCATTTACCTTCAAAGCTATAACAAAAACATTATTGCTGACGTTTCAACTCAAACAATGGAATCTATAAAATACTGGAATGCCTGTTTTAAAGGGTAGAGGGAAAATAGTGGTCCCATTTGAATGCCATACCTAGTGAGAATAAGCTTCAAGAATGAACATAAAATAGAGAAACATTAGGAATAACAAATTACCAAAGTAGGTCTGCATAAAAGTAAGTATCTTACCTAAGGGACTTTTTTCATATAGAAAAAATAAGATTTCAGAGAGAAGAATAGTAATAGAGAAACAAATTAAAAACAAGTAAAGGGTTAACTTTTTATATAGATAAACTTAAATATATATTTACTATTTAAAATAATAATTATATCTTCTGGAATTATATGCTGAATTTACAGAACTAATAACAATAGAAAAATACAGAAATATAGGCAAACGTGTTGAATGGACATTTCACAAAAAAGGATATTAAAACAAGGTAAGGTACTCTATATCATCATTCATTAGGGAAATACAAATTAAAACCATACTAATATATTACTACATCTTTACCAGAATAACTAGAAGTAAGACCAAAGCAAACAAAACAATGACAGTTTTATGATTCAAAGTATTAGGATTTGGAGCAACTACAACTCTCAGCACTGCTTATAAGAATATTATTTTATTTTTGAACAAAATTTTTTTTTTGTGGTACGTGGGCTTCTCACTGTTGTGGCCTCTCCCGTTGTGGAGCACAGGCTCTGGATGCGCAGGCTTAGCAGCCATGGCTCACAGGCCTAGCCACTCCGTGGCATGTGGGATCTTCCCGCACTGGGGCACGAACCTATGTCCCCTGCATCAGCAGGCGGACTCTCAACCACTGCACCACCAGGGAAGCCCTGAACAAATTTTTGACAACGACTTTAGAGGTGAAAATATTTCTGCCTTGGCCTAGAAATTCCACTCATACAGACTACATAAATATGAGAAACCAAAGACATATACAAAGATATTCCTAGTAACATTATTCATAACAGCAGATAACTGAAAACAACTCAAATACCCATCCATACTAGAATGTATAAAGAAATACTGGTATGTTCATAAAATGCTGTACTATACAGTTTCAAAGAATGAACTACTGTTTTATGCAAGGACATTAATAAATCTTGAAGTCAATATGTAGAGAGAAGTCAACTGCAAATGTTCATATATTATTTTGTTCATTACATAAATTAAATTTAAAAACAAACAAAACAAAATCTATATTGACTGAAATCAGAGTAGTGATTAACTTTGGTAGAGATAATGACCAGAAGGGACAAAAGGGAAGCCTCTGTGTTGGTAATGTGCTATATCTTGGTATGTGTGGTGGTTACATGGATGTGTTACTTTATTATATCATGTATATTATTTTATGCTTGAATAATAAAATTTAAATGTATGGACTCACTTACAAAATAGATACTAGTATTCCAATTTTATGGATGAAGAATCTGGAATTAAATAAGTTGTACACTTTATTTTCCCAATAGAGTGAAAGAAATGGTCTTCAAGAGAGCCATTTCCAAATTTTACCTAAGTTCATCTTCTTTCTACTTTATCATACCAGTTCTCTGACAAACTCCAATAAAGTTCTCATTGTGCATCCAGAAACTCTAAATACCCCATATTGCTCTGCCCTCTAGCATCTATGTTTTGTTTGTTTTTAAATCTCTGCTGTCACATCTTTCTGACCCCTTGCTATCAAGGCCTTCAAGTTATAGCTGATCCTTATTTTCCCTAGGACCCCTCTCTACTCCTGAGATCTGACAATGTCAGAAAGATTACAAACCAGTAGAGAGAGCTACTGAATTTTTCCACATGGTACCTCTAACCTATGCATACAACAGTATCAAAATGTGATTACCATACATTCACCTGCACTTATAGTGTATAGAGGTAAGATCAGCTTGGCACAAGGCCAATCTTATGTATAGGCAGAATAGACAATTATCATCACATAATTCATGAACTCTGAGTATTTCTTATGTTCAAAAAATATTCCTTAAGTGTCCCCAAATAGCTGAGAATAAAGCACAATTAATTCCTTACTTTATCATTTATTTTGTATTTTTATGTCCTTGATTGAAATGCAAATTCCTTGGTGAGTTTATCTGTGTATGTGATTTAGATGGACAGGGACATGTTAAATAGAAAGGTGATATAGGTCAAATAATACAAGAGTTTAAACCAGTGCTTTCAAACTCTATGGTACATAAGAGTCATTTGGGAAAATGCTGAAATACAGATTTTGGGAGTCCATATTCACAGTACCTGATTTAGTAGGGCAAGGCAGTGGTCCAGGAATAGGCAAGGTTACCTGACACCACAGGTATTATGCTGCAGATAATTGTGGACCTTATTTTGATAGTCACTCTGACATTTTATTACTAAAATTCAGCAAGTATTTAACAAGATTCTGAAAGCAAGCCCCTGGTAAAGACAGGATGAGTGGCATGATGGGAAGAAGGATACCAGAAAAATGGGAATGGTTGGATTTATCTCTAGCCAAGATAAATTTACCCACTTCACAAGAGCTAAGCCTGCACCTAAGGAATCATATAATTTTTTCTCAATACTGTGTATTAAAATAATTACAAGTTTTCCTACTTTACACATAAAATAAAAAGAAAACCGCCATTCTTAAAGTCAAAGAGAATGAAATGACTTTTTTTTTTTTCTTAATGAGGTCTTTACTGGGCTTTATGTTATTTTCATGGCAAATACAAATTTATACCTGATGATAAATGAATGTTCTCCTCTAATGCCTCCCAGAGGAGTTAGCAAATAATAAGATTGTAGATATTGTGTAATAAAGAACAGAAGAAGGTCTTGACAAGTTTCTACCTTTTATTTTTTCATTAAATAACAAGAGAATTCTGTTCATTATTTCACTGTTCCAGTCATGAGACACGGCATTACCTGAAACACTGATAGATCCTTTTCCCTTTTGTACAAAAGTTCCTTTCAAAAGTTCAAGCTGAAGATATCTCCTAAAGTCCAATAGAACAACTTAACATGGCATGAGTGCTAGAAGATAACTTGTAGTATCTGAGTTAAATTTTGGGATACATGACCTTGCTAAATGCTATACAATTTTGCTATATGAATTGAGTTGCATCATTTATCATTTCTGACAATGGGCTTCATCTTCTACATAATGGAGTAATAAGGCTGGCACTCACAGCAGTGTAGACAGATTCCACTGAGATAATTAATGTACCTTAAAGTTCTTTATAAACTAAAATGACCAGTACAAATATATATATATATTATATAATATATATATATATTTGCTTTTTAAACTTCTTTATTGTGACAATAGACATACTGTAAATTGCATATATTTAAAGTGTACAATTTGATGTTTTGACTTATGAAATTATCATACCATCAAGATAAGACATCTACCTTCCTCAAAATTTTTCTAATTCCCCCCTTGTAATCCCTCCTTTTTGTCCCTGCCCACCCCACTTCCATCCTCTAGCAGCCACTGTTCTGCTTTTTTTTTTTTGCCACTAGCATTTCTAGAGCTTTATGTAAATTGAATCATTCAGTAATAATATCTAGTTTCCTTAATTTACCAGGTTGTTTGTTATGTCAAGAATCCATTCTTTTTTAAGTGACAAATAGTATTCCATTGTATGGATACACAGAAACTTATCCATTTACCTGCTGGTGGAAATTTTGTTTGTTTCCATTTTTTGTCAATTACCAATATAACAGTTATTAACATTTCTTGTAAAAGCCCTCCAATAAACTACGTTTTTATTAACTGGGTAAATACATAGTAGCAGCTGGGCTGTATGGTAGGTAGTATGTGGTTATGTTTTTTTGAAACTGCCAAGGTATTTTCTACAATGATTTTAAGAATTTACATTTACCTTATTGGTGTCTGAGATTTCTGTTGTTCTATATACTTGCCATGATTTGACTAGGTTTGTCTTTATTTTTAAACTTTATAATAGATGTGTAGTTAGATAACTCATTGTGGCTTTGATTTGCATTTCTCTAATGACTAAGGATACTGAGCATTTTCTTTTCTGTTTTTTGTTTGTTTGTTTTTGTTGGCGAGGTTTCTTTGATGCAGTGTCTCTTCAAATATTTTGCTCATTATAAAAATTGAGTTGCTTATTTTGTTCTTATTTAGTTGACAGCTTTTCAAACATTCTTGATACGTCTCTCATTTTATATGATTTACAAATATCTTCTCCCAGAATGCACACTGCCTTTGCATTCTCTTAATAGTCATTCAAAGAACAACCTTTTGATGATATCCAATGTAGCAAGTTTTTCCTTTCTTTTTGAAGTATTCTGACCAACCATATTATATTAATTTCAGGTGTACAACATAGCAATTTGATATTTTTATACATTATATACCATGCGAAATTATTATAAAATATTGACTATATTCCCGGTGCTATGCTTTACATATCTGTGACTTATTTACTTAATGCTGGTAGTTTATACCTCTTAATCCCCTTCATCTATTTCACCCCTCCCCTAATCTCTCTACCCTCTGGCAAGCACTAGTGTGTTCTCAATATCTGTGGGCCTGTTTCTGTTTTATTTGTTTGTTTGTCTTGGTTTTTAGGTTACACATATAAGTGAAAACATACATATTTGTCTTACTCCTTATGACTTATTTCCCTAAGCATAATACCTTCCATCTCCAACCATATTGTCATAAATGGCAAGATTTCATTCATTCTTATGGCTGAGTAATATTCCAGAGTATATATACCATATTTTGATCCATTAACCTATTGGTGGACCCTTAGGTTGCTTCTGTGTGTTGACTATTGTAAATAAAGCTGCTACGAACATTGAGGTGCATAGATTTTTTGAATTAGTGTTTTTACTTTCTTTGGATAAATAGCCAAGAGTGGAATTACTGGATTGTATGGTATTTCTATTTCTTTTTTTCTTTTTCTTTTGGCTGCACTGCACAGCTTGTAGGGTCATTAGTTTCCCCACCAGGTCTTGAACCCAGGCCATGACAGTGAAAGCACTGAGTCTTAACCACTGGACCACCAGGGAATTCCCTCATTTTTAACTTTTTAAGAAAACTCCATAGTGTTTTCCATTGTAGCCTCACCAATTTACATTTCCACCAGCAGTGCACAAGGATTCTCTTTTCTCCATATTCTTACCAACAATCAATTTTCTGATCTTGTTTTATGTTAGTTCTTAGTATATTTTGGATATTAACTCATTATCAGATATATTATTCACAAATATCTTCTCCCATTCAGTAGTAGGACTTTTCATTTTGTTGACAGTTCCCTTTGCTGTGAAAATATTTTTAGTTTGATGTAGTCCCATTTACTTATTTTTACTTATGTTTACCTTGCCTGAGGAAACAGATCCAAAACATATTGCTAAGACTAATGTCAAAGAGCATCCTGCCAGTTTTTTTCTGGAAGTTTTATGGTTTCAGGTCTTACATTTAAGTTTTTCATCCAATTTTAGCTTTTTTGTGTGTGTGTGGTGTGGAAAAGTAGTCCAGTTTGATTCTTTTGCATGTAGCTATCCAGTTTTCCTAACCTCATTTATTGAAGAGGCTGTATTTTATACTCATCACATATTTTTCCTCCTTTGTCATAGATTAATTGATCATATTAGTGTGGGTTTATTTCTGTGCTCTCTATTCTATTTTATTGATTCATGTGTCTGTTTTTGTGCCAGCACAATACTGTTTTGATTACTATAGTTTTGTCCTATAATTTGAAGTCAGTGTGATAGCTCTAGCTTTGTTCTTCTTTCTCAAGATTGTTTTGGCTATTTGGAGTCTTTTTTATTACCATACAAACTTTTAAATTATTTGTTCAAATTCTGTGAAAAATGCCATTGGTATTTGATAGAAATTGCATGGATTCTGAAGGTTGCTTTTGGTAGTATGTATATTTTAACAATATTAATTATTCTAATCTCTGACCACAAAATATCTTTCCATTTATTTGTATCATCTTCAATTTCTTTCATTGATGTCTCATAGTTTTCAGAGAAGAGGTCTTTCATCTCCTTGGTTAAATTTATTTCCAAGTATTTTATTCCTTTTGATTTAATTGTAAATGAGGTTGTTTTTTGATTTTTCTTTCTGATAGTTCATTATTAGTATTTAGAAATACAACAGATTTGTGTATTAATTTTATATTCTGCATCTTTACTGAATTCTAATAGTTTTGGGGTTGAGACTTTAGGGTATTTTACATATATTATCATGTTGCTTGCAAATAGTGACAGTTTAACTTCTTCCCTTCCAGTTTGGATGCCTTTTATATGATTGCTGTGATTAAGATTTCCATTACTACGTTAACTAGAAGTGGCAAGAGTGGGCATCCTTGACTTGGTCCTCATCTTAGATGAAAGAGTGTAGCTTTCTATCATTGAGTATAACATTAGCTGAGGGTTTGTCCTAAATGTCCTCTATTATATGAGGTACATTCTCTCCTACCAAATTTGTTGAGAATTTTTATCATGAATGGTATTGAATTTTGCCAAATTCTTTCCTGCATCTATTGAGATGATCATTTTTTATTTATTTATTTATTTTTTGGCAGTATGCGGGCCTCTCACCGCTGTGGCCTCTCCCATTACGGAGCACAGGCTCTGGATGCGCAGGCTCAGTGGCCATGGCCCACGGGCCCAGCCGCTCCGCAGCACATGTGATCCTCCCGGACTGGGGCACGAACCTGTGTCTCCTGCATCGGCAGGCGGACTCCCAACCACTGCGCCACCAGGGAAGCCCGATCATATTATTTTTATCCTTTGTTAATGTTGTACATCACATTGATTGATCTGTGGATATTGAAGCATCCTTGCATCCTTGGAATAAGTCTCTGTCCAATCATAATGTATGAGTTTTTAAATGTATTTTTGAATTCAATTTGCTAATATTTTATTGAGAATTTTTGCGTCTATGTTCATCAGGGTTTTGGCTAGTAATTTTTTTTGTAGTGTTTTTGTCTGGTTTTGACATCAAGATAATGCTCTCCTCATAGAATGAGTTTGGAACTGTTCCCTCCTCTTCAATTTTTTTGAAGAAATAGTCTGAGAAGGGTAGGTATTAACCCTTCTTTAAGTGTTTGGTAGAATTCCCCCAGAAAGCTATATAGTCCTGGACTTTTGTTTGTTGAGAGGTTATTATTATTATTATTTAGTTTCATTAATCAGTCTGTTCAGATTTTCTATTTCTTTCTTATTCAGTATTTGTATATTGTAATGTTTTTAGGAACTTATCCATTTCTTCTAGGTTGCCCAATTTTTTGGCATGTAATTGTTCATAGTATTCTGTTATGATTGTTTATATTTTTGTGGTATTTGTTGTAATGTCTCCTCTTTCATTTCTAACTTTATTTGGGCCCGCTTTTGTTTTTTTCTTGATGAGTCTGACTGAAGGTTTATCAATTTTGTTTATCTTTTCAAAGGACCAGCTCTTAGTTTTATTGATCTCTACTATTTTTTTTTTGGTCTTTGCTTCTTTTATTTCTACTCTGATATTTATTATTTTCTTCCTTCTATTAACTTTGTTTCTTCTTCTTTTTCTAATTCCTTTATGTTGAAAGTTAGGGATTATTTTTGTTTCTTGTGATTAACCTGTATCACTATAAACTTTCCTCTTACAATTGGTTTTGCTGTGTCCCATACATATTGAAAAGTGTTTTTCTTATTTTTATTTGTTTGAAGGTATTTTTAAATTTCTCCATTGATCCATTGCTCTTTAGTAATACGTTGTTTAGTCTCCATGTGTTGTTTTTTCTTGCAGTTTTCTTCCTGTAATTGATTCTAGTTTCAACGGTTGTGATTGGAAAAGTTGCTTGATACATTTTCAAATTTCTTAAATTTATTGAGACTTCTTCTGTGGCCTATCATGTGATCTATTCTTGAGGATGTTCCATATGCACTTGAAAACAATGTGTATTCTGCTGATTTGAGGTGGAATGTTCTGCCAATATCTATTAAGTGAATCTGGCCTAATGCATCATTTAAAAGTGACTGCTTCCTTATTGATTTTATTTCTGGACAGTCTATCCATTATCCTAAGTAGGGTATTAAATTCTCTTACCATTATTATAATATTGACAATTTCTCCCTTTATCTCTGTCAATATTTTCTTTATGTATTTATGTGCTCCTATGGTAGACACATATATGTTTATTAATGTTACATCTTCTTCTTGGATTGATCTCTTTATTGTATTTTCTTTTTTTTTAATATTTATTTATTTTTTATTAGTTTCTGCTTTATAACAAAGTGAATCAGTCATACATACACATCTGTTCCCACATCCCTTCCCTATTGCGTCTTGCTCCCTCCCACCCTCCCTATCCCACCCCTCCAGGTGGTCACAAAGCACCGAGCTGATCTCCCTGTGCTCTGCGGCTGCTTCCCACTATCTATCTACCTTACGTTTGGTAGTGTATATATGTCCATGCCTCTCTTTCGCTTTGTCACAGATTACCCTTCACCCTCCCCATATCCTCAAGTCCGTTCTCAAGTAGGTCTGTGTCTTTATTCCCGTTTTACCCCTAGGTTCTTCATGACTTTTTTTTTTTAATTCCATATACATGTGTTAGCATACGGTATTTGTCTTTCTCTTTCTGACTTACTTCACTCTGTATGACAGACTCTAGGTCTATCCACCTCATTACAAATAGCTCAGTTTCGTTCCTTTTTATGGCTGAGTAATATTCCATTGTATATATGTGCCACATCTTCTTTATCCATTCATCCGATGATGGACACTTAGGTTGTTTCCAGCTCCGGGCTATTGTGAATAGAGCTGCAATGAACATTTTGGTACATGTCTCTTTTTGAATTATGGTTTTCTCAGGATATATGCCTAGTAGTGGTATTGCTGGGTCATATGGTAGTTCTATTTTTAGTTTTTTAAGGAACCTCCATACTGTTCTCCATAGTGGCTGTACCAATTCACATTCCCACCAGCAGTGCAAGAGTGTTCCCTTTTCTCCACACGCTCTCCAGCATTTATTGTTTCTAGATTTCTTGATGATGGCCATTCTGACTGGTGTGAGATGATATCTCATTGTAGTTTTGATTTGCATTTCTCTAATGATTAATGATGTTGAGCTTTCTTTCATGTGTTTGTTGGCAGTCTGTATATCTTCTTTGGAGAAATGCCTATTTAAGTCTTCTGCCCATTTTTGGATTGGGTTGTTTGTTTTTTTGCTATTGAGCTGCATGAGCTGTTTATAAATTTTGGAGATTAATCCTTTGTCAGTTGCTTCATTTGCAAATATTTTCTCCAATTCTGAGGGTTGTCTTTTGGTCTTGTTTATGGTTTCCTTTGCTGTGCAAAAGCTTTGAAGTTTCATTAGGTCCCATTTGTTTATTTTTGTTTTTAGTTCCATTTCTCTAGGAGGTGGGTCCAAAAGGATCTGGCTGTGATTTATGTCATAGAGTGTTCTACCTATGTTTTCCTCTAAGAGTTTGATAGTTTCTGGCCTTACATTTAGGTCTTTAATCCATTTTGAGCTTATTTTTGTGTATGGTGTTAGGGAATGATCTAATCTCATACTTTTACATGTCCCTATCCAGTTTTCCCAGCACCACTTATTGAAGAGGCTGTCCTTTCTCCACTGTACATTCCTGCCTCCTTTATCAAAGATAAGTTGGCCATATGTGCGTGGGTTTATCTCTGGGATTTCTATCCTGATCCACTGATCTATCTTTCTGTTTTTATGCCAGTACCACACTGTCTTAATTACTGTAGCTTTGTAGTGTAGTCTGAAGTCAGGGAGCCTGATTCCTCCAGCTCCGTTTTTCGTTCTCAAGATAGCTTTGGCTATTCGGGGTCTTTTGTTTTTCCAAACAAATTTTGAAATTTTTTGTTCTAGTTCTGTGAAAAATGCCAGTGGTAGTTTGATAGGGATTGCATTGAATCTGTAGATTGCTTTGGGTAGTAGAGTCATTTTCACAATATTGATTCTTCCAATCCAGGAGCATGTTATATCTCTCCATCTATTTGTATCCTCTTTAATTTCTTTCATCAGTGTCTTATAATTTTCTGCAAAGAGGTCTTTTGTCTCCTTAGGTAGGTTTATTCCTAGATATTTTATTCTTTTTGTTGCAATGGTAAATGGGAGTGTTTTCTTGATTTCATTTTCAGATTTTTCATCATTAGTGTACAGGAATGCCAGAGATTTCTGTACATTAATTTTGTATCCTGCTACTTTACCAAATTCATTGAGTAGCTCTAGTAGTTGTCTGGTAGCATCTTTAGGATTCTCTATGTATAGTATCATGTCATCTGCAAACAGTGACAGCTTTACTTCTTCTTTTCCAATTTGGATTCCTTTTATTTCCTTTTCTTCTCTGATTGCTGTGGCTAAAACTTCCAAAACTAAGTTGAATAAGAGTGGTGAGAGTGGGCAGCCTTGTCTTGTTCCTGATCTTAGTGGAAATGGTTTCAGTTTTTCACCATTGAGGACAATGTTGGCTGTGGGTTTGTCATATATGGCCTTTATTATGTTGAGGAAAGTTCCCTCTATGCCTACTTTCTGCAGGGTTTTTATCATAAATGGGTGTTGAATTTTGTCGAAAGCTTTCTCTGCATCTATTGAGATGATCATATGGTTTTTCTCCTTCAACTTGTTAATATGGTGTATCACATTGATTGATTTGCATATATTGAAGAATCCTTGCATTCCTGGAATAAACCCCAGTTGATCATGGTGTATGATCCTTTTAATGTGCTGTTGGATTCTGTTTGCTAGTATTTTGCTGAGGATTTTTGCATCTATGTTCATCAGTGATATTGGCCTGTAGTTTTCTTTCTTTGTGACATCCTTGCCTGGTTTTGGTATCAAGGTGATGGTGGCCTCGTAGAATGAGTTTGGGAGTGTTCCTTCCTCTGATATTGTTTGGAAGAGTTTGAGAAGGATGGGTGTTAGCTCTTCTCTAAATGTTTGATAGAATTCGCCTGTGAAGCCATCTGGTCCTGGGCTTTTGTTTGATGGAAGGTTTTTAATCACAGTTTCAATTTCAGTGCTTGTGATTGGTCTATTCATATTTTCTATTTCTTCCTGAGTCAGTCTTGGTAGGTTGTGCTTTTCTAAGAATTTGTCCATTTCTTCCAGGTTGTCCATTTTATTGGCATAGAGTTGCTTGTAGTAATCTCTCATGATCTTTTGTATTTCTGCAGTGTCAGTTGTTACTTCTCCTTTTCATTTCTAATTCTATTGATTTGAGTCTTCTCCCTTCTTTTCTTGATGAGTCTGGCTAATGGTTTGTCAATTTTGTTTATCTTCTCAAAGAACCAGCTTTTAGTTTTATTGATCTTTGCTATTATTTCCTTCATTTCTTTTTCATTTATTTCTGATCTGATCTTTATGATTTCTTTCCTTCTGCTAACTTTGGGGGTTTTTTGTTCTTCTTTCTCTAATTGCTTTAGGTGCAGGGTCAGGTTGTTTACTCGAAATGTTTCCTGTTTCTTAAGGTGGGATTGTATTGCTATAAACTAACCCCTTAGAACTGCTTTTGCTGCGTCCCATAGGTTTTGGGTCGTCGTGTCTCCATTGTCATTTGTTTCTAGGTATTTTTTAATTTCCTCTTTGATTTCTTCAGTGATCACTTCGTTATTGACTAGTGTATTGTTTAGCCTCCATGTGTTTGTATTTTTTACAGATCTTTACCTGTAATTGATGTCTAGTCTCATAGCATTGTGGTCGGAAAAGATACTTGATCCAATTTCAATTTTCTTAAATTTACCCAGGCTTGATTTGTGACCCAAGATATGATCTATCCTGGAGAATGTTCCATGAGCACTTGAGAAAAATGTGTATTCTGTTGTTTTTGGATGGAATGTCCTATAAATATCAACTAAGTCCATCTTGTTTAATGTATCATTTAAAGCTTGTGTTTCCTTATTTATTTTCATTTTGGATGATCTGTCCATTGGTGAAAGTGGGCTGTTAAAGTCCCCTACTATGATTGTGTTACTGTCGATTTCCCCTTTTATGGCTGTTAGTATTTGCCTTATGTATTGAGGTGCTCCTATGTTGGGTGCATAAATATTTACAATTCTTATATCTTCTTCTTGGATCGATCCCTTTATCGTTATGTAGTGTCCTTTATTGTCTCTTCTAATAGTCTTTATTTTAAAGTCTATTTTGTCTGATATAAGAATTGCTACTCCAGCTTTCTTTTGATTTCCATTTGCATGGAATATCTTTTTCCATCCCCTTACTTTCAATCTGTATGTGTCTCCAGGTCTGAAGTGGGTCTCTTGTAGACAGCATATATATGGGTCTTGTTTTTGTATCCTTCAGCCACTCTGTGTCTTTTGGTGGGAGCATTTAGTCCATTTACATTTAAGGTAATTATTGATATGTACGTTTCTATTCCCATTTCCTTAATTGCTTTGGGTTCGTTATTGTAGGTATATTCCTTCTGTTGTGTTTCTTGCCTAGAGAAGTTCCTTTAGCATTTGTTGTAAAGCTGGTTTGGTGGTGCTGAACTCTCTCAGCTTTTGCTTGTCTGTAAAGGTTTTACTTTCTCCATCAAATCTGAATGAGATCCTTGCTGGGTAGAGTAATCTTGGTTGCAGGTTTCTCTCCTTCATCACTTTAATTATGTCCTGCCACTCCCTTCTGGCTTGTAGAGTTTCTGCTGAGAGATCAGCTGTTAACCTGATGGGGATTCCCTTGTGTGTTATTTGTTGTTTTTGCCTTGCTGCTTTTAATATGATTTCTTTGTGTTTAATTTTTGACAGTTTGATTAATATGTGTCTTGGCGTATTTCTCCTTGGATTTATTCTGTATGGGACTCTCTGTGCCTCCTGGACTTGATTAACTATTTCCTTTCCCATATTAGGGAAGTTTTCAACTATAATCTCTTCAAATATTTTCTCAGTCCCTTTCTTTTTCTCTTTTTCTTCTGGAACCCCTATAATTCGAATGTTGGTGCGTTTAATGTTGTACCAGAGGTCTCTGAGACTGTCCTCTATTCTTTTCATTCTTTTTTCTTTATTTTGCTCTGCATCAGTTATTTCCACTATTTTATCTTCCACCTCACTTATCCGTTCTTCTGCCTCAGTTATTCTGCTATTGATCCCATCTAGAGTATTTTTCATTTCATTTATTGTGTTTTTAATCGATGCTTGATTCATCTTTAGTTCTTCTGGGTCCTTGTTAACTATTTCTTGCATTTTGTCTATCCTATTTCCAAGATTTTGGATCATCTTTACTATCATTATTCTGAATTCTTTTTCAGGTAGACTGCCTATTACCTCTTCATTTGTTAGGTCTGGTAGGTTTTTATCTTGCTCCTTCACCTGCTGTGTGTTTTTCTGCTTTCTCATTTTGCTTATGTTACTGTGTTTGGGGTCTCCTTTTTTCAGGCTGCAGATTCGTAGTTCCCGTTGTTTTTGGTATCTGTCCCCCGTGCCTAAGGTTGTTTCAGTAGGTTGTGTAGGCTTCCTGGTGGGGGGGACTAATGCCTGTGTTCTGGTGGTTGAGGCTCGATCTTGTCTTTCTGGTGGACAGGTCCACGTCTGGTGGTATGTTTTGGGGTGCCTGTGGCCTTATTATGTTTTTAGGTAGCCTCTCTGCTAATGGGTGGGGTTGTGTTCCTGCCTTGCTAGTTGCTTGGCATAGGGTGACCAGCACTCTAGCTTGCTGGTCGTTGACTGAAGCTGGGTGCTGGTGTTGAGATGGAGATCCCTGGGAGATTTTCACTGCTTGATATTATGTGGAGCTGGGAGGTCTCTTGTGGACCCGTGTCCTGAGGTTGGCTCTCCCACTTCAGAGGCACAGCACTGACTCCTGGCTGCAGCACCAAGAGCCTTTCATCCATCCGGCTCAGAATAACAGTGAGAAAAAGTAGAAAGAAAGAATTAGTAGAAGAAAGAAAGAGAGAGTGAAAGAAAGGAAGAAGGGAAGAAAGGAAGGACAGAAGAACGAAAGAAAGAAAGGAGGGAGGGAGGGAGGAAGGATGGAAAGAAAGAAGGAAAGAAAGGAGGGAGGGAGGGAGGAATGAAAGCAAAAGGAAGAGTGAATGGAAGAAGGGAGGGAGGGAGGGAGGAAGGAAAGAAAGAAGGAAAGACAGGAGGGAGGGAGGGAGGAAGGAAAGAAAAAGAAAGTGGAAAGAAGAAGGGTGGGAGGGAGGGAGGGAGGAAAGAAAAAGAAAGAAGGAAAGGAGGAGCGGAGGGAGGGAGGGAGGAAGGGAAGGTAGGAAAAAAGAAAGAGCAGGTAAAGTAAAATAGAATAAAATATGAAATATAGTAGCGTTATTAAAATTAAAAATTAATTATTGAAAAAAAAAAAAACACGGACCGATAGAACCCTGGGACATATGGTGGAAGCAAAGCTATACAGAGAGAATCTTACACAGAAGATTACACATACACATTCACAAAAGGAGAGCAGGGGGAAAAATCAAAAATCTTGCTCTCCAAGTCCACCTCCTCGATTTGGGATAATTCGTTGTAAAAAGAGGAAAAGGGCGAGAAGTCTGAAATCTTGCTAAGTCCACCTCCTTAATTTGGGATAATTCGTTGTAAAAAGGGGGGAAAGTCTTAAATCTTGTCCTCAAAGTCCACTTCCTCAATTTGGGATGATTCGCTGTCCATTCATACACTCCACAGACGCAGGGCACATCAAATGGACCGTGGAGCTTTAATCCGCTGCCTCCGAGGCTGCACAGAGAGATTTCCCTGTCTCTGCTCTCACAACTCCCGGGTCTCAGCCTTGGACCTGGCCCCGCCTCTGCGCGTAGGTCGCCGGAGGGCATCCGTTCTTCGCTCAGACAGGACGGGTTTAAAGGAGCCGCTGATTCGGGGGCTCTGGCTCACTCAGGCAGAGGGGAGGGAGGGGAATGCCCTCTCCTCGCGCACCCGGCAACAAAAAGGAAAAAAGTCTCTTGCCTCTCCGGTAGCTCCAGACCCTTTCCCCGGACTCCCTCCGGACTAGCACTAACCCCTTCAGGCTCTCTTCCTGCCGCCAGCCCCAGTCCTCTCCCTGCGCTCCGACTGAAAGCCGACACCCGAGCCTCAGCTCCCAGCCCCGCCCGCCCCGGTGGCCGAGCAGACAAGCCTCTCGGGCTGGTGTGTGCCTGAGGGCACCGATCCTCCGTGCCAAAATCTCTCCGCTTTGCCCTCCGCACCCCTGTTGCTGTGCTCTCCTCCGCTACTCTGAAGCTTTCCCCCTCCGCCACCTGCAGTCTCCGCCCGCGAAGGGGCTTGTAGTGTGTAGAAACCTTCCCTCCTTCACGGCTCCCTCCCACTGGTGCAGGTCCCGTCCATATCCTATTGTCTCTGTTTATTCTTTTTTTCTTTTGACCTACCCAGGTATGTGGGGAGTTTCTTGCCTTTTGGGGGGTCTGAGGTCTTCTGTCAGCGTTCAGTAGGTGTTCTGTTGGAGTTGTTCCACGTGTAGATGAATTTCTGATGTATCAACTGCTGAATTCCTTCCATGCTGTCACAGCTTGTAGCCAGCCCAGAGAAGGAGCCCATAGCAGGGAGTACAATAGCAGAACCCATTTTATAAACTGGAAAATTAAGGTCCAAGAAGAGTATGTGGATCTCCCAAGGTGCCACCTCTGGTTGGCGGGAGAGCCAGTCCCAGAACCCAAGACTCCTGATTCTTGGTCCAGCTCTCTTTCTCATGAGATCATGTTTGTAAAGCCCTCTTAGTGGTGGTTTTGTAGGACAGGAAGAAAGAGGGCTGTATCTTCCAGTTCGAAGAGCTCCTTATTCTAGGCACCTTTGCAGAGCTTTTCAAGTCGGGCTGCAACAAGGGTCCTCCTGTATGGTGTCGTATGAGCCAATAAAATGAGAACGTGTTCAGTTCAGACGCAAAGGAAAGTTTTATTCTTTGATTAAAGAAGGGATAGGTAACAGCTCCCGCTCTAGAGCACAAACTCTCCCCTATTGTATTTTCTTATAGACCTATTTTAAAGTCTACTTTGTCTGCCATGAGTTCTTGTTATGGTCTTTTCTTTCTCTCTTAAAGAAGACCATTTAACATTTCTTATAGGCCTGGCTTAGTGGTGATGAACTCTTTTAATTTTTCTTGTCTGAGAAACTCTTTATCTCTCCAATTCTAAATGATAACTTTGATGGGTAAAGTATCCTTTGTTGTAGGTTTTTTTTTTTTTTTTTTTTTTTACTTTCAGGGCTTTAACTATATTATGCCACTCTCTTCTCATATGCAAAGTTTCTGCTGAAAAATCAGTTGATAGCCTTAGGGGATTTCCCTTGTATATGACACACTTTTTCTCTTGCTGCCTTTAAAATTCTCTTTAACTTTTGCCATTTTAGTTAAGATATATCTTGGTGTGGACCTCTTTAGGTTCATTTTGTCTGGGGCTCTCTGTGCTTCCCAAACTGGATGTGTTTCCATTCCTAGGTTAGGGAAGTTTTTAGCAATTATTCAATCAAATGTATTTTCTGTCCCTTTTCCTCTCCCTTATCCTTCTGAGACTCTTATAAGTGTGACTGTTAAGTATGCTTTATGTTGTCCAAGATGTCCCTTAAACTATCTTCATTTTTTAAATTAAAAAAAAAAAAACCACAAATTGTTGTTCTGATTGAGTGACTTCCACTATTCTCTCTTCCAGGTTGTTTATGTATTCTTCTGTATCACCTAATCTGTTGATTTTCTCCAGTGTATTTTGCATTTCAGTTATTGTATCCTGCAGTTCTGGCTGGTTCTTTTTTATATTTTCTAATTATTTGTTGAAGTTCTCAGTGTGTTCCTCTATTCTTTTCCTGAGATCAATGAGCTTTTTTATGACTGTTTTTTTGAACTCTTTGTCAGTTAAATTATTTATCTCCATTTCATTAGGGTTTTATCTTATTCTTTCATTTGGAACATATTCCTCTATATTCTCATTTTGTTTGACTTTCTCTATTTGTCTCTATGAAATTAGGTAAAACAGGTACTTGTCCCAGTCCTGACAATTTGTTCTTGTTCAGGAGCATCCCTATGCAGTCTATATATGACCAGTGGCTTCGAAGCGAGGGCTAGAGCTGAAGTGAGCATGGATTGGGGATTTTTCTGGGATTCACTGGGGCCATTCCTTTCATAGGGGTGGGCTGAAACCAGGGGAAAACAGAGCCAGAGCCCAGTGTGGGTCAGGGCTTATCCAAGGATGCACTGGATGCCACGACCTTGGCAGAAGTGAGCTGGAGTCACGAGAGTTAGATTCAGAGCCCAGTGAGAGCCAGGGTTTCTCTTGGGGCTCCCTTGTGTCCACCACTTTGGTGGGGGACAGGGCTGGAGCTAGAGAGGCTAGAGCTAGACTCTGTTTTTCGCTGGGGCTGCTCCAGTTCTGCTGCCTTGGTGAGGTGGGTGATAGTTGGGAGCTGAGCCCTGTGTGGGCTAAGGGTTGTCCTGGGTGGTCTGGACAAGCTGGCTAGAACACCAGGAGATTTTCAACCTGCTGTCTCTGTGCTGGGACTGGGAGCAAGTAAGTTTATGTGTTTATCCCTTAACAGTGGAATCATGGTTTTCTACAACCCTCCAGTTCTCCTGGTTGTAAACTCCACTGGTTTTCAAAACCAATTAAGTGGGTTTGTTTTTTCAGTGCTTAACTCCAGGGCTGGGGTCCCAAATATGGGGCTCAAAACCCTCACTCCTTGTGATATCCCCTTTCTCTTCAGGTTTGCCTGCTGGTATGTAGTTCCTGATTATATCATTTTTCTTCCCCTTCTACTCATCTTGGTGTGTATATTTTTATATCTTAGTTGTAGAAGAGTTGTTCTGACAGTCTTCAGGTCATTCTCAGAGAGTTGTTCTAATGTAGTTGGAGTTTTGGTGTGTTTGGGGGAGGAGCTGAGCTAAGGGTTTTCCTGCTCCACCATCTTCAACCCTTTTCCAGCCCAAATACTTTGTGGTATGTGACATGAAATGGTTTGTAGGAGCTCACAATAGCTGTCTTGCTGGGGTGCAGGTTATATAAGATGGAGGAAAGGGGAATAAGACTATGAAGATAGTTTCTGAACAAAATAGGGATAAGCTTGAATTCCAAGACAAAAGAATATGAACAAACAGAACATGGGGGGAAATGTCTTAGTCAACTGTTTGTATGAAATTAGTAGAAATAACATTGAGTTGAATATGGTCTTTGTTTATTAGCTATTGGTAGACTAAATATAACAAACAATTCTCCCATTCAAAGCAACCAAAATACTAATACCTGTATTTCTGTTTAAATGAATTTCCAGAATTCTTTGAAAGGAAGACATCTTCAGTGGTCAAAATAAAGCTTCAAGCCTGAGAAATAAGTAATCACCATACTGTCTTTACTTGAAGGTTTATGCCAAGCCCTAGAGAACTTGTCACCTTGCTTTAGCATTCTCAGAAGGCTAAAAGTATATATAGCCTTGGGTACTACCAGATCAGCACATACGATAGCAGCCCAAACATGAACCAGAAATCCCAAAGGGTTGAATGACAAATATACTGCAAAGAATGGGATAAAGGATAAATTTGCTTGTCTCATTACTCATCCTGAGTTGATAGAAAAATAATCTTCCCTGAGAATTTCTAATGATAAGATAGAATTTATACAAGTTTAAATCTGTAATATTATTTCTTGTGAGGATCTTTAAAATGTAAAGAGTAGAATTTCATTTATAATGATTTAAGATAGTGCCCAAGAGAAGACTGACAGAAGCAAACAAAAATCCCCTCTTTGTTCTCTAGAAAAATGCAGCTTTACTCCAGGACACAAAGCATTCCCAAGATAAATTTCCAGAGAAAAAATGTCATCATTAATGAACACCACTAAAAAGACAATAGAATGATAAATACTTCAATATTGAAATATCATATCAGTATTATAAAGTGCCTACATTGAATATTTTTAAACCACATTAAGTCTTGAATTCATAAAAAGGACAAGAGAATATAAAGAAAAAATAAACATCCTTAAAAAGACATTAAAAATGTGACTTCTTGGGACTTCCCTGGTGGTCCAGTGTTTAAGAATCCACCTTCCAATGCAGGTGAAGTGTGTTTGATCCCTGGGCAGGTAACTAAGATCTCACATGACATGGGACAACTAAGCCCACATGCCCTAGAGCCCACGCACCACAACTAGAGAGACTGTGTGCCACAACTCCTGAGCCTGCATGCTCTGGAGCCCACATGCCACAACTACTGAGTCTGCATGCTCTGGAGCTCGCACACCACAGCTAAAGAGACGCCTGCATACCACAACAAAAGATCCCACAAGCCGCAACTAAGACCTGCTGCAGCCAAATAAGTAAATGAATAAATAAAAATATGAATTCTAGAGATGATAGATATAATTGAAGTAAAATCTCAAAGAGTGTTTACATAGATTAGATACAGCTAAACAGAGGATAGATAAAGAGGAAGATATAGCATAATATTAATTAATAAATTTGAAATACTTATTCATTAAATTTATATTGGAGAAAACTGGCAGACACTAATTAATCCAGTGGTAAAATTTATCATCTCCACTAATAGGATGGATTGACATCATGCACCTATTGATAGGATACACTGTAGTACTCCTGTCATAGTTGTACAACTTTCCAATGTTACATAACCTTAGGGAAAAATCAGACTCAAACTGAGAGACATTTCACAAGGCAGTTGGCCTGTTCTTTTAAAAAATGTTCCAGTCATGAAGATAAGAAAAGACCAAGCAATTTCTCTGTACTGGGGGAACTAGAGAAACAAGACTACTGAATGAAGCAAGTGATTCAGCATTGAATATTGAACTTATAAAGGGCATTATTGCAACAATAATAAATGTGAATAAAGTGTGTGTATATATGGCATTATTGCATTAATTTCAATTTTAGGATTTTGATGGTTGTACTGTGATTATGTTTTTATTGAATTCACACTGAATGTCTAAGGTATAATTAGGCATTATGTCTGCAACACACTCACAAATGCTTCAAAAATGGAGAATGGGTAAATACATAAAAATTCTAACAATTGTGACTGAGAAGCTCTTTGAGTCACTCAGGAGACTTTCTTGTAAAATCATTCCAAAATGAAAAGTTTGAAACTGTTAGAATTTTTTTTTTTTTTTTTTTTTTTTTTTTTTTGCGGTACACGGGCCTCTCACTGTTGTGGCCTCTCCTGTTGCGGAGCACAGGCTCCGGATGCACAGGATCAGCGGCCATAGCTCACGCACCCAGCCACTCCACACGGCCATGGCTCATGTGCCCAGCCACTCCGCGACATGTGGGATCCTCCCGGACCAGGGCACGAACCCATGTCCCCCACATCAGCAGGTGGACTCCCAACCACTGCGCCACCAGGGAAGCCCAAAACTGTTAGAATTTTTAAAAACTGGATATTAATAACTCACAAGAGAGGAAGTAGAATCATCAGGATTAAGGTCTTCAAAGGGCTTTGTGGTATTTGGGAGCAGGTGAAAGTCTAAGAAGTCATCTGGGGTTTAGAAATTGTAATTTTGCAAGAATTATATATTTCACCTGAATTTTATAATGTATTGGCTATAAATTCAGTGGATACCTTTTTTCATAGTCAGTAGGATGTATCTATATATTTCATTTTATTCTAGCATAGTTGTAATGTGCCTTTTCTATTTTTATTGATCAATCTTCCCAGGAGGTTATTAAATTGATTATTGTTTTCAAAGAATAACTTTGGATTAGTGGTTCTCTCTATTATATATTTTAATATAGTGTGGATATGAAACCTTTGTCTTATATCTTCTCTAATTTGGCGGTTTGCTTTTTAACTCTCTTAGTGATCTGGTATCATTAAGAAAGTATACATAATTTATTATTAATTTGGACCGTTATGTAATTATTTACTTTATTCTACTCTGTGTGTGTGTGTGGGGGGGTGCTGTCTAACGTCTTCAAGCAATTTTGGTTACAAAGGATTTCACCTACATTCTACCTTCTACCTCAACTACAAATTTAGTTCAATATATATGTATTTATTCAATTATTCATCTATATCTATCTATCTAATATTAACAGTTTTCTTGGTGATTAAGTCAGGAAAAACTTTTTAATGATATTTAGTCTAAAGGTTTGCTAGAAACAGAAGACATGATTTTTATTTTCTCCATTTTATAGTAATCTTTATTTTTTTGAAGTTCAGTAGAAATTCCAGAGAAGGGGAAACAATACAGAAGTTTCCTAATGATCAGAAGCAATTTCCGCCCTCCCTCTGTGAATTTGCCAATTCTGGACATGATCTAAGGGTCAGGGCTTGGTCCAGGTGGAGAATGGCTGCCACATGAGGAAATTATCAAAGTGAGGAAGGGAGATTGTAAAGGCTCAGAGTGACAAAACTGGATACTTATGAGTCCTTAAATAAGCTGATTTCTCAAAAAAAAATAGCTGAATAATTAGGCTGCACAGTAGGTGAAAGAATTATACTTATGAGATGGATTATAAAAAAGAATGTGAAAAGCAAAACAAACATAAAGAATTTATAAGAATGTTTAAGTGTTTTTTTAAATTGGACAAAAAAATGCATTAACCATAAGAGGAAAACATTGATAAATTAAAATTTTATGAAATTAAGAACTTCTATGTCCATCAAATGATGTCATTATGACTTAAAAAAGGCAAGTCACTGACTGGGAGAAGATATCCAAGGATTTATTACCAGAATAAATTTTTAAAAGTTTCTACTGGCCAGTAAAATACAACCCAATTTTTTAAAATAGGCACAATTCTTAAACAAGCACTGAAGAAACAGAAAACCAAAATGACTAATAAGCATTTGAAAAGGTACCCAACATCATTAGACATCATGAGATATGACAAAACACCTGTTAGAATGACCAATGTTTTTAAAGACTAAAACTCTCAAGTATTGGTGAGGATATAAATACATGGAATTGCTGATGGGAATATAAACTGGGGCAACCACTTTGAAAAACTGTTTTACAATATATACTAAAGCCAAACATGCTTATCTTATGAACTAGAAACTCCACTCATAAGTATATCCTCAAGAGAAATGAAAACGTATGTCCACTAATGTCATATATAAGGATGGTCAGAGAAACTTTTTTCATAACAGTCTAAAATTAGAAACAACCTAATGTCTGTCAAAAGGAGTATAAATTAATGTCTACTCATACAATATGATATATATTATATTATATTATATATGTACATTATATTTTATAAAATGTTCATTAGGTTGATAAAATGAAAAATTAAAGTTTACATATTTTATTGATGTTAACTTTAAGAATAGTCAAAACAAATATATGTCAAAATAGTGATTGCCTATGGGTTTATAAAATGGAAAGGTGAATTAGGATCTTGGGTTCTGAGGGAATTTAATGGGAAGGGACATAAATATCTAAGTTCATGTGTGTTCTGAGAATATTAAATCAGAAAATACATAAGTTCTGGAGTCTTGGACATGTTCTAAGTATTGATCCATTTTGTGATTTTAAAATCATATACATATGTAAAACTTCACTGAGGTATGCACTTATGGAGTGTGTGTGTGTATATATACACATTATATATATATGTATTTCATCCATGTATATCTGTTGATATATGTATATGTACATGTATACATATATATCAATTAAAACTCCAATTTAAAAAAACAGTCTAAAAATATCTCAAAGGCAGAGTGAGATATGCAGATTCACAGTGCTTTGAGCAAAAATATCAACGAGGTAGTGAAGCACAGAAATCAACACATGAAAGAGATGAATTTGTAGAGGAAGATATAAATTAAAATTGAGGATATACAATCACCTCTCACCTGGGAAAATTAATTGGCTCTAGGCACTTACAGAGGCCAAGGATGTGGGCTTTAGCCCTTGGAGAAGACTGCTGCTAGGGGCAGAGATAGCAGGAGAGGTTTTGGTATTTAAGCAAGGCTGGCAGGACAAACTGGAAAGTAAGAAAACACATACAAAATAATTGTCAGTCTCAAAATTTGTGCCAAACCTTCAAGTTGTTTATGTCAAAGACTAAAGTTTGCTAGAAGAAAACTCTTTAGGTCTTAATCCCCCATATCTTTTTTCAGTACTGAGGAAGAAAAGATGTGTCAGATATTCAAGTGAAAGCCTTGAGAATAATGCAGTTAGAACGAGGGCAAATAAAAGTTTTATTAAGGATTATTAAGGATAAATAACCTTTATTAAGGTTTATTAAGGATTAATAAATTGCAATCTGTCCTTGAGAAGCTTAGATTCTAATGGATTTAAGTGATCAGTATCCCACCCTATATACTTAACAGAAGAAAGGGTGAGATATATATATATATATATATATATATATATATATATATATATATATATATATATATATTCATTCCATACATACATATATATATAACTCACATATATATAATTCAGAATATAATAAAATTTACTAGTTATACAAAAACCACACTACTAATAATCAGGGAAAAACATACAATAAATATAGACCTACAGATAATCCAGATATAAGAGTTAGCATTAAAGTTACTATGACTAATATATTCATATGTAGAGGATAAAATGGTCAGAACAGATGAAAAGATGGTAGATTTCAGCAGCAAATGGGAATCTATCATAAGATATTAATGAGTTTAGTACATGGATTTACAAAAACTTTGACACAGCAGAAGAAAAAATTAGACAGATAAATAGAAAATACTAAAGGTAAAACAATCCAAAGAGAGGAAGAAAATAACACAAATTCAGAAACGTTGTGGAATACACTCAAATGTTCTAGCATGAGAATTGGCTTCTCAGAAGGAGAGGAGAAAGAGAATGAGCAGAATATTTGAAAAGATACTGACCAATTCTTTTTTCAAAAATGATTCTTACATGGGAAAACCACCTAAGTAGGCCATAAAGTGCTAAAAGACAAAGAGACTATCTTAAAAGTTTTCTTAGGGAGAAAAGAACACATTAGCATAAAAAGACAACAATAAGACTGATAACTGACTTTGTAAGAGACAAAAAGGAAAGAAAAAGGAAAAGAAAGAATGAATGAAAGAGTCCTCAAAAGCTTGAAAGAAAAAAAAAGTTAACTTGGATTTCTAACCCAGTAAAAAATATCCTAGTTAAAAAAAAAAAAAGCAAAGGTGAAATAAAATCATGTTCACATAACCTCAGTTGATATTTTCCCAAAGAACACATACAGATAGCCAACAGGGACATAAAGAGATGCTCAGCATCACTAATCTTAAGTGAAATGCTACAATGAGATATCACCTCCCACCTTTCAGAATGACTATAATCAAAAAGACAACAAATAACAAATGTTGGAGAGGTTGGGGAGAAAAGAGAACTCATGCATTGTTAGTGAAATTGTAAATTGGTGCAGCCATTATGGAAAACAGTAGGGAGTTTCCTCAAAAAACTAAAAATGAACTACTATACAATCTAGCAGTTTTACTACTGGGTATTTACCAAAGAAAATGAAAACACTAATTTGAAAGATATATGTCCCCCAATGTTTATTGCAGTATTATTAACAATAGCTAAGACACAGAAGCAACATAATTGTCCATCAGTAAAGAAGTTGTTTTTCATGTATGTATATACACATAATGTAATATTACTCAGCCATAAAAAATATGACATCTTGCCATTTGTGACAACATGGATGGATCTAGAGAGTACCATGCTAAATGAAATAAGTCAGAGAACAACAAAAACTGTATGATCTCACTTATACATGGACTCAAAAAAACAAAACAAACAAAGCAAATCAAAAAACCGACTCATAGATACAGAGAACAAATGGGTGGTTACCAGAGGGGAGGGGGAGGAGAGTTGGGTGAAATAGGTGAAGATGATTAAGAAGTACAAACTTCCAGTTATAAAATAAGTAAGCCATGGGGATGTAACACACTGCCTAAAAATATGGTCAATAATATTATGATAACTTGGTATATTATACAAAGGCATGATTACTAGCCTTATCATAGTGATCATTATATAAAGTATGTAAATGTCAAATCACTATGTAGTAATCTAAAACTAACATAATAATGTACATTGACTATATTTCAATAAAACAAGAAAACTCTTTCATAAAAAGATTGAAGAAATTTTCCATCAGATATCCTGAATTTAAAAAAAAAAGAAGTGTATCCCACTTCTGTTCCTACAAGTCCGTTCTCATCTCTCCTACTGCTTCTCTCACCTTTAAAATTGATCACAGATGCCTTGCTGTGATGAACAGAGGACAGGAAACAAGGCTCATTTGTCTCCAGATGTCCCAGGCCAGCCAGTGGTGCCTGGTAATAAAAGCCTGTTGGTTGAACAAAAAGAAAAAAAAAGAAATATTAAAGAAACTTTCTCAGACAAAGAGTAAGGCAATTCCAGATAAAAATATGCAAATGCAAGAAAAAATAAAGGAGAAGAGAAAGATTAATGAGTAAATTAAAGTGAATATCAATTCAAACATGAAATGCAAACAACATAATTTTAAAATAGGCAAAGTTCTTGAATAGATTTTTTTTCCAAAGAAGATATGCAAATAGCCAACAAGCATATGGAAAGATGCTGAACATTATTGTCATTAGGGAAATGCAAATCAAAACTAGAGTGAGGACCTATTTCACACTCTCTGAAATGGCTATAATTTTTAAGAATGGAAAATGCACATCTTTGTTGGCAAAGACGTGCAGAAATTGGAACCCTTGTACCTTACTTGTGAGATTGTAAAATGATTCACTCAGTATGGAAAAAAATTGCAGCTTCTCAAAAGGTTAAAAAGAGAATTGTCATATGACCCAGCAAGTGCACTCCTAGATATATTCCCAAAAGAACTGAGGAAGATACTAAAACAAATACATTACAAAAATGTCCAGATCTAGTTTCCCTAGTGGCGCAGTGGTTGAGAGTCCACCTGCTGATGAAGGGGACGCGGGTTCGTGCCCCGTTCTGGGAAGATCCCACATGCCTTGGAGCGGCTGGGCCTGTGAGCCATGGCCACTGAGCCTGCGTGTCCGGAGCCTGTGCTCCGCAACGGGAGAGGCCACGACAGTGAGGGGCCCGTGTACCATTAAAAAAAAAAAAAAAAAAAGTCCGTAGTGGCACCAAACAGCCAAAAGGTGAAAACAACCCAAATGTCCATCACCAGATGAATAAATAAATAAAATGTGGTATATCCATACAATGGAATATTATTCAGCCATAAAAATGAATGAAGTACTGATACATGATAAAATGTGGATGAACCTTGAAAACATTATGCTAAGTGGAGAAGCCAGATATAAAACCCCACAAATTATATTATTTCACATATAAAATATTCAAAATATGTAAATTCATAGAGGCAGAATTTCCTAGTAGTGTTTGCCACAGGAAGGAGGAGGATAGAAGGAGAAGTGATTGTTCAATGGGTACAGGGTTCCTTTGGGGTGATGAAAATATTTGGGAACTACAATACAATAACTGTTACTGAGTTGATTACTTTAAAAAGGCGTATTTTATGTCATGTGACTTTCACCTAAATAAAAAATTTAAATTACATGACCATTAACAGTACAAAACTACAATTTGTTAGGGGTGTTAAAACATAAACGAATACATAGCATTGTTCATTATACAAACTAATGCATGGAATGCAAAATAAATAAAATATACAGATGACTAACAGACAAGGAAAAAATGCTCAATATCACTAATCATCAGAGAGATACAAAACAAAACCACAATGAGATATCACCTCATACCTGTCAAATGGCTATCATCAAAAAGTCTACAAATAACAAATGTTGGCAAGGATGTGGAGAAAAAGGAACTACACTAGTACACTATTGATGGTATTGTAAATAGGTGCAGCCACTATGGAAAACAGTAGGGAGGTTCCTCAAAAAACTAAAAATAGAATGACCATGTGATCCAGCAATTCCACTGCCGGTTATATATTCAAAGAAAGTGAAAACACTAATTTGAAAACATACATACCACAAAGTTCAGAGTATAATTATTTACAAATTTACAAGGCAAGATATGGAAGCAACCTAAGTGTCTATCAACAGATGAATGAGTAAAGAAGATGTGGTATATTTATGCAGTGGAATATTACTCAGCCATAAAAAGAATAAAATTCTGCCATTTGCAACAATGTGGCTGCACCTAGAGAGTATTTTGCTCAGTGAAATAACTCAGAGAAAGACAAATCTTTTATGGCCTCACTTATATGTGGAATCTAAAAAATAAAACAAACAGATGTATATTACAAAACAGAAGCAGACTCACAGATACAGAGAACAAAATACTGATTACCCATGGGAAGAGGGAAGGGAGGAGGCCTGAGATAGGGGTATGGGATTAAGGGTCACAAATTACTATGTATAAAATAAATAAGCAACAAGAATATATTGTACAGCACAGGGAAATACAGCCATTGCTTTATAATACTTTAAATGGAGTATAATCTATAAAAATATTGAACCACTATGTTGTCCACCTGAAACTATTATCATATTCTAAACCAACTATACTTCAGTAAACAAATGTAAAAAAAATGCATGGCAACAATAACAAGATTATTTGGAGGAGGCAAAATAGAGAAGAATTTCTAAATATCTAGAAGCATCAAGGAAGTGGTAAAAATAATAATTTTTAATTGATTGAAATGAATCAAAGATTTATCTCCAGGACAACTTCTGTAAATAGTTCTAAAATGTATAATTAAAGATCACTTCGAGCGAGCTTCGTGTAGCGTCTGCTGGTTCCAGGAGATTCGAGCTCCAGCCAGGATGATCAAGGTTGTTTGCAATGACCGTCTGGGGAAGAAGGTCCGCGTTAAATGCAATACTGATGACACCATCGGGGACCTTAAGAAGCTGATTGCAGCCCAAACTGGCACCCGTTGGAACAAGATCCTATTGAAGAAGTGGTACACGATTTTTAAGGACCACGTATCTCTGGGGGACTATGAAATCCACGATGGGATGAACCTGGAGCTTTATTACCAATAGAGCAGAATTCCTTCTCCCTGTCATTCCCTCTTCCCCCACCCTCGCCTCCCTCACTAATATGGATGCTTGTTTTTGAAAACTCATGTTAATAAAAACTTTGAGGCTGCTTCAAAAAAAAAAGATCAATAGAGAAAAGGGAGATTCAAATTTGATTAATTTGTAAAAAGACAAGAAAGAAGGAAATAAATAGTAAATGTAAAATGTTGTGTCAAATAGGACAAATTAAGATAGCAGATATAAACTCAATTATATCTTTGGTAACATTAGATGTAACTAACTATATTCTACTAAAAGAGATAGATTGTCAGATTGGCCTTTTACAAAATTCAGTGGTTGAGAGAAGCAGTCCTCCATGAGCCCAGCTCTCCTACATATCTTTGGTGCAAGCCCTAGCCATCCTCTGACTCTGAGTCCTCTTAATAGCCACATAGACAATGAAATACATCGAGATGACCACAACATGATTATCATGCAACTGGTTAATCCTCGGAGAAGCAAAACTGGCTTATTTGTTCTTTGCTACAAATGACGCTGAGCACTTGACCTTGGTTTCCTCAGCTACAGCACAACCCACTGGGTATAGCCATCATCTAGGCTGGTTGCATTACACAGTGGGACTTGGTCTCAGTGGAACTGGAGCTACCATGTATAAGCTTTTGCTGTAAAGTACCATTTAGAAAGATTGACGGATACTTAAATAAGTGGATAAACATTACTTACAAATTAGAATATGTGAATTCATTTATAGATTTAATGAATACCAACTAAAACCAGAACTTTTTAAAAATTAACAAATTGCATCTAAATTGTATGTGAAAAGGAAAAGGAAAAAGAAGAGCTCTGTATTGAAGATGAACAAAATGAGAGGAAAAACTGATTTATTATATTACATGATAGGACTTCCTATACAGCCAATTTAAAACAGTTTGATATGGGTACAAAAATAGGCAATTATGAATAGAGAGTCCAAGAACAGAACCATATATATGTGGAAACTGAATTTAAGACAAAGCTAACTGTTGATCAGTGACTTAAAGGATGATCAGCTGGAGGGAGATCATACATTTTACTTTCCATATTAGGACAATTTGCAGTGAAAGAGCATTAATTGATAATTCCACCAAAGTAATGAGGAGTTAGGACAAATGATTATCCTATTAATTAGACACCTGAGTTAAAAACAAATGCTTGATTCCCCTTCTCATAGAATTAACAAAAAGCCAATCCAAGAGTATTAAATATTGATACATGACAGACAAAACATTAAATTTTCTATAAGATAATTTCTTCATTATTTTGGGGTGTGAGCTCTTTCTTAAACAGGCCAAAGGAAACAAACCATTACTAAGTACTGGCAAATTTGAATACATTAAAATTAATTTTTTTCACTAAAAGGTACTATTAAGAGAGTGCCAAATAAATTATAAAAAGGAATTATTTGCAACGCAGAGAGCAGGCATAGAGCCTATACCTAAAAGATATAAAATATCCATACAAGTCAGGAAGAAAAATTACAAATAAACAAATGTTAAGATAGGCAAAACACTAATCAGGAACGTAAAAAGGGGATAACCAAATGAGAATTTACAAATGGCCAGTTAACATATGAAGTAGGTTCACCTATATTAATAATAAGAAAATGCAGTTAAACCCATGAGGTCATGACATTCTTCAAAATGGAAAATCCAAAAAGACTCACTTTTTGTTTCTTTTCTATTTTATTGTTTTTGTCTGTTTTATTTGTTTCTTTGCTTCATTTTTTTTTCTAACGTCTTTATTGGAGTATAATTGCTTTACAATGGTGTGTTCGTTTCTGCTTTATAACAAAGTGGATCAGTCTTACATATACATATGTTCCCATATCTCTTCCCTCTTCTGTCTTCCTCCCTCCCAACCTCCCTATCCCACCCCTCTAGGTGGTCACAAACCACCTAGCTGGTCTCTCTGTGCTATGTGGCTACTTCCCACTAGCTATCTATTTTACGTTTGGTATTGTATATATGTCCATGCCACTCTCTCACTTTGTCACAGCTTACTCTTCCCCCTCCCCATATCCTCAAGTCCATGCACTAGTAGGTCTGTGTCTTTATTCCCGTCTTACCCCTAGGTTCTTCATGATGTTTTCTTTTTTTTCTTTTTCTCAGATTCCATATATATGTGTTAGCATATGGTATCTGTCTTTCTCTTTCTGACTTACTTCACTCTGTATGACAGACTCTAGGTCCATCCAACTCACTACAAATAACTCAATTTCCTTTCTTTTCATGGCTGGGTAATATTCCATTGTATATATGTGCCACATCTTCTTTATCCATTCATCTGTTGATGGACATTTAGGTTGCTTCCATGTCCTGGTTATTGTAAATATAGCTGCAATGAACATTGTGATACATGACTCTTTTTGAATTATGGTTTTCTCAGGGTATATGCACAGTAGTGGAACTGCTGGGTCGTATGATAGTTCTATTTGTAGATTTTAAGGAACATCCATACTGTTCTCCATAGTGGCTGTATCAATTTACATTCCCACCAACAGTGCAAGAGTGTTACCTTTTCTCCACACCCTCTCCAGCATTTATTCTTTCCAGATTTTTTGATGATGGCCATTCTGACCGGTGTGAGATGATATCTCCTTGTAGTTTTGATTTGCATTTCTCTAATGATTAATGATGTTGAGCATTCTTTCATGTGTTTGTTGGCAATCTGTATATCTTCTTTGGAGAAATGTCTATTTAGATCTTCTGCCCATTTTTGGATTGGGTTGTTTGTTTTTATGATATTGAGCTGCATGAGCTGCTTGTAAATTTTGGAGACTAATCCTTTGTCAGTTGCTTCATTTTGAAACATTTTTTCCCATTCTGAGGGTTTTCTTTTGGTCTTGTTTATGGTTTCCTTTGCTGTGCAAAAGCTTCTAAATTTCATTAGGTCCCAGTTGTTTATTTTTGTTTTTATTTTCATTTCTCTAGGAGGTAGGTCAAAAAAGATCTTGCTGTTATTTATGTCATAGAGTGTTCTGCCTATGTTTTCCTCTAAGAGTTTGATAGTGTCTGGCCTTACATTTAGGTCTTTAATCCATTTTGAGTTTATTTTTGTGTATGGTGTTAGGGGGTGTTCTAATTTCATACTTTTACATGTCCCTGTCCAGTTTTTCCAGCACCGCTTATTAAAAAGGCTGTCTTTCCTCCACTGTATATTCTTGCCTCCTTTATCAAAGAAAAAGTGACCATATGTATGTGGGTTTATCTCTGGGCTTCCTATCCTGTTCCATTGATCTATCTTTCTGTTTTTGTGCCAGTACCACACTGTCTTGATTACTGTAGCTTTGTAGTATAGTCTGAAGTCAGGGAGCCTGATTCCTCCAGCTCCGTTTTTCATGCTCAAGATTGTTTTGGCTATTCAGGGTCTTTTGTGTTTCCATACAAATTGTGAAATTTTTTGTTCTAGTTCTGTGAAAAATTTCAGTGGTAGTTTGATAGGGATTGCATTGAATGTGTAGATTGCTTTTGGTAGTAGAGTCATTTTCACAATTTTGATTCTTCCAATCCAAGAAAATGATATATCTCTCCATCTATTTGTATCATATTTAATTTCTTTCATCAATATCTTATAATTTTCTGCATATAGGTCTTTTGTCTCCTTAGGTAGGTTTATTCCTAGATATTTTATTCTTTTTGATGCAATGGTTAATGGGAGTGTTTTCTTTATTTCACTTTCAGATTTTTCAACACTAGTGTATAAGAATGCCAGAGATTTCTGTGCATTAATTTTGTATCCTGCTACTTTATCAAATTCATTGGTTAACTCTAATAGTTTTATGGTAGCATATTTAGGATTCTTTATGTATAGTATTGTGTCATCTACAAACAGTAACAGCTTTACTTCTTCTTTTCCAATTTGGACTCCTTTTATTTCTTTTTCTTCTCTGATGGCTGTGGCTAAAACTTCCAAAACAATTTTGAATAATAGTGGTGATAGTGGACAACCATGTCTTGTTCCTGATCTTAGTGGAAAAGGTTTCAGTTTGTCACCATTGAGGACGATATTGGCTGTGAGTTTGTCATATATGGCCTTTATCACGTTGAGGCAAGTTCCCTCTATGCCTACTTTCTGCAGGTTTTTTTATCATAAATGGGTGTTGAATTTTCTCAAAAGCTTTCTCTGCATCTATTGAGAGGATCATATGGTTTTTCTCCTTCAATTGTTTAATATGGTGTGTCAGGTTGATTGATTTGCATATATTGAAGAATCCTTGCATTCCTGGAATAAACCCCACTTGCTCATGGTGCATGATCCTTTTAATGTGCTGTTGGATTCTGTTTGCTAGTATTTTGTTGACGATTTTTTGCATCTATGTTCATCAGTGATATCGGCCTGTAGTTTTCTTTCTTTGTGACATCTTTGTCTGGTTTTGGTATCAGGGTGATGGTGGCCTAGTAGAATGAACTTCGAGTATTTCTCCCTGTGCTGTATTTTGGAAGACTTTGAGAAGGATAGGTTTTAGCTCCTCTCTAAATGTTTGATAGAATTTGCCTGTGAAGCCATCTGGTCCTGGGCTTTTGTGTGTTGGAAGATTTTTAATCACAGTTTCAATTTCAGTGCTTGTGATTGTCTGTTCAAATTTTCTATTTCTTCCTTATTCAGTCTCGGCAGGTTGTGCATTTCTAAGAATTTGTCCATTTCTTCCAGGTTGTCGATTTTATTGGCATAGAGTTGCTTGTAGTAATCTCTCATTATCCTTTGTATTTCTGCAGTGTCAGTTGTTACTTCTTTTTCATTTCTAATTCTATTGATTTGAGTCTTCTCCCTTTTTTTCTTGATGAGTCTGGTTAGCAGTTCATCAATTTTGTTTACCTTCTCAAAGAACTGGCTTCTAGTTTTATTGATCTTTGCTATCATGTCGTCATTTCTTTTTCATTTATTTCTCATCAGATCTTTATGATTTCTTTCCTTCTGCTAACTTTGTGGGTTTTCTGTTCTTCTTTCTCTAATTGCTTTAGATGTAAGGTTAGGTTATTCATGTGAGATGTTTCTTCTTTCTTAAGGTAGGCTTGTATGGTTATAAACTTCCCTCTTAGAACTGCTTTTGCTGCATCCCATAGGTTTTGGGTCGTTGTGCTTTCATTGTCACTTGTTTCTAGGTATTTTTTGATTTCCTCTGATTTCTTCAGTGATCTCTTGGTTATTAAGTAGTGTGTTGTTTAGCATCCATGTGTTTGTATTTCTTACAGATTTTTTCCTGTAATTGATATTTAGTCTCATAGCATTGTGGTTGGAAAAGTTACTTTATAGGATTTCAATTTTCTTAAATTTACCAAGGTTTGTTTGGTGACCCAAGATATGATCTATGATGGGGACTGTTACATGAGCACTTGAGAAGAATGTGTATTCTGTTGTTTTGGGGTGGAATGTCCTATAAATATCAATTAAGTCCATCTTGTTTAATGTATAACTTAAAGCTTCTGTTTCCTTATTTCTTTTCATTTTGGATGATCTGTCCATTGGTGAAAGTGGGGTGTTAAAGTCCCCTACTATGGTTGTGTTGCTGTCGATTTCCCCTTTTCTGGCTGTTAGTATTTGCCTTATGTATTGAAGTGCTCCTATGTTGTGTTCATAAATATTTACAGTTGTTCAATCTTCTTCTTTGATCATCCCTTGATCATTATGTAGTGTCTTTCTTCTTCTCTTGTAAAAGTCTTTATTTTAAAGTCTATTTTGTCTGATATGAGAACTGCTACTCCAGCTTTCTTTTGTTTTGCATTTGCATGCAATGTCTTTTTCCATTCCCTCACTTACAGTCTGTATGTGTCCTTAGGTCTGAAATGGTTCCCTTGTAGACCACATATATACGGGTCTTATATTTTTATCCATTCAGCCAGTCTATGTCTTTTGTTTGGAGCAATTAATCCACTTACATATAAGGTAATTATTGGTATGCATGTTCCTAATACCATTTTCTTAATTGTTTTTGGTTTAATATTGTAGGTCTTTTCCTTCTCTTGTGTTTCATGCCCAGAGATGTTCCTTTAGCATTTGTTGTAAAACTGGTTTGGTGGTGCAGAGTTCTCTTAGCTTTTGCTTGTCTGTAAAGCTTTTAATTTATCTGTCAAATCTGAATGAGATCCTTGCTGGATAGAGTAATCTTGGTTGTAGATTTTTCTCTTTCATCACTTTAAACATGTCCTGCACTCCCTTCTGGCTTGCAGAATTTCTGCTGAAAGATCAGCTGTTAAACTCATGGGTGTTCCCTTATGTGTTCCTTAATTTTTTTTCCCCTGCTGCTTTTAATATTTTTTCTTTGTATTTAATTTTTGATAGTTTGATTAATATGTGTCTTGGCATGTTTCTCCTTGGAATTATCCTCTATTGCACTCTCTGTTCTTCCTGCACTTGTTTAACTATTTCCTTTTCCATATTAGGGAATTTTTGAACTATAATCTCTTCAAATACTTTCTCAGTCCCTTTCTTTTTCTCTTCTTCTTCTGGGACCCCTATAAGTCGAATGTTCATGCATTTATTTTTGTCCCAGAGGTCTCTGAGACTGTCCTCTATTCTTTTCATTCTTTTTTCTTTATTCTGCTCTGCAGTAGTTATTTCCAATATTTTATCTTCCAGGTCACTTATCTGTCTTTCTGCCTTCGTTATTCTGCTATTGATTCCTTCTAGAGAATTTTTAATTGCATTTATTGTGTTGTTCATCACTGTTTGTTTGCCCTTTAGTTCTTCTAGATCTTTGTTAAATGTTTCTTGTATTTTCTCTATTCTATTTCCAAGGTTTTGGATCAACTTTACTATCATTATTCTGAATTCTTTTTCAGGTAGACTGCCTATTTCCTCTTCATTTGTTAGGTCTGATTGGTTTTGCCTTGCTCCTTCATCTGCTGTGTGTTTCTATATCTTCTCATTTTGCTTAACTTACTGTGTTTGAGGTCTCCTTTTCACAGGCTGCAGGTTCGTAGTTCCTGTTGTTTTTAGTGTCTGTCCCCAGGGGCTAAGGTTGGTTCAGAGGGTTATGTAGGTTTCCTCGTGTAGGGGACTAGTGTCTGTGTTCTGGTGGATGAGGCTGGCTCTTGTCTTTCTGGTTGGCAGGTCCACATCTGGTGGTGTGTATTGGGGTGTCTGTGGCCTTATTATGATTTTAGGCATCCTCTGTGCTAATGTATGGGGTTGTGTTCCTGTCTTGCTAGCTGTTTGGCATAAGGTGTCCTGCACTGTAGCTTGTCACTGAGTGGAGCTGGGTCTTGGCGTTGAGATGGAGATCTCTGGGAGAATTTTGCCATTTGATATTACATGGAGCTGGGAGATCTCTTGTGTATCCGTGTTCTGAACTTAGCTCTCCCACCTCAGTGGCGGAGCCCTGAGCCTGGCTGGAGCACCAAGAGCCTGTCCTCTACACAGCTCAGAATAAAATGGGGAAAAAAAAGAAAAAAAAAGAAGATAAAATAAAATAAATTAGAATAAAATAAAGTTTTTAAAATAAAAAATAATTATTATAAAATTTTAAGTAATAATAAACAAAATAAAAGCAGGCAGAGAGGACCCCAGGACAAATGGTAAAAGCAAAGCTATACAGACAAAATCACACACAGAAGCATACACATACACACTCACAAAAAGAGAAAAAGGGGAAAATATGTATATATCATTGATCCCAAAGTCCTCCTCCTTAATCTGGGATGATTTGTTGTCTATTCAGGTATTCCACAGATGCAGGGTACATCAAGTTGATTGTGGAAATTTAATCTGCTGCTCCTGAGGGTGCTGGGAGAAATTTCCCTTCCTCTTCTTTGTTTGCACAGTTCCTGGAGTTCAGCTTTGGATTTGTAGCTGTCTGTGTGTAGGTCGCCTGAGGTATCTGTTCTTCGTTCATACAGGACGGGGTTAAAGGAGCAGCTGATTCTGGTGCTCTGGCTCACTCAGGCCAGGGGGAGGGAGAAGTACGGATGCAGGGCGTGCCTACAGTGGCAGAGGCTGGCATGACCTTGCACCAGCCTGAGGCATGCCATGCGTTATCCCAGGGAAGTTGTCCCTGGATCCCGAGACCCTGGCAGTGGTGGGCTGCACAGGCTCCTGGGAGGGTAGGTGTGGATAGTGATCTGTGCTTCCACACAGGCTTCTTGTTGGTTGCTGCAACAGCCTTAGCATCCCATGCCCATCTGTGGGGTCCATGCTGATAGCCGCTGCTCACACCAGTCTCTGGAGCTCATTTAAGTGGCACTCTTAATCTCCTCTCCTCACGCACCAGGAAACAAAGAGACAAGAAAAAGTCTCTTGTGTCTTCGGCAGCTCCAGACTATTTTCTGGAGCTTCTCCAGGCTAGTCGTGGCGCACTAGCCCCCTTCAGGCTGTGTTCACGCAGCCAACCCCAGTCCTCTCCCAGGAATCCTACCTCCAAAACCTGAGCCTCAGTCCCCAGCCCCCACCCGTCCCGGCAGGTGAGCAGACAAGCCTTGCGGGCTGGTGAGTGTTGGTCGGCACTGATCCTCTGTGCAAGAATCTCCCCGCTTTACCCTCTGCACCCCTGTTGCTGTGCTCTCCTCTGTGGCTCTGTAGCTCCCCCCTCTCTGTAACCAGCCGTCTTCACCCGAGAAGGGGCTTCCTAGCATGTGGAAACCTTTCCTCCTTCACAGCTCCCTTCCACTGGTGCAGGTCCCATGCCTATTCTTTGTCTCTGTTTTTTCGTTTTTTCTTTTACCCTACCCAGGTACGTGAGGGAGTTTCTTGCCTTTTGGGAGGTCTGAGGTCTTATGCCAGCGTTCAGTAGGTATCCTGTAGGAGTTGTTCCACATGTAGATGTATTTCTGATGTATTTGTGGGGAGGAAGTTGATCTCTGCATCTTACTTTTCTGCTATCTTGAAGCTCCTCCAAGTTGTACTCACTCTGGCACAAGGTGGCCATCCCTGGTTTCACATCCACATGATCTCAGGCACAAACCTCCTTGTTTTTCCATGTTGTCTTTAAGTTACTTGTTGAAAGAACTGACCCACGGTCCAAGGACTGTCACAGCTTCAGCTGGTGGAGCCTCTCCATAGCCGGCAGCCTCAGTCAGGCTGCCCTCCCCTCAGGCTCCAGGGCAGTTCAGTGATGGACCTCTTTTTCTTTTTCTTTTGTGGTTTGATGGTTTCCTTTTGTATTATGCTTGAGTTCTCTTTTGTTTGGTTTTGGGGAATCAAGTAAGATTTTGATTTGTGATTACCCTGGTTTTCAAGTATGTTAGCCCATTCTATATCTACTTGGTTTAGGCTGATAGTCATATAAGTTCAAACACATTCTGAAAAAAAAATCTACATTTTCTTTCACCCCACCCCCACATTTTATGATTTTAATGTCCTCTTTTACATCTTCATGTTTATCCTTTTTACGTATAATCTATTCCACAATTTCTTTTAGATTTTTTTAAAATCTATATACAGGCTTATTCAAGTGATCTTCAATCCTTTGATATATTTGTTTTTCCTATTATGATTTTCTCTTTCCTATATATTCTTATTTCTTTTCTATTTAAAGAAGACTTTTCAATATTTCTTTTTTTTTTTTTTTTTTTTTTTTTTTGTGGTACACGGGCCTCTCAATGCTGTGGCCTCTCCCATTGCGGAGCACAGGCTCCGGATGCGCAGGCTCAGCAGCCATGGCTTACGGGCCCAGCCGCTCTGCGGCATGTGGGATCTTCCCAGACCGGGGCACGAACCCGTGTCCCCTGCATCGGCAGGCGGACTCTCAACCACTGCGCCACCAGGGAAGCCCTCAATATTTCTTTTAGGTTAGGTTTAGCATTGCTGTATTCTTTTAGTTTTTCTTATCTGAGAAAATCTTTATCTCTATTTCTATTCTAAATGGTAAACTTGCTGGGTAGAGAATCCTAGGTTGCAGGTTTTTCCCTTTCAGGACATTTAATATATTTCACGACTCCCTTCTGGCCTGCAACATATCTGTAGAGAAATTAGCTGATAGCCTTTTTGTGGTTCTCTTGTAACAAACTTTTTTTTTCCTCTTGCTGCCTTTAAAATCCTCTCTTTATCTCTAACTTTTGCCATTTTAATTATAATGTGTCTTAATGTAAGTCTGTTTGGGTTCATCTTGTTTGGCACCCTCTGTGCTTCCTGTACCTGGATATCTGTTTCCTTCTATAAGTTTGAGAAGTTTTCAGCTATAATTTCTTCAAATACATTTTTAATCCCCTTTTCTCTTTCTTCTCTTTCTGGGATCCCTATTATGTTTAGATTGGCATGCTTTAGATTATCTTATAGGTCTTATATATTGCTTTCTTTTATTTGTCATTTTGTCTGCTGTTCTGATGGGTGATTTCTATTATTCTATCTTCCAGATCACTTATTCATTCTTTTACATTACTTAGTGTGTTGTTTATTGCCTTTAACTCAGTATTTATCTCGTCAATTGAGTTGACTTAATCTTGTTGGCTCCTCTTTTTAGTTTCTAGTTCCTTGTTACAGTGATCTGCATTTCTATCAATAGCCTTTTTAAAATTTCTTCAGCACTTTTATTACTTCCTTTCTGAACTCAGGTTCTAGTAGACTAGAGTGGTCTGTTTCATTGTTTGTCCTTTCAGGGGAATTCTCTTGTTATTTTCATTGGGAGGGGTTCCTCTGTTTCTTCATTTCACTTATACATCTCTGACTCTATGAATTTAGGAGAAACAGTTATCTATTGTTGTCTTGAATGGTTCTTTTTATGTTGGAATGTCACTGTGTAGGCTGCATTAGTCTATTTTGGTAGGAGGGGCTGCTTTTGTATGGATGCCTACCACATCTTTCCTCAGGTTGTGTTGACTGTTTTTACCTTGACAGGGGGTGTTATTGGTGATATTGTTACCAGAGCTTGCACTGGATGTTGGGCAGGACCTCCTCTTTGCTTCTGTCATTGTAACAGCCTTGTTGGGAGAAAGTTCTGCTCAACAATTTATGGAATAGAAACTCCCAAATCCGATTCTATACAGCTGTGTGAAGTAGCAGAACTGGAGCAATCCTACTGGGAAAGGAGGCACTGAGTATTCCTCTTCAGGGGCTGTCGACCAAGAAGTGCAGTCTCTGACATAACCTGTCACCCATTGTGCATGCTTACAAAATACACTGTTGTTGGCACTGCCCTCAACCCCACCTCAGCTGTGGGAACACTGGCAGGTCTCTGGATTTCCCTCAGGCACTGTGTTCACAAAACCACCATCACAAATCTGCCAAAGACTGGCACAGGACCCACAGTGGTTGCACACCTGGGTCCACCATGGGAATGCAGACACCAGCCCTGCCATGCATCCACAAAGCCCACCACTGCTGATATCAGACCCACCCTGGCCACAGGAATACCAGTAATCCTCTCAGATGTACTGCAGACTTTTTGGTCACAAAGCTTCCAGGGGTGTAACTCTATTGAAGTTGCACAGCAGCTGAGAATCAACTCAGATTTCAATGCCACCTCTGCATTTGGGCAACAAGCAGGTGCTTTCATGCTCCCAGATCTCATAGAAGCAGAGGTGTACCTACTATGAGCACACCAAGAATGAGGCTGCTATGGAAGGGCCACCCCCCACACACACATTTGTGCATGTCTTGACAATGGGGCACCCATGGCAAAACTGGGCTCTGTCCTGCGCATATCCCCAATTATGGCCCAGACCACACTCCATGCCCTTCTGATTCTCTCTGCACAGCCAACCTCAATTCTTTCCCCAGGTCTGTCCCTTGAATTTCATCACCCAATTGCTGCATGCATCTCCAGCAGGCATGTGTCTCAAGATGGGGAATGCAGCAAGGAGGCCAGGATCATCTGTGTTGGTTTCTCTGTCCTGACTGCCACAGGCCACTTTTTGCACTCTTCTGTGAGTCTCTGAGTCTCCCTATCTGTCCCAGCTGACCTCCCAGCCAATGAGAGGTATTCCCAGGTTGAGGGAAACTTTCCTCTTTCAAGCTTACTCTCAGGGTCACAAGCCCTGTCTCAATTCCTTTTCTTTCTTTCATCCTACACAGTTGTGTGGTGATCTTTCTGGCAGCTTTGGTTATATGAGATCTTCTGCCAGTGTTGAGTAGGTATTCTGTGAGAAGTGTTTCACATGTAGATGTATTTTTTTAATATATATTTGTGGGGAAATGTGAACACCATACCTTTCTAATCTGCCATTTTGATTTCCACTGCCCTCATTATTTCATTTATGGCACCTTTTTCAGTCTTTTAACATCTTTGTCATTTTCCATGACCATTATGCTTATAAAACACAGCACTAAAAATTGAATTTAATACTCATATGTAAAGAAAAGCAACATTTTTATCATTTATTCTAGTCACTTTTACACTTACTCTAATATAAACTAAATTCATATAAATTTATTTAGCTTTTTTTGAAGTCACACTACAAGGTGGATTAAAATTGAATTTGCTGAAGCTCATACAGCTCAATATCAATAAAACAAAAAACCCAATCCAAAAATGGGCAGAAGACTTAAATAGACATTTCTCCAAAGATATACAGATTGCCAACTAACACATGAAAAGACGCCCAACATCACTAACCATTAGAGAAATGCAAATCAAAACTACAATGAGGTATCACCTCACATTGGTCAGAATGGCCATCATCAAAAAATCTACAAACAGGGGCTTCCCTCGTGGCACAGTGGTTGAGAGTCCACCTGCCAATGCAGGGGACACGGGTTCGTGCCCCTGTCTGGGAAGACCCCACATGCCGTGGAGCGGCTGGGCCCGTGAGCCATGGCCACTGAGCCTGCGCTCCGCAATGGGAGAAGCCACAACACTGGCAGGCCCACATACTGCAAAAAAAAAAAAAAAAAAAAAAAAATCCACAGACAATAAATCCTGGAGAGGGTGTGGAGAAAAGGGAACCTTCTTGCAATGTTGGTGGGAATGTAACTTGGTACAGCCACTATGGAGAACACTATGGAGGTTCCTTAAAAAACTAAAAATAGAACTATCGTACAACCCAGAAATCCCACTACTGGGCATATACCCTGAGAAAACCATAATTCAAAAACAGTCCTGTACCACAATGTTCGTTGCAGCACTACTTACAATAGACAGGACATGGAAGCACCCTAAGGGTCCATCAACAGATGAATGGATAAAGATGTGGCACATATATACAATGGAACATTACTCAGCCATAAAAAGAAACGAAAATGAGTTATTTGTAGTGAGGTGGATGGGCCTAGAGACTGTCATACTGAGTGAAGTGTCAGAAAGAGAAAAAAAAATATGTATGCTAACACATATATATGGAATCTTAAAAAAAATGGTTCTGAAGAACCTAGAGGCAGGATAGGAATAAAGATGCAGATGTAGAGAATGGACTTGAGGACATGGGGAAGGGGAAGGGGAAGCTGGGATGAAGTGAGAGAGTGGCATGGACATATGTACATTACCAAATGTAAAATAAATAGCTAATGGGAAGCAGCCACATAGCACAGGGAGATCAGCTCGGTGTTTTGTGTCCACCTAGAGGGGTGGGATAGGAAGGGTGGGAGGGAGAAGCAAGAGGGGGGAGATAGGGGGATATATGTATCTGTAGAGTTATTTCATTTTGTTACACAGCAGAAACTAACACACTATTTTAAATAAATTTTATTCCAATAAAGATGTTAAAAAAAAGCTGGATCTGAATGATAAGTGGAAAACAGGAAGACAATTTAAGTCCAATAATTCATTCTGTGAATAAATGGCAAAATACAAAAGAAGCTAGATGTTTCCAAAGAGCTGGAACTCCCAGCTCAGGGTCTCTTCTTTCCACTGTCACCGGACTGCCCTGGAGCCCGAGGGGAGGGCGACCTCACTGAGGCTGCCAGCTCTGGAGAGGTCCTGGCAGCCAAAGCCACGACAGTCATGGGGACGGCGGGCCAGATCACTCATCCTGGGGTAAGCCAGCTGCCATGTCATGAGGACACTCAAGCAGCCCTAAGGAGAGATCCATGTGGCAAGGAACTGAGGCCTCTTACCTACAGCCATATACACCAGAAATACATCTACATGTGGAATAACTCCTACAGAACACCTACTGAAGGCTGGCAGAAGACCTCAGACCCCCCAAAAGGCAAGAAATTCCCCACGTACCTGGGTAGGGCAAAAGAAAAAAGAATAAAAAGAGACAAAAAGATAGGGACAGAACCTGCACCAGTGGGAGGGAGCTGTGAAGGAGGAAAGGTTTCCACACACTAGGAAGACCCTTTGCAGGCGGAGACTGTGGGTGGTGGAGGGGGGAAGCTTAAGAGCCACGGAGGAGAGCAGAGCAACAGGGGTGAGGAGGGCAAAGTGGAGAGATTCCCGCACAGAGGATCAGTGCTGACCTGCACTCACCAGCCAGAGAGGCTTGTCTGCTCACCCACCAGGGCAGGCGGGGCTGGGAGCTGAGCCTTGGGCTGCCATTAGAGCGCAGGGAGGGGACTGGGCTTGACAGCGTGAACACAACCTGCAGGGGGTTACTGCACCACGGCTAGCTAGGAGGGAGTCCGGGGAAAAGTCTGGACCAGCCAAAGAAGCAAGAGACTTTTTCTTCCCTCTTTGTTTCCTGGTGCACGAGGAGAGGAGAATAAGAGCGCTGCATAAAGGAGCTCAAGAGACGGGCACGAGCTGCGGCTAAAATCGCGGACCCCAGAGACGGGCATGAGATGCTAAGGCTGCTGCTGCCGCCACAATGAAGCCTGTGTGCGAGCACAGGTCACTATCCACACCCCATTCCTGGGAGCCTGTACAGCCCGTGACTGCCAGGGTCCTGGGATCCAGGAACAAATTCCTTGGGAGAACGCACAACGCGCCTCAGGCTGATGCAACATCACACAGGCCTCTGCCGCTGCAGGCTCGCCCCGCATTCTGTACCCCTCCCTCCCCCTGGCCTGAGTGAACTAGAGTCCCTGAAAGAGCTACTCCTTTAACACCGTCCTGGCTGAGTGAATAACAGATGCCCTCCGTTGACCTACACGCAGAGGCATGGTCAAATTCAAAGCTGAGCTCGAGGAGCTGTGAGAACAAAGAAGAGAAAGGGAAATCTCTCCCAGGAGCCTCAGAAGCAAAGGATGGAAGCTCCACAATCAACTTGATGTACCCTGCATCTGTGGAATACATGAATAGACAACAAATCATCCCAAATCGAGGAGGTAGTATTTGAGAGCAAGATTTATTATTTTTCCCATTTTCCTCTTTTTGTGAGTGTGTATGTGTATGATTCTGTGTGAGATTTTGTCTGTATAGCTTTGCTTCCACCATTTGTCCTACAGTTCTATCCATCCAAGTTTGTCTTTGTTTTTGTTTTATTTTTTAATTTTTTTCTTAATAATTATTTTTTATTTTAATAACTTTATTTTATTTTATCTTACTTTATATTATCTTCTTGCTTTGTTTCTTTCTTTGTTTCTTTCTTTCCTTCCTTCCCTCCTTCCTTTCTAACTTCCTCCCATGCTCCCTCCCTTCTTTCTGTCTTTCTTTCTTCCATCATTCCTTCCTTCTTTTCTTTCTTTCTTCTTTGTTTTCTTTCTATCTTTCTTTCTTTCTTTCTACTTTTTCTCCCATTTATTTTGAGCCATGTGGATGAAAGGCTCCTTGTGCTGCAGCCAGGAGTCAGTGCTGTGCCTCTAAGGTGTGAGAGTCAACTTCAGGACACTGGTCCACAAGAGACCTCTCAGCTCCACATAATATCAAATGGCAAAAATCTCCCAGAGATCTCCATCTCAACATCAGCATTCAGCTTCACTCAACGACCAACAAACTACAGTGCAGGACACCCTATGCCAAACAACTCGCAAGAAAGGAACACAACTCTATCCATTAGCACAGAGGCTGCCTAAAATCATAATAAGTCCACAGACACCCCAAAACACACCACCATATGTGGACTGGCCCACAAAAAAGACAACATCCAGCCTCATCCACCAGAACACAGGAACTAGTACCCTCCACCAGGAAGCCTACACAACACACTGAACCAAATATAGCCACTGGGGACAGACACCAAAAACAATGGGAACTACGAACCTGCAGCCTGCAAAAAGGAGACCCCAAACACAGTAAGATAAGCAAAATGAGAAGACAGAAAAACACACGGCAGATGAAGGAGCAAGATAAAAAAACCCCAGACCAAACAAATGAAGAGGTAATAGGCAGTCTACCTGAAAAAGAATTCAGAATAATGATAGTAAAGATAATCCAAAATCTAGGAAATAGAATAGACAAAATGCAAGAAACATTTAACAGGGACCTAGAAGAACTAAAGATGAATCAAGCAGCAATGAGAAACACAATAAATGAAATTAAAAGTACTCTACATCGGACAAATAGCAGAATAACTAAGGCAGAAGAATGGATAAGTGACCTGGAAGATAAATAGTGGGAATAAATACTGCAGAGAAGAATAAAGAAAAAAGAATGAAAAGAACTGAGGACAGTCTCAGAGACCTCTTGGACAACATTAAATGCACCAACATTCGAATTATAGGGGTTCAAGAAGAAGAAGAGAAAAAGAAAGGGACTGAGAAAATATTTGAAGAGATTATAGTTGAAAACTTCCCTAATATGGGAAAGGAAATAGTTAATCAAATCCAGCAGGCACAGAGAGTCCCATACAGGATAAATCCAAGGAGAAATACACCAAGACACATATTAATCAAATTGTCAAAAACTAAATATAAAGAAAACATTAAAAGCAGTAAGGAGAAAACAACAAATAACCCACAAGGGAAACCCCATAAGGTTAAAAGCTGATCTTTCAGCTGAAATTCTGCAAGCCAGAAGGGACTGGCAGGACATATTTAAAGTGATGAAGGAGAAAAATAGGCAACCAAGATTGCTCTACCCAGCAAGGATCTCACTCAGATTTAATGGAGAAATTAAAGCATTCACAGACAAGCAAAAGCTGAGAGAGTTCAACACCACCAAACCAGCTTTACAACAAATGCTCAAGGAACTTCTCTAGGCAAGAAACACAAGAGAAGGAAAAGACCTACCATAATGAACAAAAAACAATTAACAAAATGGGAATACGAACATATATATTGATAATTACCTTAAATGTAAATTGACTAAATGCTCCCACCAAAAGACACAGATTGGCTGAATGGATACAAAAACAAGACCCATATATATGCTGTCTACAAGAGACCCACTTCAGACCTAGAGACACATACAGACTGAAAGTAAGGAGATGGAAAAAGATATTCCATGCAAATGGAAATCAAAACAAAGCTGGAGTAGCAATTCTCATAACAGAAAAAAATAGACTTTAAAATAAAGACTACTGGAAGAGACAAAGAAGGACACTACATAATGATAAAGGGATCGATTCAAGAAGAAGAGATAACAATTGTAAATATATATACACCCAACATAGGAGCACCTCAATACATAAAGCAAATACTAACAGCCATAAAAGGGGAAATCGACAGTAACACATTCATAGTAGGAGACTTTAACACCCCACTTTCACCAATGGACAGATCATCCAAAATGAAAATAAATAAGGAAACACAAGCTTTAAATGATACATTAAAACAAGATGGACTTAATTGATATTTATAGGGCATTCCATCCAAAAACTACATAATACACATTGTTCTCAAGTGTTCATGGAACATTCTCCAGGATAGATCATGTATTGTATTAAAATCAAGCCTTGGTAAACTTAAGAAAATTGAAATTGTATCAAGTATGTTTTCGAAACACAATGCTATGAGACTAGATATCAATTACAGGAAAAGATCTGTAAAAAATACAAACACAAGGAGGCTAAACAATACACTACTTAATAACGAAGTGGTCACTGAAGAAATCAAAGAGGAAATAAAAAAGTACCTAGAAACAAATGACAATGGAGACACAACGACCCAAAACCTATGGGATGCAACAAAAGCAGTTCAAAGAGGGACGTTTATAACAGTACAATCCTACCTTAAGAAACAGTAAACATCTCAAATAAACAACATAACCTTGCACCTAGAGCAATTAGAGAAATAAGAACAAAAAACCCCAAAGTTAGCAGAAGGAAAGAAATCATAACAATCAGATCAGAAATAGATGAAAAAGAAATGAAGGAAACAACAGCAAAGATCGATAAAACTAAAAGCTGCTTCTTTGAGAAGATAAAGAAAATTGATAAACCATTAGTCAGACTCATCAAGTAAAAAACGGAGAAGACTCTAATCAATAGAATCAGAAATGAAAAAGGAGAAGTAACAAATGACACTGCAAAAGTAAAAAAAAGATCATGAGAGATTACTACAAGCAACTCTATGCCAATAAAATGGACAACCTGGAAGAAATGGATAAATTCTTAGAAATGCACAACCTGCCAAGACTGAATCAGGAAGAAATAGAAAATATGAACAGAACAATCACAAGCACTTAAATTGAAACTGTGATTAAAAATCTTCCAACAAAACAAAGCCCAGGACCAGATGGCTAAACAGGCGAATTCTATCAAACATTTAGAGAAGAGCTAACACCTATCCTTTGCAAACTCTTCCAAAATATAGCAGAGGGGGAAACACTCCCAAACTCATTCTAGGAAGCCACTATCACCTTGATACCAAAACCAGACAAGGATGTCACAAAGAAAGAAAACTACAGGCCAATATCACTGATGATCATAGATGCAAAAATCTTCAACAAAATACTAGCAAACAGAAGCCAACAGCACATTGAAAGGATCATACACCATGATCAAGTGGGGTTTATTCCAGGAATGCAAGGATTCTTCAGCATACGCAAATCAATCAACGTGATACAACATATGAACAAATTGAAAGAGAAAAAAACATATGATCATCTCAATAGATGCAGAGAAAGCTTTTGACAAAATTCAACACCCATTTATGATAAAAACCCTGCAGAAAGTAAGCATAGAGGGAACTTTCCTCAACATAATAAAGGCCATATATGACAAACCCACAGCCAACATCACCCTCAATGGTTAAAAATTGAAAGCATTTCCACTAAGATCAGGAACAAGACAAGGTTGCCCTCTCTCACCACTCTTATTCAACATAGTTTCGGAAGTTTTAGCCTTAGCAATCAGAGAAGAAAAGGAAATAAAAAGAATCCAAATCAGAAAAAAAGAAGTAAAGCTATCACTGTTTGCAGATGACATGATAATATACATAGAGAATCCTAAAAATGCTACCAGAAAACTACTAGACCTAATCAATGAATTTGGTAAAGTAGCAGGATATAAAATTAATGCACAGAAATCTCTGGCATTCCTATACAGTAATGATGAAAAATCTGAAAGTGAAATCAAGGAAACACTCCCATTTACCATTGCAACAAAACGAAGAAAATATCTAGGAATAAACGTACCTAAAGAGACAAAAGACCTGTATGCAGAGAATTATAAGCCACCGATGAAAGAAATTAAATATGATACAAATAGATGGAGAGATATACCATGTTTTTGGATTGGAAGAATCAACATTGTGAAAATGACTCTACTACCCAAAGCAATCTACACATTCAATGCAATCACTGTCGAACTACCACTGTCGTTTTCCAGAGAACTAGAACAAAAAATTTCAAAATTTGTATGGAAGGAAAAAGACCCCGAATAGTCAAAGCAATCTTGAGAATGAAAAACGGAGCTGGAGGAATCAGGCTCCCTGACTTCAGACTATACTACAAAGCTACAGTAATCAAGACAGTGTGGTACTGGCACAAAAACAGAAAGATAGATCAATGGAACAGGATAGAAAGCCCAGAGATAAACCCACGCACAAATGGTCAACTTATCTTTGATAAAGGAGGCAGGAACGTACAGTGGAGAAAGAACAGCCTCTTCAATAAGTGGTGCTGGGAAAACTGAAGATGTACATGTAAAAGTATGAGATTAGATCACTCCCTAACATCATAAAAAAATAAGCTCAAAATGGATTAAAGACCTAAATGTAAGGCCAGAAACTATCAAACTATTAGAGGAAAACATAGGCAGAACACTCTATGACATAAATCACAGCAGGATCCTTTTTGACCCACCTCCAAGAGAAATGGAAATAAAAACAAAAATAAACAAATGGGACCTAATGAAACTTCAAAGCTTTTGCACAGCAAAGGTAACCATAAACAAGACAAAAAGACAACCCTCAAAATGGGAGAAAATATTTGAAAATGAAGCAACTGACAAAGGATTAGTCTCCAAAATGTACAAGCAGCTCATGCAGCTCAATAACAAAAAAGCAAACAACCCAATCCAAAAATGGGCAGAAGACCTAAATAGGCATTTCTCCAAAGAGGACATACAGACTGCCAACAAACACATGAAAGAATCCTCAACGTCATTAATCATTAGAGAAATGCAAATCAAAACTACAATGAGATATCATCTCAAACCAGTCAGAATGGCCATCATCAAAAAATTTAGACACAATAAATGCTGGAGAGGGTGTGGAGAAAAGGGAACGCTCTTGCACTGCTGGTGGGAATGTGAATTGGTACAGCCTCTATGGAGAACAGTATGGAGGTTCCTTAAAATACTGCAAGTAGAACTAGCCTATGACCCAGCAATCCCAGTACTGGGCATATACCCTGAGAAAACCATAATTAAGAAAGAGTCATGTACCAAAATGTTCATTGTAGCTCTATTTACAATAGCCCAGAGATGGGAACAACCTAAGTGTCCATCATCGGATGAATGGCTAAAGAAGATGTGGCACATATATACAATGGAATATTGCTCAACCATAAAAAGAAACGAAATTGGGAGCTGGGAGAAGATAACGGAAGAGTAAGACGCGGAGGTCACCTTCCTCCCAAGAGATACATCAGAAATTCATCTACACGTGGAACAACTCCTACAGAACACCTACTGAACACAGGCAGAAGGTCTCAGACCCCCCAAAAGGCAAGAAACTCCCCATGTACCTGGGTAGGGCAAAAGAAAAAAGAAAAAACAGAGACAAAAGGATAGGGACAGGACATGCACCAGTGGGAGGGAGCTGTGAAGGAGGATAGGTTTCCACACACTAGGAAGCCCATTCGTGGACGGAGACTGTGGGTGGCGGAGGGGGAAAGCTTTAGAGTAGCGGAGGAGAGCACAGCAACAGGGGTGCAGAGGGAAAAGCAGAGAGATTCCCGCACAGAGGATCAGTGCCAACTGGCACTCACCAGGCCGAGAGGCTTGTCTGCTCGGCCACCGGGGCAGGCGTGGCTGGGAGCTGAGGCTCTGGGTTTGGGTTTCAGTTGGACCGTGGGGAGAGGACTGGGGTTGGCGGCAGGAAGAGAGCCTGAAGGGGTTAGTCCACCATGGCTAGCCGGGAGGGTGTCCAGGAAAAGTCTGGAGCTGCGGAAGAGGCAAGAGACTTTTTCTTCCCTCTTTGTTTCCTGGTGCGCGAGGAGAGAGGATTAAGAGCGCTGCTTAAAGGAGCTCCAGAGATGGGCGCAAGCTGCGGCTAAAAGCGTGGACCTGAGAGACGGGCATGGGACGCTGGGGCTGCTGCTGCCGCCGCCAAGAGGCCTGTGTGCAAGCGCAGGTCACTGTCCACGCCCCCTTTCCGGGGAGCTTGCCTAGCCCACCACTGCCTGGGTCCCAGGATCCAGGGACGGCTTCCCCGGGAGAGCGCACAGCATGCCTCAGGCTGGGGCAACGTCACGCCAGCATCTGCCGCTGCAGGCTCTCCCTGCACTCCGTACCCCTCTCTCCCCACGGCCTGAGTGAGCCAGAGCCCCTGAAGCAGCTACTCCTTTAACCACGTCCTGTCTGAGCGAAGAACAGACGCCCTCCGGTGACCTACAAGCAGAGGTGGGGCCAAATCCAAAGCTGAGACCCAGGAGCTGTGAGAATAAAGAAGAGAAAGGGAAATCTCTCCCAGCAGCCTCAGAAGCAGTGGATTAAAGCTTCACAATCAACCTGATGTACCCTGCATCTGTGGAATACATGAATAGACAACGAATCATCCCAAATTGAGGAGGTGGACTCTGAGAACAAGATTTAAGACTTTTTCCCCTTTTCCTCTTTTTACAACGAATTATCCCAATTTGAGGAGGTGGACTTTGAGAGCAAGACTTATGACTTTTTTCCCCTTGCTCTCTTTTTGTGAATGTGTATGTGTATGCTTCTGAGTGAGATTTTCTCTGTATAGCTTTGCTTCCACCATTTGTCCCAGTGTTCTTTCCGTCTGTTTTGGTTTTTTCATTTTTTTAAATAATTATTTTTTATTTTAATAATGCTATTATATTTTATCATACTTTATTCTATTTTACTTTACCTTCTCTGTTTCTCTTTTTCCTACATGCCCTCCTTCCTCCCTCCCTCCCTCCTTCCTTTCTTTCTTTCTTTCTTTCTTTCCTTCCTTTCTCCCTCCTTCCCTCCCTCCTTTCTTTCTTTCTTTCCTTCCTACCACCCTCCTTTTCTTTCTTTCTTTCTTTCCTTCTTTCTTTCTTTCTTTCTTTCTTCCTTTCTTTCTTTCTTTCTTTCTTCCTTTCTTTCTTTCTTTCTTCCTTTCTTTCTTTCTTTCTTCCTTTCTTTCTTTCTCTCTTTCTTTCTTCTACTAATTCTTTCTTTCTACTTTTTTCTCACATTTACTCTGAGCTGGGTGGATGAAAGGCTCTTGGTTCTGCAGCCAGGAGTCAGTGCTGTGGCTCTGAAGTGGGAGAGCCAACTTCAGGACACTGGTCCACAAGAAACCTCCCAGCTCCACATAATATCACACGGTAAAAATCTCCCAGAGATCTCGATCTCAACATCAGCACCCAGCTTCACTCAACGACCAGCAAGTTACAGTGATGGTCACCCTATGCCAAGCAACTAGCAAGACAGGAACACAACCCCACCCATTAGCAGAAAGGCTGCCTAAAAACATAATAAGGCAACTCACACCCCAAAACACACCACCAGACGTGGACCTGTCAACCAGAAAGACAAGATCGAGCCTCATCCACCAGAACACAGGCACTAGTCCCCTCCAAAGGGAAGCCTACACAACCCACTGAAACAACCTTAGACACTGGGGAGAGACACCAAAAACAATAGGAACTACGAACCTGCAGCCTGCAAAAAGGAGACACCAAACACAGTAAGATAAGCAAAATGAGAAGACAGAAAACAACACAGCATTTGAAAGAGCAAGGTAAAAACCCACCAGACCTAACAAATGAAGAGGAAATAGGCAGTCTACCTGAAAACTAATTCAGAATAATGATAGTAAAGATGACCCAAAATCTTGGAAAAAGAATAGATAAAAAGCAACGAACAGTTAACAAGGATGTAGAAGAAATAAAGATGAATCAAGCAACGATTAAAAATGCAATAAATGAAATGAAAAATACTCTAGATGGGATTAAGAGCAGAATAACTTAGTCAGAAGAATGGATAAGTGACATGGAAGATAAAATAATGGAAATAACTGCCACAGAGTAGAATAAAGAAAAAAGAATGAAAAGAACAGAGGACAGTCTCAGAGACATCTGGGACAACATAACATGCACCAACATTCGAACTATAGTGGTTCCAGAAGAAGAAGAGAAAAAGAAAGGGACTGAGAAAGTATTTGAAGAGATTATAGTCGAAAACTTCCCAAATATGGGAAAGAAAATAGTTAATCAAATCCAGCAGGCACAGAGAGTCCATGCAGAATAAATACAAGGAGAAATATGCCAAGACACATATTAATCAAACAGTCAAAAATTAAACACGAAGAAAACATATTAAAAGCAGCAAGGGAAAACAACAAATAACACACAAGGGAATGCCCAACAGGTTAACAGCTGATCTCTCAGCAGAAACTCAACAAGCCAGAAGGGACTGGTAGGACATATTTAAAGTGATGAAGGAGAAAAACCTGCAACCAAGATTACTCTAATCAGCAAGGATCTCATACAGATTTGATGGAGAAATTAAAACCTTTACAGACAAGCAAAAGCTGAGAGAATTCAGCACCACCAAACCAGCTTTACAACAAATGCTAAAGGAACTTCTCTAGGAAAGAAAGACAACAGAAGGAAAAGACCTACAATAACGAACCCAAAACAATTAAGGAAATGGGAATAGGAACATATGTATCGATAATTACCTTAAATGTAAATGGACTAAATGCTCCCACCAAAAGACACAGATTGGCTGAATGGATACAAAAGCAAGACCCATATATATGCTGTCTACAAGAGACCCACTTCAGACTTAGGGACACATACAGATTGAAAGTAAGGGGATGGAAAAAGAGATTCCATACAAATGGAAATCAAAAGAAAGCTGGAGTCGCAATTCTTATATCAGACAAAATAGACTTTAAAATACAGACTATTAGAAGAGACAAAGAATGACATTACATAATGATCAAGTGATCGATACAAGAAGAAGATATAACAATTGTAAATATTTATGCAACCAACATAGGAGCACCTCAATACATAAGGCAAATACTAACAGCCATAAAAGGGGAAATCGACAGTAACACACTCATAGCAGGGGACATCAACACCCCACTTTCACCAATGGACAGTTCATCCAAAATGAAAATAAATAAGGAAACACAAGCTTTAAATGATACATTAAACAAGATGGACTTAATTGATATTTATAGGACATTCCATCCAAAAACAACAGAATACACATTTTTCTCAAGTGCTCATGGAATGTTCTCCAGGATAGATCATATCTTGGGTCACAAATCAAGCCTTGGTAAATTTAAGAAAATTGAAATTGTATCAAGCATCTTTTCCGACCACAATGCTATGAGACTAGACATCAATTACAGGAAAAGATCTGTAAAAAATACAAACACATGGAGGCTAAACAATACACTACTTAATAACGAAGTGATCACAGAAAAAATCAAATAGGAAATAAAAATATACCTAGAAACAAATGACAATGGAGACACGACGACCCAAAACCTATGGGATGCAGCAAAAGGAGTTTTAAGTGGCAAGTTTATAGCAATACAATCCCACCTTAAGAAACAGGAAACATCTTGAGTAAACAACCTGACCCTTCACCTAAAGCAATTAGAGAAAGAAGAACAAAAATGCCCCAAAGTTAGCAGAAGGAAAGAAATCATAAAGATCAGATCAGAAATAAATGAAAAAGAAATGAAGGAATCGATAGCAAAGATCAATAAAACTAAAAGCTGGTTCTTTGAGAAGATAAATAAAATTGATAAACCATTAGCCATACTCATCAAGAAAAAAAAGGGAGAAGACTCAAATCAATAGAATTAGAAATGAAAAAGGAGAAGTAACAACGGACACTGCAGAAATACAAAAGATCATGAGAGATTACTACAAGAAACTCTATGCCAATAAACTGGACAACCTGGAAGAAATGGACATATTCTTAGAAATGCACAACCTTCTGAGAGTGACTCAGGAAGAAATAGAAAATATGAAGAGATGAATCACAAGCACTGAAATTGAAACTGTGATTAAAAATCTTCCAACAAACAAAAGCCCAGGACCAGTTGGCTTCACAGGCGAATTCTATCAAACATTTAGAGAAGGGCTGACACCTATCCTTCTCAAACTCTTGCAAAATATAGCAGAGGCAGGAACACTCCCAAACTCATTCTCCGAGGCCACCATCACCTTGATACCAAAACCAGGCAAGGATGTCACAAAGAAAGAACACTACAGGCCAATATCACTGATGAACATAGATGCAAAAATCCTCAGCAAATTACTAGCAAACAGAATCCAACAGCACATTAAAAGGATCATACACCATGATCAAGTGGGGTTTATTCCAGGAATGCAAGGATTCTTCAATATGTGCAAATCAATCAACGTGATACACCATATTAACAAATTGAAGGAGAAAAACGATATGATCATCTCAATAGATGCAGAGAAATCTTTTGACAAAATTCAACAACCTTTTATGATAAAAAAATCCTGCAGAACGTAGACATAGAGGAAACTTTCCTCAACATAATAAAGGCCATATATGACAAGCCCAGAGCCAACATCATCCTTTATGGTGAAAAACTGAAACCATTTTCACTAAGATCAGGAACAAGACAAGGCTGCCCTCTCTCACCACTCTTATTCAACATAGTTTTGGAAGTTTTAGCCACAGCAATCAGAGAAGAAAAGGAAATAAAAGGAATCCAAATTGGAAAAGAAGAAGTAAAGCTGTCACTGTTTGCAGATGATATGATACTATACATAGAGAATCCTAAAGATGCCACCAGACAACTACTAGAGCTAATCAATGAATTTGGTAAAGTAGCAGGATACAAAATTAATGTACAGAAATCTCTGGCATTCCTGTACACTAATGATGAAAAATCTGAAAGTGAAATCAAGAAAACACTCCCATTTACCATTGCAACAAAAAGAATAAAATATCTAGGAATAAACCTACCTAAGGAGACAAAAGACCTGTATGCAGAAAATTATAAGACACTGATGAAAGAAATTAAAGATGATACAAATAGATGGAGAGATATACCATGTTCCTAGATGGGAAGAATCAATATTGTGAAAATGACTCTACTACCCAAGCAATCTACAGATTCAATGCAATCCCTATCAAACTACCACTGGCAGTTTTCACAGAACTAGAACAAATAATTTCACAATTTGTTTGGAAAAACAAAAGACCCCGAATAGCCAAAGCATTCTTGAGAAAGAAAAACGGAGCTGGAGGAATCAGTCTCCCTGACTTCAGACTACACTACAAAGCTACAGTAATCAAGACAGTGTGGTACTGGCACAAAAACAGAAAGATAGATCAATGGAACAGGATAGAAATCCCAGAGGTAAACCCACACACATATGGTCACCTTATCTTTGATAAAGGAGGCAGGAACGTACAGTGGAGAAAGAACAGCCTCTTCAATAAGTGGTGCTGGGAAAACTGGACAGGGACATGTAAAAGTATGAGATTAGATCACTCCCTAAGACCACACACAAAAATAAGCTCAAAATGGATTAAAGACCTAAATGTAAGGCCAGACACTATCAAACTCTTAGAGGAAAACATAGGCAAAACACTCTATGACATAAATCACAGCAAGATCATTTTGGACCCACCTCCTACAGAAATGGAAAAAAAACCCAAAAATAAACAAATGGGACCTAATGAAACTTCAAAGCTTTTGCACAGCAAAGGAAACCATAAGCAAGACCAAAAGACAACCCTCAGAATGAGGGAAAATGTTTGCAAGTGAAGCAACTGACAAAGTATTAATCTCCAAAATTTATAAGCAGCCCATGTAGCTCAATAGAAAAAAAACAAACAACCCAATCCAAAAATGGGCAGAAGACGTATATAGACATTTCTCCAAAGAAGATATACAGACTGCCAGCAAACACATGAAAGAATGCTCAACATCATTAATCATTAGAGAAATGTAAATCAAAACTATAATGAGATATCATCTCACACCAGTCAGAATGGCCATCATCAAAAAATCTAGAAAGAATAAATGCTGGAGAGGGTGTGGAGAAAAGGGAACACTCTTGCACTGCTGGTGGGAATGTGAAGTGGTACAGCCTCTATTGAGAACAGTATGGAGGTTCCTTAAAAAACTGCAAATAGAGCTACCATATGACCCAGCAATCCCACTACTAGGCATATACCCTGAGAAAACCATAATTCTAAAAGAGACTTGTACCAAAATGTTCATTGCAGCTCTATTCACAATAGCCCGGAGATGGAAACAACCTAAGTGTCCATCATCGGATGAATGGATAAAGAAGATGTGGCACATATATACAATGGAATATTACTCAGCCATAGAAAGAAACGAAATTGAGCTGTTTGTAATGAGGTCGATAGACCTAGAGTCTGTCATACAGAGTGAAGTAAGTCAGAAAGAGAAAGACAAATACCATATGCTAACACATATATATGGAATTTAAGGAAAAAATGTCATGAAGAACCTAGTGGTAAAACAGGAACAAAGACACAGACCTACTTGAGAATGGACTTGAGGATATGGGGAGGGGGAAGGGTAAGCTGTGACAAAGTGAGAGAGAGGCATGGACATATATACAGTACCAAACGTAAGGTAGATAGATAGTGGGAAGCAGCCGCATAGAACAGGGAGATCAGCTCGGTGCTTTGTGACTGCCTGGAGGGGTGGCATAGGGAGGGTGGGAGGGAGGGAGATGCAAGAGGGAAGGGATATGGGAACAGATGTATATGTATGACTGATTCACTTTGTTATAAAGCAGAAACTAATAAAAATAAATAAATAAAAAGAAATTTAAAAACGAAATTGAGCTATTTGTAATGAGGTGGATAGACCTAGAGTCTGTCATACAGAGTGATGTAATTCAGAAAGAGAAAGACAAATACCATCTGCTAACACATATATATGGAATTTAAGAGAAAAAAATGTCTTGAACAACCTAGAGGTAAGACAGGAATAAAGACACAGACCTACTAGAGAATGGACTTGAGGATATGGGGAGGGGGAAGGGTAAGCTCTGACAAAGCGAGAGAATGGTATGGACATATATACACTACCAAACGTAAAATAGATAGCTAGTGGGAAGCAGCTGTATAGCCCAGGGATATCAGATCACTGCTTTGTGACCACCTAGAGCGGTGGGCTAGGGAGGGTGGGAGGGAGGGAGACGCAAGAGGGAAGAGATATGGGAACATATGTATATGTATAACTGATTAACTTTGCTATAAAGCAGAAACTAACACACCATTGTAGAGCAATTTTACTCCAGTAAAGATGTAAAAAAAAAAAAGAAGCTTAAAATACCAACTTTCTTCTTCATCTTGGTTGCAAACTTTTAAAAATTCAGTTATTTTGAATGCCTGTGGATTAGAAAAGGAGGTGAAAGGCCACTAACTTTTTGTCCAAATACCTTTTTTCTTCTATAGAGGAGGCTAAGAATAAACTGAGATGGTTCAATGGCTTTAATAAAACAAGAAAAAACTGGAATTCCAAATTATGTGAACAATAAAGTATTGTTTGTTAGCTTTAGAGATGGGGAAATAAGAATATCTCAGAATACTGTTTTGAGCTTTGTTACTCTGGGCAGGTTAAATTGTGTTCTTCTGAGAAGACAGAGGGATTGATGGGATGATATCATCAAATTCTAGGATTTCAAATTGCTTCCATGCCTGAAAGTTTGACAGTTTCAAATGGAATAAAGGTGTTCCTTACCAAAGCTGCATAAGAACAAGTAAAAACAGGCTAGAATAATTTTTGTGTTTGTGTGTGAAAATGACAAACTTTATTGAGACCCCAGGCCTAATTCTCTTTCTCCTGCACAGTCTTGGTTCCCTGAAGACACCCATTCCAGCAGGCAACAATGAAACCCACTTTCCGGCCAGCAGGGGCATCTCTGTGGATGGTAGAGGGTTTGCCAATGTGCTGGTTGTTGTCACCTCTGAAGGGAGACACTACAGGGTTCATGGCCACACCCCATATGCATGGCCTACAATTCCTCTTTGCCTTAGACTTGTGGTAGGCACAGCCGGCCTTCAGAATGGGCTTGTCAATGCAGCCACCTCCAGCCACCACACTGACAACAGCTCTGTTGACGGAAGAGATGACCTTCTTGGAGCCCAAGGGCAGTTTCTCTGGTCTTCTTTGTCTCAGGGTTGTGGGAGATGACAATCGCATAGTTCCCAGAGGCTCTGGCCAGCGTGCCCCAGTCACCAGCCTTCTCCTCCAGACAACACATGATGGTGCCATCGGGCATGGTGCCCACCAGCAGCATATTGCCAATGTTGAGCTGGGCGTTCTTGCTGTAGTACATGAACTGGCCAGTGTGGATGCCCTCGGTGGCAATGAACAGCTCTGTCTGCTTCTTAGAACGGTACGGATCCTGGAAGACCACCTTGGCAAAGGGCACGCAGCAGCCCGGGTCATGGATGATGTCCTTGATGTAGCCGTGTCGCTCGGTGAAGTCCACAGCATGCAGACGCGTGACGCCCTTTTGGCGATTCACACGCACGTGGAACACGGAGCCGGCGCCCTTTCTCTGCCCAAGGATCACACGGCCCATCGAGGCGGTCTGATTCTGAGCACAGCCAAAAGAGCAGGCTAGAATAATTGTAAATGACATTTATCTCTAAATATTCATTCAACTAAAATCAGAACATAAGAGGGCAGTGATGTGAAAGAAAATGCCTATAACAGAAAATAACATTTTATAGATATTTATCCTGCTTAGTTGGACATTTTGACTAACTTCATACATTTTTAAGAAAAAAAATCATGCTTTCTTAATTATGATCTTTCTTGATATTCAAATATTTTAGTTCTTCACCAAAGACTTATTAATATTAACTAACTTGATTATAACATTTGAATTTATTTACTCCTCTACCAGTTCTTTTATCTTCTCCATCTCTTCAGTCTTTCTAATCCCTTTCTCAGGATTTTTGCTTACACTATTCCCCAATCAAAAATGTTCTCACCTCTTTCTGAGGAAACACTAATCACTTTATATACTTCATTCAAATCCTCACTATTACATACAATCCTCCATGACTATCATAAGCTGTGTTATCACAAATTCATGCTGCTTTCCTAATTATCAAGTCTAAAGGCATATTTTCATTACTCATCTTCTTTATACTATTTACTAAATTTTAAGGTGGTTATCATCTCCTCAACTTTGACATTATCTTCCATAATGACTTTTGTTGTGAGCATGTCCTACAGTTTTGTCTGCTGTCACACCTGAGTCCATTTTAAGTGTCAACTTCACAAACCATAGTCCTAATTAAGGGACCCTGCAGAGTAAGCATCACAGTTTTTTCTCCTTGATATGACCTTCCAGCTATACCTCATTGGCCCTAAGACGGACATCTATCCAAACAGCAGCCAATAAACAGGAGGAGAAGTTTCACAGAGGGGTATCCCTGCACAGAATGTGGGAGCAGAAGTCTTATAGCAATATAAAACATGATTTGTGTAAAACATCTGTTTTGCATACATCATCTCACAATATAGCACTCTGTGAGATGTGGCAAAGAATTTATGTAGCTTAGATTCTGCTAAGTATCACCTAATTAGAAGTAAACTCTTTTTAAAAAAAACTGTTATTACCTACATCTTCAAGCTTCTTAGTTCCTTGATGCCTTGGTTAAAATAGTTAAACAAAAATCTAGGGAAGAGGAGCAGTGGTTATGTTCTGACCTATAGCATCAATTCTAGTGTAGCTGATATTCCCAGACACTAGAGAGCCTGGTCTTCTATAACCCAACACAAACCAGTTGTGCTCCCACTCACCTCTTCATTGTATGTCAGAGCAGTTTACTAAAAATCCCCAGCTCATGACAAGATCATTCCCACTTTCACAACTTTTACTTCTTTGATCCTTTTATCAGGCAAGCCTTTGATTTCTCACTTCTCTAGAAAAATTCTTCTTATTCTTCCAGGCTCAAGTGCCACCAAGCATTATCTGTCCCTTCACCTTACTGCCTAAGACTGCTTCCCTTCCTGTGAGTTTTTGTTGAATCTGTGATCTCTTCCTTTAAGCTGGGTGCACAATGAATGACTTATGAGATTTTTTAATTTTTCAAATGGTGGTGTCTTCTCCCAACTGAATTTCAGGTGCAGTGAGTACCATAAACATATTTAACCTTTTCTTGTATGTATCAGAGCACATAGAGAATATTAGTGAACTGACTGAATTAAATTGAAATTGATGGTATAAGATCAACATGCCCAACATTGACTATGTGCAGAACACTCTTGGCTGGAGATTGGATTTTTCTTCAGTACACCAGCCCTACTAAAAATCTTAAATCAATAATATTATCTATTTTGCTACTGGTATATATATTTTACATGAATTATTCTCCCCCTACCGGTGCCCTTTGGTAGTGCCCCCCCACACTGAATCTGGAGTGGCTTTGCAAGTTGTTTTGGCCAATAAGAGTTGAAAATTTTGCACAAGAGGTCTTTATCAGTCTTTTTCTGTTTTTTGGAACCAAGAGACTACCATGTGTAAAAGCAGAGCAAGCTTCCTGCAAGAGAAGAGATTATGTAGAGCAGAGATAAGAAAACCCAGCTGAGGTTCTGCAGCTCAATCAGCCTGCCAGCTGACATGAGAGGGAGGCTATCTGGACCATTCCCTTTAGCTGAGCTGACTCATAAATGCTTTATAACTTTATAAGCCAAACAGCAAGCCTAACCATTTTTAAATTTTAGCCTTTATTATCAATGAAAAAATAAGATTTTAAATATTTCTTCTTTAATGAGAAATAAACTATATTAAAATTTTCTTTGTTTCTAGAAATTAACATGACAAATGGGCCTATACAAGCAACTTAAAATTTTTTCATGACATGTTTTTAAGAAAGCAGAAATCAGTAATACATCAGGTCTGAGTTATATGTCAAACATATGAGAGTTTAATATTTCAAGTTTGTTAAGCTTGATTTCCCATTATATTGTAAAATTATCAAAGGCAAGAATCCTGTAATAAGCATTTTAAAAATTATATTAGTTTCAGGTGTACATCATTATAATGTGACATTTGTATATTGTACAAGTTGATCACAACCACAAGCCTCGTTACCATCCATCACCATCACCTAGTTGACCAACTTTACCCATCTTGCCCAACCCCCAACTCCCTTTCCCTCTGGTAACCACTAATCTTCTATCTGTATCTATGAGTGTGTTTTTGTTTTATTTAGTTTGTTAGTTTTTGTGGTTTTGTTTTTGTTTTTTTTTTTAGATTCCACATATTACAGATATTATATAGTATTTTTCTTTCTCTGTTTGACTTATTTCACTTAGAATAAAACCTTCAATGTCCATTCATCTTGTGACAGATGGCAGAATTTCATTCTTTTTTATAGCTGAGTAATATTCCTTTGTGTGGGTATACCACCTCTTCTTTACCAATTCATCTACCAATGGACACTTGGCTTGTTCTTCTGTCTGATAGTTTCTTATTAGTGTATAGAAATACCACAGATTTCTGTATGTTGATTTTGTATCCTGTGACTTTATTGAGTTCATTTATTACTCCTAACAGTTTGTTGGTAGAGTCTTTAGTGTTTTCTGTATATAGTATCATGCCATCTGCAGATAGTGACAGTTTTGCTTCTTCGTTTTTGATTTGGATGCATTTTACTTCTTCTTCTTGTCTATTTGCTGTGATTAAAACTTCCAACAGTATGTTGAAAAAAGTGGCAAGAATAGGCATCTTTGTCTTGTTCCTCACCTTGGAGGAAAAGCTTTCAGCTTTATACCATTAAGCATGATGTTAGCTGTGGGTTTCTTACATATGGCCTTTATTATGTTGATGTATATTTCCTCTATACTTTGTTGAGAGTTTTTATCATAAATGAATGTTGAATTTTGTCAAGTGCTTCTCCTGCATCTATTGAGATGATTATATAAATTTTATCCTTTATTTTTATTAGTATAGTGTATAACATTGATTGATTTGATATTGTTGAATCATCCTTACATCCCAGGAATAAATCTGACTTGATTGTGTTATATGATTATTTTAATTTGTTTTTGGATTCTGTTTCCTAATATTTTGTTAAGGGTTTTTGCATCTATGTTCATCAGTGATATTGTCCTGTAATTTTCTTTTTTAGTAATATTCTTGTCTGGTTTGGTATCAGAGTAATGTTGACTTCATAAAATATGTTTAGGTTTCCCTCCTCTTCAATTTTTTAGAAGAGTTTGAGAAGGATAGGTATTAAGTCATTTTTAGATTCTTTTTTTTTTTGAATTTTCCAGTGAAGCTGTATGGTCCTAAGCTTTTGTTTGTTGGGAGAGTTTTTATTACCGTTTTAATTGTCTTACTAGTAATTGGTCAATCAGATTTTCTATTTCTTCATGATTCAGTCTTTGAAAATTGTATGTTTCTAAGACTTTACCTATTTCTTCTAGGTTGTCCAGTGTCTTGCATAATTGTTTGTAGTAGTCTCTTATGATCCTTTTTGGTATCAGCTGTAACTTCTTTTTCATTTTTGATTGTAATTATTTGGTCCTCTCTCTTTTTTTCTTGATGAATCTGGTTAAAGCTTTGTTGATTTTGTTTATATTTCTAAATAAATTATTTAAGTTTTATTAATATTTTCTATTGTTTTTTAGTCTCATTTATTTCTGCTCTGATCTTTATTATTTCCTTTCTTCTTCTACATTTGGGCTTACTTGTTCCTCTTTTTCTAGTTCCTTTAGATGTACATTTTACTTGTTTTTAGCCACTACTTATTGGCATCTTTTCTGTTAGCAAAAGCTAACCAATTTCTGAAATGTTTTTAGGATGACAATGACACCAGATTGTATTAGTCAGAGGTGGAAGATTTAATGCCCAGGTTATAATCTGAGGAGCACATGGAAGCACAACCTTCTTTTATGAGATGCCTGTTCCAGCCTGGAATTCTCTCACTGCAGACTACCTGGGAGGATAAAAATATTACAAATTTAGTTACACAGTTTGTTCTGCTGATTCTATTTAGTCAAGCATCTAATTCTTGAGAACATGAGATACAAGACAGTCTCTGTGTTTTCTGGAAGAGTTTATATAATATTGGGATTACTTCATAATTATGAGGTAGAACCATCTGAAAATTACTTTGAGTCTTTTATATGTTGATGCTGATAAATTAATTTTTCACAAGTGTTTCAAATCTTTAATGGTTATAAGACTGTGATGTGTTTTACACTTCTACTTTTCCAAAATTTCATAGGTTATATTTGAAAGGAAATTTTCTACTTAATTTACATTTTCAAATTTATAATATTTTTGTATATCTTTAAAGAACTCTGTTTAACTATTTCATATTATCATTCTTTCTAAATTTTTTGGTAAATTTGGTTGGTCAATTATGTAGATTTTTCAAAAAAATTTTGCTTTTGATTTTGTTGACTCTCCATTTTAATTTCAATAGCAGTTTATTTATTACTTTCTCTGTTTTAATACCTTTTATTTACAGTTGTTCTTTTAAATATCTCAAATTGGTTATTTAGCTTATTAAATGTTGTTTTCCTTTTTTTCAAATATAAGCCATTTAGTATGTTGGAGAAGGAAAAAATTTTCCCCTACCCTTTCTAGATTATGGCTAGCCTAAGAATGAAATTAACAAGAGACAAATTAACAGGAATAAATTAAATTTAGTTACATGCATAAGGGAGTACCATTAGAAAAATGAGACTCAAGAACAAGTTAGACAATTGAAGTTTATATACTATCTGAGAGAAGGAGAAAGGGGTAGGGGCTTGGGACTTCAAAGAAGAGGAAGGCAATTCATATGGAGATGAAAAAACAAATGTTTGGTAAACAAATTGTTTGCTGTGCCAGGCAAAGACAATAAGACACAAAGCAGCAGAGTCTGATCTCTAGACCCCACTGAATTACCCCACCACACCTAGTCCATATTTTTTATAGATATCTGTGGTGGTAGTGCTCTTGCTGGACCAAGCCCTTTACCAAAATTATTTTAGGTAGTTAAGGAGGAGATAAAAAGAAAGACTTCCTGGGTCTCCTGTTTCTTAAAAATAATCAGCCTAAAATAATCCTCATGCCAAATGGATACACTTTTGGGTATCAAATTTTGCTCCCTTATAAATGTAAGTGTAAAACATTTCTAAATGATGCTATTTAGACTCTACAAGTTTTGATGTGCTATATTTGTATTATACTTATTTCAAATATTTTCTGTTTTCCATCGTGATGTACTATTTTGTTTGCTTTCCCTTAAGCATTTAAGCTTCTGTAAGATGTAAGCATCAGTCTATAATCCGTGACATTTTCTATCAAAAAATATTTATCTATTGTCTCAACCCAATTTTGGCAATACAATTCAATAAAATTGATGGTAAGAGTTTGCCATGGCACTGCTTACATTATAGAGTTTATTTGATTTTTATTTAGGATAAAATTGAGTTCTACACAAAGATTGGCATCTGAGGACTCTGCCTTACTCAATGTATATAAATAAAGCTTTTGCTTTCTATTTGTTTTTTTAATATTTAAGGAGTATACACTCTGTGTCAGCTAATGTGACAAATGTTTCAAATACAGAATCTCAATTCATCTTTTATTTTTTTATTTTTAAATTTTTATTTATTTTATCTTATTTTTATTTTTGGCTGTGTTGGGTCTTCTGTTGCTGTGCATGGGCTTTCTCTAGTTGCAGCGAGTGGGGGTTACTCTTCATTGTGCAGCAGGGGCTTCTTATTGTGGTGGCTTCTCTTGTTGTGGAGCATGGGCTCTAGGCATGTGGGTTCAGTAGTTGTGGCTCATGGTCTCTAGAGTGCAGGCTCAGTAGTTGTAGCACTTGGTCTTAGTTGCTCCGTGGCATATGGGATCTTCCCAGACCAGGGCTCGAACCCATGTCCCCTGTATTGATAGGTGGGTTGTTAACCACTACGCTATGAGGGAAGCCCTCATCTTTTATTTTAACATAACTTATCTGCATTTCTCCCAAACTTGTTACATATAAATTAAATAGATTACTGTTCATATGCAGTTATCTAACTTTCAGATTTTTGAATCAAATTAAAGAATAAAACCAATAAAACCAATTTGTTACAGAATGTAATAATTCAGACATTCACCTATTGTTCTATGTTTTTTAAATGTGTGTTAAAAGAAATGAAGAAAAATAATAAAAATGAAGCAGGGTAATGAAAAAACACACTCATTATTCAACTTTAAGGCAGGAGGTAGATGGGCTCCAGGTAGGACATTTACAACTGGCCTTCTGTTAATATTTCATGGGTCAGGAAAAAGTGGGCTTCAGGTCAGACACTTACAACTAGCCTCCTGTTTGCATTTCCTGAGACAGAAGATAGGTGGGCTTCAGGTTAGACATTTAAAATCAGCCTCCTGTTTGCTCTCTGAAATGAAGCAATGACAGAGACAGGGTAAATAGACAAGCTTTGTCTCTTGTGGACACTTTAAGACAGCAGTCATAGCAAGAACAAAGAGGAGCAAAACATTGTTTGAGTAAAGGATCAAGAGAACACCACTTCACCCCCCTCCTCCTTCCTTGAGGCAGGGGATACACTATGCATGCACAGAAAAGCTCCTTGGAGGTCAAAAATCAGGGGACAATTCCAGGCCATAATGATACTTGGTTCTCCCAGATGCCTTTGCATTGAGATCCATCTTGGGTAAGACGTGTGTGTGCACCTAGGGGTCAGGTACTGAAACAAATTAGCCACGGAGACAAAACAAGATGATTGGCCAGAAGGAAGACAAAGACCTGAAAGAACTGCCCTATATAAATAACTTAACTGCCTCTTTACTGTGCTCCTCCTCATTAGGAAGGACACCCAAACCCTTTCTCTCCAGGTGTGCATCTCTGCCTTGCTTCTATCTTAACTAAACAAATGGTTTCTCTGTGTGCTGTCCCACTTGTTGTCCTGTGACTCTAATAATAAACTTTGTACCTGTTTTTACAGCTTTGTCTCTGTGAGAAATGCATTTTTCACTGGGAGCAAGAGCCAGGGAAAAATAGCTTCTAGCCCTTGCTGGTCTGGTGGCTAGGATTCCTGGTTTTCTTCCACGCTACCCAGGTTCAATTCCTGGGCAGGGAATTAAGATCTTGTTTCATGCCACCTCTCACTGCTCCCTCTCTGAGATTAATTCGATTTAATAGGGAAAATGCATTCCTTTTTTAGATTTGTTGAAAGTAACTCCATTTAAGTAAAATGATACCTGTAGAGTTCTTTGAAGATTTCACATATTCTGATAAAATTACAGGAATAGAAAAGCACACCAGACTAGTCCTAAGCCCTTCCATGCAAAAAATAGTATAGCTACAATTAGTGATTTTACCTGACGTTAACAAATGCCAGAGGGCATCTCAATCTCTGCAGACAAGTTCTCCGGGATTTAATTACCTCTATCCTCCTATTCTTCATAGAACTATACTGTTCCTAATATACCTCGTTTCAAACATAAGTCAAAGTATGCAACTGTCAATTTTTAATATTCATTATATTTTTTAACAAATGAAGTCCGCAAGAAGACTGCAGTACTGGAGGTTGGAGGAGCCAGTGCATTTATGGAAGAGATAGCTTAGTTCATTGAATAATAATTTGAAGAACTCAGGGACACAGGACTTTTGTTCTTAAATCTCAAGAACTGTCTTTCCTCTTTGCTTGTGATCATTGGCAGAGAGAAAAAGGAGTGAGCATTCTGGGTTTTAGTTCTGTCCTTATTATCTGTTATCTCAGTACATCAATTTTGCACATCACTGCATTTTTCAATTTTTTTCATCTTTAAAATGGAAAATCAAACCGGCTAAATTATGTCTCCTCTAGTTTTAAAAGTCTAAGCTTTGATGATGGTTATTATGGAAATTTTCATTAAATTTGGACTCATTTTCCTTAAAAGTAGATTGCTGAGCAAAATTTAATATTTTGTTTTATTATAATATAAATATGTATATAGATGAAATTCTATAACTTTTTAAATTATATCATTTTCGTCCTTGAAAAAAACATTTTTTTTTTGGCTATGCCAGTGACATGGAATACATAAAGTCATTTTGAAATGAATTCCTGTAAGTAAGTTACACAGTTCTGAAACTTACAGTAGATTTTTCCAGCCTTCTGGTGGCATTTTGGTGTTGTAAATCAAGCATTTATTTGGTATGCTGGTTATTATACCTTCCTATAGTACCAAACTACGTACATTTTCTTTGCCTCTGGAGAATATAGTTCCTCACAAATGTGTTACAGTTAATTTTTAAGCAAATTGTACTTTTAGTTTTTTTAAGGAATCTCCATACTGTTCTTCATAGTGGCTGTATCAATTCACATTGCCACCCACAGTGCAAGACGTTTCTCTTTTCTCCACATCTTCTCCAGCATTTATGGTTTGTAGATTTTTTCATGATGTCCATTCTGACTGCTGTGAGGTTATAATTCATTGTAGTATTGATTTGCATTTCTCTAATAATTAGTGATGTTGAACATCTTTTCAAGTGTTTGTTGTCCCTCTCTATGGCTTCTTTGGAGGAATGGCTATGTAGGTTTTCCACACATTTTTTGATTTTTTAAACATCTTTATTGGAGTAAAATTGCTTTACAATGGTGTGTTAGTTTCTGCCTTATAACAAAGTGAATCAGTTATACATATACATATGTCCCCATATATCTTCCCTCTTGCATCTCCCTCCCTCCCACGCTCCCTATCCTACACCTCTAGGTGGTCACAAAGCAACAAGCTGATCTCCCTGTGCTATGTGGCTGCTTCCCACTAGCTACCTATTTTAGGTTTGGTAGTGTATATATGTCCATGTCACTCTCTCACTTTGTCCCAGCTTACCCTTCCCCCTCCCCATATCCTCAAGTCCAATCTCTAGTAGGTCTGCACGTTTATTCCCATCTTGCCCCTAGGTTCTTTTTTTTTTCTTTTCTTAACGTCTTTATAAGAGTATAATTGCTTTACAATGGTGTGTAAATTTCTGCTTTATAACAAAGTGAATCAGTTATACATATACATATGTCCCCATATGTCTTCCCTCTTGCATCTCCCTCCCTCCCACCTTCCATAGCCCACCTCTCTAGGTGGTCACAAAGCACCGAGCTGATCTCCCTGTGCTATGTGACTGCTTCCCTCTAGATATCTAGTTTACATGTGGTAGTGTATATATGTCCATGCCACTCTCTCACTTTGTCCCAGCTTACCCTTCCCCCTCCCCATATCCTGAAGTCCATTCTCTAATAGGTCTGCATCCTTATTCCCGTCTTGACCCTAGGTTCTTCTGATCATTTTCTCTTTTTTTAGATTCCATATATATGTGTTAGCATATGGTATTTGCTTTCCTCTTTCTAAGTTACTTCACTCTGTATGACAGTCTCTAAGTCCATCCACCTCAGTACAAATAACTCAATTTCATTCTTTTTTATGGCTAAGTAATATTCCACTGTATATATGTGCCACATCTTCTTTATCCATTCATCTGTTGATGGACACTTCGATTACTTCCATGTCCTGGCTATTGTAAATAGAGGGTTAATGAATATTTTGGTACATGACTCTTCTGGAATTATGGTTTTATCAAGGTATATGCCCAGTAGTGGTATTGCTGAGTCGTATGATAGTTCTATTTTTAGTTTTTTAAATAATCTCTATACTGTTCTCCGCTATGGCTGTATCAATTTAAATTCCCACCAACAGTGCAATAGGGCTCCCTTTCCTCCAAACCCTCTCCAGCATTTATTGCTTGTTGATTCTTTGATGATGGCCATTCTGACTGGTGTGAGATGATATCTCATTGTAGTTTTGGTTTGTATTTCTCTAATGATTAATGATGTTGAGCATTCTTTCATGTGTCTGTTGGCAATCTGTATATCTTCTTTGGAGAAATGTCTATTTACGTCTTCTGCCCATTTTTATTTTTATTTTTTTATTTTTTATTTTTTTGCAGTACACGGGCCTCTCACTGTTGTGGCCTCTCCCATTGCGGAGCACAGGCTCCGGACGCACAGGCTCAGTGACCATGGCTCACGGGCCCAGCCGCTCCACGGCATGTGGGATCTTCCCGGACCGGGGCACGAACCCATGTCCCCTGCATCAGCAGGCGGACTCTCAACCACTGCGCCACCAGGGAAACCCCTGTCCATTTTTAGATTGGGTTATTTGTTATTTTAATGTTGAGCTGCATGAGCTGCTTGTAAATTTTGGAGACTAATCCTTTGTCAGTTGCTTCATTTGCAAATATTTTCTCCCATTCTGAGGGTTGTCTTTTCATCTTGTTTATGGTCTCCTCTGCTGTGAAAAAGCTTTTAAGTTTCTTTAGGTCCCATTTGTTTATTTTTATTTTTATTTCTATTTCTCTAGGAGGTGGGTCAAAAAGAATCTTGCTGTGATTTATGTCATAGAGGGTTCCGCCTATGTTTTCCTCTAAGAGTTTGATGGTGTCTGGCTTTACATTTAGGTCTTTAATCCATTTTGAGTTTATTTTTGGGTAAGGTGTTAGGGAATGTTCTAATTTCATTCTTTTACTTGTAGCTGTCCAGTTTACCCAGCACCATTATTTAAGAGGCTGTCTTTTCTCCACTGTATATTCTTGCCTCCTTTATCAAAGATAAGGTGACCATATGTGCGTGGGTTTATCTCTGAGCTTTCTATGCTGTTCCATGGATCTATATTTCTGTTTCTGTGCCAGTACCATACTTTCTTCTTTACTGTAGCTTTGTAGTATAGTCTGAAGTCACAGAGCCTGATTCCTCCAGCTCCGTTTTGCTTTCTCAAGATTGCTTTGGCTGTTTGGGGTCTTTTCTGTTTCCAGCAAATTGTGAATATTTTTGCTCTAGTTCTGTGAAAAATGCCAGTGGTAGTTTGATAGGGATTGCATTGAATCTGTAGATTTCTTTGCGTAGTAGAGTCATTTTCACAATGTTGATTCTTCCAATCCAAGAACATGGAATATCTCTCCATCCATTTGTAACATCTTTCATTTCTTTCATCAGTGTCATAATTTTCTGCATACAAGTCCTTTGTCTCGTTAGGTAGGTTTATTCCTAGATATTTTATTCTTTTTGCTGCAATGGTAAATGGGAGTGTTTTCTTAATTTCATTTTCAGATTTTTCATCATTAGTGTATAGGAATGCAAGAGATTTCTGTGTATTAATTTTGTATCCTGCTACTTTAACAAATTAATCAATTAGCTCTAATAGATTTCTCGTAACATCTTTAGGATTCTCTATGTATAGTATCATATGATCTGCAAACAGTGACAGCTTTACTTCTTCTTTTCTGATTTGGATTCCTTTTATTTCTTATTTTTCTTATTGTGGTGGCTAAAACTTCCAAAACTATGGTGAATAACAGTGGTGAGACTGGGCAACCTTGTCTTGTTCCAGATCTTAGTGAAAATGGTTTCAATTTTTCACCATTGAGAACGATGTTGGCTATGGGTTTGTCATATATGGCCTTTATTATGTTGAGGAAATTTCCCTCTATGCCTAGTTTCTGGAGCGATTTTATCATAAATCGGTGTTGAATTTTGTCAAAAGCTTTCTCTGCATCTATTGAGATGATCATATCTTTTTTCTACTTCAATTTGTTAATATGCTGTATCACATTGATTTATTTGCATTTATTGAAGAATCCTTGCATTCCTGGGTTAAACCCCACTTGATCATAATGTATGAGCCTTTTAATGTGCTGTTGGATTCTGTTTGCTAGTATTTTGCTGAGGATCTTTGCATCTCTGTTCATCAGTGGTATTGGCCTCTATTTTTCTTTCCTTGTGAAATCTTTGTCTGGTTTTGTTATCAGAGTGATGGTGGCCTCGGCGAATGAGTTTGGGCGTGTTCCTCCCTCTGTTATACTTTGGAAGAGCTTGGGAAGGATAAGTGTTAGTTCTTCTCTAAATGTTTGATAGAATTCTCTTGTGAAGCCTTCTGGTCCTGGGCTTTTATTTGTTGGGAGATTTTTAATCACAGTCTCAACTTCAGCGCTTGTGATTGGTCTGTTTATATTTTATATTTCTTGCTGGTTCAGTCTCAGAAGGCTGTGCATTTCTAAGAATTTGTCCATTTCTTCCAGGTTGTCTATTTTATTGGCATATAGTTGCTTGTAATAATCTCTCATGATCCTTTGCATTTCTGCAGTGTCAGTTGTTACTTCTCCTTCTTCATTTCTAATTCTATTGATTTGAGTCTTCTCCATTTCTTTCTTGATGGATCTGGCTAATGGTTTATCAATTTTGTTTATCTTCTCAAAGAACCAGCTTTTAATTTTATTGTTCTTTGCTATCGTTTCCTTCATTGTTTTTTCATTTATTTCTTATCTGATCTTTATAATTTCTTTCCTCCTGCTAAATTTTGGGTTTTTTTGTCCTTCTTTCTCTAATTGCTTTAGGTGTAATGTTAAGTTGTTTATTTGAGATGTTTCTTGTTTCTTAACGTAGGATTGTATTGATAAAAACTGCCCTCTTAGAAATGCTTTTACTGCATCCCGTAGGTTTTGGGTTGTCGTGCTTTCATTGTCATTTGTTTCTCGGTATTTTTTGACTTCCTCTTTGATTTTGTCAGTGATCTCTTTGTTATTAAGTAGTGTGTTGTTTAGCCACCATGTGTTTGTATTTCTTATAGATTTTTCCCTGTAATTGATATCTAGTCTCATAGCATTGTGGTCAGAAAACATACTTGATACAATTTCAATTTTCTTAAATTTACCAAGGCTTGATTTGTGACCCAAGATATGATCTATCCTGGAGAATGTTCCATGAGCGCTTGAGAAGAATGTGTATTCTATTGTTTTTGGATGGAATGTCCTATAAATATCAGTTAAGTCCATCTTTTTTAATGTATCATTTAAAGCTTCTGTTTCCTTTTTTGTTTTCATTTTGGATAATCAGTCTATTGGTGAAAGTGGGGTGTTAAAGTATCCCTACTATGATTGTGTTACTGTTGATTTCCCTTTTTATGACATTAGTATTGCCTTATGTATTGACGCGCTCCTTTTTTGTGTGCATAAATATTTACAATTGTTATATCTTCTTCTTGGATTGATCCCTTGATCTTTACGTAGTGTCCTTCTTTTTCTGTTGTAATAGCCTTTGTTTTAAAGTCTATTTTGTCTGGTATGAGAATTGCTACTCCAGGTTTCTTTTGATTTCCATTTGCATGGAATATCTTTTTCCATCTCCTCACTTTCAGTCTGTATGTGTCCCTAAGTCTGAAGTGGGTCTCTTGTAGACAGCATATATATGGGTCTTGTTTTTGTATCCATTCAGCCAATCTATGTCTTTTGGTTGTAGCATTTAATCCATTTACATTTAAAGTAATTATTGTTATGTATGTTCCTATTACCATTTTATTAATTGTTTTTGGTTTATTATTGTAGGTCTTTTCCTTCTCTTGTGTTTCTTGCCTAGAGAAGTTCCTTTAGCATTTGTTGTAAAGCTGGTTTGGTGGTGCTGAATTCTCTTAGCTTTTGCTTGTTTGTGAACTTTTAAATTTCTCTGTCAAATCTGAAAGAGACCCTTTGTGGTTAGAATAATCTTGGTTGTAGGTTTGTCTCCTTCATCACTTTAAATATGTACTGCCACTCCCTTCTGGCTTGCAGTGTTTCTGCTGAAAGATCAGCTGTTAACTTTATAGGGATTCCCTTATGTGTTATTTGTTGTTTTTCCCTTGCTGCTTTTAATATTTGTTCTTTGTATTTAATTTTTGATAGTTTGATTAATATGTGTTTTGGCATGTTTTTCCTTGTATTGATGCTGTATGGGACTCTCTGTGCTTCCTGGACTTTATTAAATATTTGCTTTCCCATATTAAGGAAGTTTTTGACTATAATTTCTTCAAATATTTTCTCAGTCCCTTTCTTTTCCTCTTCTTTTTCTGAGACCCCTATAATTCGAATGTTGGTGTGCTTAATGTTGTCTCAGAGGTCTCTGAGACTGTCCTCAATTTTTTCATTCTTTTCCTTTATTCTGCTCTGCAGGAGTTATTTCCACTATTTTATCTTCCAGGTCACTTTTGTGTTCTTCTTCCTCAGTTATTCTGTTATTGATCCCTTCTAGAGAATATTTAATTTCATTTATTTTGTTGTTTATCACTGTTTGTTTGCCCTTTAGTTCTTCTAGTTCCTTGTTAATTATTTCTTGTATTTTCTCCATTCTATTTCTAAGATTTTGTATCATATTTACTATCATTATTCTGAATCCTTTTTTATGTAGACTATCTATTTCCTCTTCAATTTTTAGGTCTGGTGGTTTTTGCCTTGCTCCTTCATCTGTGTGTTCCTCTGTCTTCTCCTTTTGCTTAACACTGTGTTTGGGGTCTCCTTTTCACAGGCTGCAGGTTCGTAGTTCCCGTTGATTTTGGTGTCCGTCCACAGTGGCTAAGGTTGTTTCAGTGGGTTGTTTAGACTTCCTGGTGGAGGGGACTAGTGCCTGTGCTCTGGTGGATAAGGCTGGCTCTTGTCTTTCTGGTGAGCAGGTACACGTCTTGTGGTATGTTTTGGGTTGTCTGGCCTTATTATGATTCTAGGCCTTCCTCTGTGCTAATGGATGGGTTTGTGTTCCTGTCTTGCTAGTTGTTTGGCATAGGGTGTCCAGCACTGTAGCTTGCTGGTTGTTGAGTGGAGCTGGGTCTTGGCATTGAGGTGGAGATCTCTGGGAGATTTTCACCGTTTGATTTTACATGGAGCTAGAGGTCTCTTGTGGACTAGTGTCCTGAACTTGGCTCTCCCACCTCAGTGGCACAGCCTTGATGCCTGCCTGGAGCACCAAGAGCCTGGCTCCACAAGGCTCAGAATAAAAGGGAGGAAAAAAAGAAAGAAAGAAAGAAGAAGATAAAATAAAATAAAGTTATTAAAGTAAAAAATACAAAATAATTATTAAGAAAAATATTTTAAGTATAAAAAAATATAACGGACAGTCAGAACTCTGGGACAAATTGTAAAAGCAAATCTATACAGACCGAATCACACACAAAAGCATACACATACACACTTTCAAAAATAGAGAAAGGGAAAGGAAAAATATATATATACATATATATATCATTGCTCCCAATGTCCACCTCCTCAATTTGGGATGATTTATTGTCTATTCAGGTATTCCACAGATGCAGGGTACATCAAGTTGATTGTGCAGTTTTAATCTGCTGCTCCTTAGGCTGCTGGAAGAGATTTCCCTTTCTCTTCTTTTTTCGCACAGCTCCTGGGATTCAGCTTTGGATTTGGACTGACCTCTGCATTTTGGTCACCTGAGGACATCTGTTTTTTGCTCAGACAGGACGGGGTGAAAGAAGCAGCTGACTCGGGGGCTCTGGCTCTCTCAGGCCTGGGGGAGGGAGGGGTACAGATGTGGGGTGAGCCTGCAGCATCAGAGGCTGGCATGACATTGCAGCAGCCTGAGGCGCACAGTGCATTCTCCCAGGGGAATTGTCCGTGGATCACATACGCTGGCTGTGGCATGCTGCACAGGCTCCCAGGAGGGGAGGTGTGGATAGTGACTTGTGCTTCCACACAGGCTTCTTGTTGGCTGCAGCAGCAGCCTTAGTGTCTCATGCCCCTCTCTGTGGTCTGCACTGATAGCTGCAGCTCACTCCCATCTCTGGAGCTCCTTTAAGTGGCACTCTTAATCCCCTCTCTTCGTGTACCTGGAAACAATGAGGCAAGAAAAAGAGTCTTGCCTCTTTGGCAGCTCCAGACTTTTTCCCAGACTCCCTCCCTGCTAGCTGTGGCACACTAGCCCCCTTCAAGTTGTGTTCACGCAGCCAACCCCAGTCCTCTCCCTGGGATCCGACCGAAGCCCGAGCCTCAGCTCCCATCCCCCACCCATCCTGGCGAGTGAACAGACATGCCTCTCGGGCTGGTGAGTGCATGTCGGCATCGATCCTCTGTGCGGTAATCTCTCAGCTTTGCCCTCCGCACCCCTGTTGCTGTGCTCTCCTCTGTGGCTTCGAAGCTTCCCCCCTCAGCCACCTGCAGTCTCTGCCTGCAAAGGGGCTTCCTAGCGTGTGGAAACCTTGCCTCTTTCACAGCTCCCTCCCTCTGATGCAGGTCCCGTCCCTATTCTTTTTTCTCTGTTTTTTTCTTTTACCCTACTCAGGTATGTAGGGAGTTTCTTGCCTTTTGGGAGGTCTGAGGTCTTCTGCCAGTATTCAGTAGGTGTTCTGTAGGAGTTGTTCCACATGTAGATGTATTTCTGAAGTATTTGTGGAGTGGAAGTTTATCTCCATGTCTTACTCTTCCACCATCTTGAAGCTCTCTCTCCCCATGGTTGTTTTTCTTTTCTTTTCTTTTTTTTTTTTTTTGATGTTGAGTTGCATGAGCTGTTTGTATATTTTGGAGATTAATCCTTTGTCAGTTGTTTCATTTGCAATATTTTCTCCCATTCTGAGGGTTGTCTTTTCATCTTATTTGTGGTTTCTTTTGCTGTGCAAAAGCTTTTAAGTTTAATTAGATCCCATTTCCTTATTTTTGTTTTTATTTTTCTTACTCCAGGAGGTGGGTCACATAAAGTTCTTGCTGTGATTTATGTCAAAAAGTGTTCTGCCTAGGTTTTCATCTAAGAGTTTTATAGTGTCTGGTCTTACATTTAGGTCTTTATTCCATTTTGAGTTTATTTTTGTGTATGGTGTTAGGAAGTGTTCTAATTTCATTCTTTTACATGTAGCTGTCCAGTTTTCCAAGCATCACTTATTGAAGAGGCTGCCTTTTCTCCATTATATGTTCTTACCTCCTTTGTCATAGATTAATCGACCATAGGTGCTACCATATGACCCAACAATCCCACTACTGGATATTTACACAGAGAAAACCATAATTCAAAAAGACACATGCACCCCAATATTCATTGCAGCACTATTTACAATAGCCAGGACATGGAATAAACATAAATGTCCGTCAACAGAGGAATAGATAAAGAAGATGTGGTACATATATAGAATGGGATATTACCCAGCCATAAAAAGGAATAAAACTGGGTCATTTGTGGAGGAGTGGATGGGCTGACAGACTGTCATACAGAGTGAAGTAAGTCAGAAAGAGAAAAACATATATCGTATATTAATGCATATATGTGGAATCTAGAAAAACGATATAGATAACCTTATTTGCATAGCAGAAATAGAGACAAAACCTTAGAGAACAAATGTATGGATACAAAGGGGGGCAGGTGTGGGTGGGATGAATTGGGAGACTGAGATTGACATATATACTCTACTGATACTATGTATAAAATAGATAACTAATGAGAACCTACAATATAGCACAGAGAAATTTACTCAGTATTCTGTGGTGACCTAAATGGGAAGGAAATCCAAAAAATAAGGGATATATGTATACATATAAGTGATTCACTTTGCTATACAGTAGAAACAAACACAACATTGTAAAGCAACTATACTCCACTAAAAAAATTTTTTTAATTAAGCTAATTCTGAATAGTAGTCTAATGACTTGGTTAATTGTCCTTGCACATTTAAGCTAAAGTCTACTTTTTTACAGAATGGACACTTGATTTCACTATTGGTTATTTGAGAAATTACATGGTTGACATCAGAAAGGAAGGGTAGTTTATGTGATATAAGTGTTTATAGGTATGACAGTGAATTTTCTTTGAGTTTATGCATTTCATTAAGGCAATTTTTAAGTAATGACAATGACTCCAATGTATGTAGATATACCACAGGACTAGACATTGCATAGAATATGGCAAGTCACAGGCTCTTATGAATAAAATGTATTTAATTTCAACTGATACTAAGAACAATATATATGGATATAGATATAAGTTTAAACAGCTTTATTGAGGTTTAATAAGCATACAGTAAACTCTATATATTTAAAGTATACAATTCAGTTTTGACATATGCATACATCTGTGAAACCATCACCATAATCAAGATAATGAATCCACATTTCTTCTCAAATTTCCTTATGCCCCTTTGCAATTGCTCCCACTTGCTCATGCCAATCCTCCTGTCCAAAAAAAAAAAAAAAAAAGCTCTGACTTGCTGTCTGTCACTATAGGTTATTATGCATTTTCTAAACTCATACAAATTAAATGTTATGGTATATGCCTTTTTTTTTGGTTTGACTGTTTTCACTCAACATATTTATTTTGAGATTCACCCCTGTTGTGCATTTTAATAGTTCCTTCCTATTCATTGCTGAGTAATTTTCCATTATATGAATACTTTGCAAATTGTTTCTCATTCCTCTGTTTATAAGTATTTGGGTTGTTTCCAGGGTTTGTTTTGGTTATTGCAAATAGAGCTCATATTTGTGTATAAGAGTTGAACAGAGTAAACAACAATGAGTGTTATCAGTTATTAGTACTAGTAGATTTTTTGGTGGAGGAAATTCAAATCAATTTTCTATATAGAAGTTTACATCATCTTTTAGAATAAATACAATCTTAATTCTTCCTTCAAAAGTTAGAAGAATTCTACTTCTTTTCATTGCCTGATTGCATTGACTAGAGCCTCCAATACAATGTTGAACAGAACTGTGAGAGCAGACATTCCTGTCTTGTTTCTGATCATGGGGTAAAGCAATCAGAATTTTACCATTAAGTGTGAAGCTAGCTGTAGGTTTTCACAGGTATCTTTTTTTGTGTGTGTGGTACGTGGGCCTCTCACTGTTGTGGCCTCTCCTGTTGGGGACCACAGGCTCTGGATGCACAGGCTCAGTGGCCATGGCTTATGGGCCCAGCTGCTCTGTGGCATGTGGGATCTTCCTGGACCGGGGCATGGACCCATGTCCCCTGCATCGGCAGGCGGACCCTCAACCACTGTGTCACCAGGGAAACCTCCACAGATATCTTTTATCAGGTTGAAGGAGTTCCTTTGTATTACTAATCTGCTGAGAATTTTTATAAGAAATGGATACTGAACTTTTTCAAATGATTTATCTGCATAAATTGAGATGATTGTGACCTTTTTTTTTTTAGATTGCTAGTGTTGTGAACTACCTTGCTGATTTTCAAACATAAACCAACTGTACATTTCTGGAATAAACACCACTTGGTCATTTATATATTATCTTTTTAATATTTTGTTGCTTTGATTTTGCAAAATACATTTATTTCATACAACTATTGAATAACTATATGGTTTGCATATAATGATGAGAATTTATTAAGCACATAAACTCTTTAACCAAATTACCTTGGTTAAAAATCCCAGTCTTGGGGATGGGGTCAAGATGGTGGAGTAGGAGGATGTGGAGTTTGCATCTTCTCACAACTAGGGCACTTACCAGGCACCAGTGGGGGACCTTCAATACCTACGGGGATGGGAGGAATCCCTTCATGACCAGATAAGATATCGGGGGTGGAGGGGGCAGAAAAAGTGGAGATGGGATGGGACCAGTGTCCCTGAGGGGCAGCTGGGAAAGGGGAGGGGTTCACAAGTACAGAGGTCCCCACTCATGGTGAGGGGATCAGCAAGAAAGGGGAGAAGCTTTCGGGGGTTCAGGGATTGGAGGGGAATGTGGCCAGCATCTCCCCTGCCTGCCTGAGCCCTGGTGAACCTTCTGGGGTCCTGCACCTGAAACTCTGCCCTCCAGGGCCCCCTCGAGCCATGCAGATCCTGAGCCTAAGTTCCACCACCACAACCCAACCCCACCACCAGGGCCTTTTCCAATTTCTTCTTTTTACCTTTTTTTCTGTTGTGGTTCTGTTTTGCTTTGTTCTTGTTTCATTTTTATTTCTTCTAATATATATTTTATTTTTCTACTTTTATTTTATTTTATTTTATTTTATTATTATTTGTGTGTGTGTGTGTGTGTGTGGTACACGGGCCTCTCACTGTTGTGGCCTCTCCCGTTGTGGAGCATAGGCTCTGGACGTGCAGGCTCAGCGGCCATGGCTCATGGGCCCAGCCACTCCATGACATGTGGGATCTTCCCGGACCGGGGCATGAACTCATGCCTCCTGCATTGGCAGGCAGACTCTCAACCACTGCACCACCAGGGAAGCCCCTCATTTTACTTTTTATTCTTTGTTATTTTTCTGCTCCTTTTTGTTTGTTGCCTTTTTTTTTTTTTTTTTTTTACCATGCCACTTGGCTTGTGGGTTATTGGCTCCCAGGGCAGGGGTCAGGCATGAGCTCCAATTGTGTGAGCATTGAGTCCAAACCACTGGACTAGCAGAAAACCTCAGACCCCAGAGAATATTAATCGGTGTGAACTCTCCCAGAGGTCCTCATCTTGGCACTAAGACCCAGCTCCATCCAACTGCCTGCAAACTCCGTTGATGGATGCCTCAGGCCAAACAACAAGTAAGAGAGGAACACAGCCTCACTCATCAAAAAAATAAGGTGACAAAAATTAATTGTTACAGATAAATGAACAAGGTAAAAACCTACAAGATGAAATAAATGAAGAGGAAATAGGCAACCTACCTGAAAAATAATTTAGAGTAATGTTAATAAAGATGATCCAAAATCTTAGAAATTTAATGGAAAGGATCAAGAAAATACAAGAAATGCATAACAAGGACCTAGAAGAACTACAGAACAGAGATGAACAACACAATAACTGAAATGAAAAATACACTAGAAGAAATCAATAGAAGAATAAATGAAACAAAAGAATGAATGAGTTAGCTGGAAGATAGAATGGTGGAAATAACAGCCAAGGAGCAGAATAAAGAAAAAAGAATGAAAAAAAAATGAAGACAGTCTCAGAGACTTCTGGGGTAACACTGAAAGCACCTACATTTGAATTCTAGGGGTCCTAGAAAAAGAAGAGAAAGAGAAATGGTCTGAGAAAATATATGAAGATATTAGAGTTGGAACCTCTTTAACATGGGAAAGGAAATATCTACCCAAGTCCAGGAAGCGCAGAGAGTCCCATACAGGATAAACAAAAGGAGAAAACCACTGAGACACATATTAATCAAACTAACAAAAAGTAAATTTAAAGAGAAAATTGTAAAAGCAGCAAGGGAAAAGCAACAAATAATATATAAGAGAGGGCTTCCCTGGTGGTGCAGTGGTTGAGAGTAGCCTGCCTGCTGATTCAGGGGACATGGGTTTATGCCCTGGTCTTGGAAGATCCCACATGCCACGGAGCGGCTGGGCCCATGAGCCATGGCCACTAAGCCTGCACGTCCGGAGCCTGTGGCCCACAACAGGAGAGGCCACAACAGTGAGAAGCCCGCGTACCACAAATATATATACATACATACATACATACACACACACACACAAGGGAATCCCAATAAGGTTATTAGTTGATTTTTCAGCAGAAACCCTGCAAGCTAGAAGGGATTGGCAGGATATACTTAAAGTGATGAATGGGAAAAATCTACAAGAAAGATTATTCTACCCAGCAAAGATCCCATTCAGATTCAACTGAGAAATCAAAAGCTTTACAGGCAAGCAAAATCTAAGAGAATACACCACCATGAATCCAGTTTTAAAATAAATGCTAAAGGAACTTCTTTAGGTGAGAAACACAAGAGAAGAAAAAGACCCACAAAATCAAACCCCAAAAATTAAGAAAATGGTAGTAGGAACATACATATTGATAATTACCTTGAATGTAAATGGATTAAATGCTCTAACCAAAAGATACACTCTGGCTAAATGGACACAAAAACAAGACCTGTGTATATGCTGTCTACAAGAGACCCACTTCAGATTTAGGGACACATACAGACTGAAAGTGATGGTATGGAAAAGATATTCCATGCAATTGGAAATCAAATGAAAGCTGGAGTAGCAAGACTCATATCAGATAAAATAGACTTTAAAATAAAGACTGTTACAAGAGACAAGGAAGGATACTACATCATGATTAAGGGACCAATCCAAGAAGAAGATATAAAAATTATAAATATTTCTGCACCCAACATAGGAGCAACTCAATACATAAGGAAAATTCAAACAGCCAAAAAAGGGGAAATTGACAGTAACAGGATAATAGTGGGGGATTTAACATTCCACTTACACCAATGGACAGATCATCCAGACAGAAAATAAATAAGGATATGCAAGTTTAAACGACACAGTAGACCAGATAGACTTAGTTGACATTTATAGGACATCTCATTCGAAAGCGGCAGAATGCACTTTCCTCTCAAGTATACACGAAACATTCTCCAGGATAGATCACATCTTGCATCACAAACCAAGCCTCAGTAATTTAAGAAACATGAAATAGTATCAAGCATATTTTCCGAACACAATGTTATAAAATTAGTAATCAGTTGCAAGAAAAAAACTATAAAAAATACAAATACATAGAGGATAAACAATTTGACACTAAATAACAAAGAGATCACTGAAGAAATCAAAGATGAGATTTAAAAAACTACATAGAAAAAAAGACAATGAAAACAGGACAACCCAAAACCTATGAGACACAGAAAAAGCAGTTCTAAGAGGAAAGTTTATAGCAATTCAATCTCACTTCACGAAACAAGAAAAACCTCAAGTAAACAACCTAAACTTACACCTAAAGCAACTAGAGAAAGAAGAAGAAACAAAACCCAAAGTTAGTATAGGAAAAAAATCATAAAAATCAGAGCAGAAATAAATGAAATAAAAATGAAGAAAACAATAGCAAAGATCAATAAAACAAAATTTTGGTCTGTTGAGAAGATAAAATAATTGATAAAGCTTTAGCAAGACTCATTAGGATAAAAAGGGAGAAGACTCAAATCACTAGGAGTAGAAACAAAAAAGGAGAAGTAACATCTGACACAACAGAAATACAAAGGATCATGAAAGACTAGTACAAGAAACTATATGCCAATAAAGTTGACAACCTGGAAGAAATGGACAAATTCTTAGAAAGGTAAAACCTTCCAAGACTGAACCAGGAAGAAATAGAAAATATGAATAGAATAATCACAAGTACTGAAATTGAAACTGTGATTTAAAAGCTTCCAACAAATAAAAGTCCAGGATCAGATTGCTTCACAGACGAATTCTATCAAACAATTAGAGAAGAGCTAACATCTATCCTTCTCAAACTCTTCGAAAAAATTAAAGAAGGAGGGACACTACCAAACTCATTCTACGAGCCCAACAGCACCCTGATACCAAAACCAGAAAAAGATATTTTTAAAAAAGAAAATTACAGGCCAATATCACTGAAAAATATAGATGCAAAAATCCTCAACAAAATACTAGCAAACAGAATCCAACAATACATTAAAAGGATCATACACCATGTTCAAGTGGGATTTATCCCAGGTAGGCAAGGATTCTTCAATATATGCAAATCAATCAATGTGATATACCATATTAACAAATTAAAGAAAAAAAAACATATGATCATCTCAATAGATGCAGAAAAATCTTTTGCCAAAATTCAACATACATTTATGATAAAAACTCTCCAGAAAATGGACATAGAGGGCACCTACCTCAATATGATAAAGGCTGCATATGACAAGCCCACAGCAAACATCTTTCTCAATGGTGAAAAACTTTAAGCATTTCCTCTAAGATCAGAAGCAAAACAAGTATGTCCACTCTCACCAATATTATTCAACATAGTTTGAATAGTAAGTCCTAGCCATGGCAATCAGAGAAGGGAAAGAAATAAAAGAAATCCAAATTAGAAAAGAAGGAAAACCATAACTGTTTGCAGATGACATACTATACATAGAAAATCCTAAAGATGCTACCAGAAAACAACTAGAGCTAATTAATGAATTTAGTAAAGTTGTAGGATACAAAACTAATGCACAGAAATCTCTTGCATTCCTATACACTAACAAAGAAAGGTCAGAAAGAGAAATTAAGAAAACAATCCCATTTACCACTGCAACAAAAAGAATAAAATACCTAAAAATAAACCTACCTAAGCAGGCAAAAGACCTGTATGCAGAAAACCATAAAACACTGATGAAAGAAATCAAAGAGTACACAAACAGATGGAGAGATGTACTGTGTTCTTGGATTGGAAGAAACAATATTGTGAAAATGACTCTACTATCCAAAGCAATCTACAGATTCAATGTAATCCCTATTAAATTACCAATGGCATTTTTCACAGGTTAGAACAACAAAAAAATTACAATTTGTATAGAAACAAAAAAGACCCCAAATAGCCAAAGCAATTCTGAGAAAGAAAAACGGAGCTGGAGGAATCAGGCTCCTTGACTTCAGATTATACTACAAAGCTACAGTAAACAAGGCAGTGTAGTACTGGCACAAAAATAGAAATATAGATCAATGGTACAGGATAGAAAGCCCAGAGATAAATACAGGCACCTATGGTCAACTAATCTATGACAAAGGAGGCAAGACTGTCTCTTCAATAAATGCATGTGTGAAAACTGGACAACTACATGTAATAAAACGAAATTAGGGCTTCCCTGGTGGCGCAGTGGTTGAGAGTCCGCCTGCCGATGCAGGGGATACGGGTTCGTGCCCCGGTCTGGGAAGATCCCACATGCCGCGGAGCAGCTGGGCCCGTGAGCCATGGCCGCTGGGCCTGCGCGTCCGGAGCCTGTGCTCTGCAGCGGGAGTGGCCACAACAGTGAGAGGCCCGCGTACTGCAAAAAAAAAAAAAAAAAAAAAAAAAAAAAAAAAAAAAAAAAAAAAAAAAACGAAATTAGAACACTACCTAACACCATACACAAAAATATTCTCAAAATGAATTGAAGACCTAAATGTAAGGCCAGACCCTGTAAAACTCTTAGAAGAAAACAGGGAAAACACTCTTTGACATAAATCACAGCAAGATTTTTTTTGACTCACCTCCTGAAATAAGGAAAATAAAACCAAAAATAAACAAATGGAACCCAATTAAATGTAAAATCTTTTGCACAGCAAAGGAAACTGCAAACAAGACAAAAAGACAATCCTCAGAATGGGAGAAAATATTTGCCAGTGAAGCAACTGACAAAGGATTAGTCTCCAAAATATACAAACAGCTCATACAGCTCAATACCAAAAAAACAAACAACTCAATCCTAAAATAGGCAAAAGACCTAAATAGACATTTCTCCAAAGAAGAAATGCAGAGGGCCAACAAGCACATGAAAAGCTGCTCAACATCACTAATTATTATAGAAATGCAAATCAAAACTACAATGAGGTATCACCTCACACCAGTCAGAATGGCCATCATCAAAAATTCTACAAACAATAAATGCTGGAGAGGGTGTAGAGAAAAGGAAACCCTCCTGCAGTGTTGACGGGAATGTAAATTGATACAGCCACTATTGAGAACAGTATGGAAGCTCCTTAAAAAACTGAAAATAGAACTACCATATGACCCAGCAATCCCACTTCTGGGCATATGCCCTGAGAAAACCATAATTCAAAAAGACATATGTACCCCAATGTTCATTGCAACACTATTTAGTATAGCCAGGACATGGAAACTACCTAAATGTCCATTGAGAGATGAACAGATAAAGAAGATGTGGTACATATATATGATGGAATATTGCTCAGCCATACAAGGGAACGAAATTGGATCATTTGTAGAGATGTGGATGGAGGTATAGTCTGTCATACAGAGTGAAGTAAGTCAGAAGGAGAAAAAACAGTATCGTATATTAATACATATATATGGAATCTAGAAAAATGCTACAGGTAAAACTTTTTGCAGGACAGGAATAGAGACACAGACATAGATAATGGATGGGTGGACACAGAGGGGAAAGGGGAAGGTGGGATGAATAGGGAGATTAGGATTGATATATATACATTAATACATACATACATATATACATGTGTAAAATATATAGCTAGTGGAAACTTGCTTTAGAGCTCAGGGAGCTCAGCTCAGTGCTCTGTGATGACCTAGGTGGGTGGGGGTGGGAGGGAGGTCCAAAATGGAGGGGATATATGTATACGTATTGAATTTGTTGTACAGAGGAAACTAACACAACATTGTAAAAAATTTATACTCCAAAAAAAAAAATCCCAGTCTTGGTTAAGCTCCTTAAGATTTTGTGCCTCAGTTTGAGGCACAAATATCAATAAGAGTAACAACCTAGCTATCTCACAGCCTGTTGATAGGACAAAATAAAGTAATGCAATTGGGAGTGTAATGCAATGCCTGGAATATAACACCTGCCAGACATGGTCAGATAGTATTAATGTATTTTGAGTGACTGTGGTTAAGTCCAGACCAGTAATGTGTGGCAGGTTGTAAGTGGTGGGAGAAGATGAAGGAAAATGATTTTGGAATAATTATGACAGGGTGTTATTGACCCAGCTGGAGACATTGCTAAGAGCTAGTGAGAGAAGGTAAGAGCCACCTCTTGGGGAGGTGGCATGCTGGTTTAGAGACTGCAAAAGGGAAATGTTCTGAACTAATTCTGGAGGTGAGGAGCTGAGTATCCTTAGAGTATATTTATTTATCTAGGAACATATAAAGGGACTTTTATGCAGGAGATATCTAAGGGTCACCTGACAGTAAGAGGCAGTTAGTTAATACCAAGGTCAAAATCCAATTCCAACCTTCCATCTAGTCTCTTAGGACCCAATCCTTAATGATGTTCAAATAGTTTTGTTCCATGGATTCCTTTGTCAGTGTGGTAAAGCTATAGAGCCCTTCTCAGAGTAATATTTTTAAAACCATGAATAAAATACACAGGATTAAAAATAAAACCATAGTTTTGTGAAATATTCTTCTATACACAGGCTCCTCTGTGGGGTGAAGTGCTGTGTCTATGTATCCCAGGTGAAGAACCTGTGGGGATAATGAATGAGATGGAGACTGAGAAAGATTAAAGAAATATCTTGTTTCTTAAGTCTCTTATTGGTGAGTGAAATTTATATCTCTTCCTCTGATTCTTTATTCATATGTCACCTTTCTGTGGGTCCTTATCTGGGCCACTCTTTCTAAAAATGCATTCTGACTTTATACTGCCAACACTCCCTAGCCCACTTCTCTGATTTTGTTTTCTCTTTAGCACTCACCATTATCTAAACCCATGTTCAGCAATCATGCCCATAGGTCAAATTCTGACCGCCTTCTGTTTTTGTACGATCCATGAGCTGAGAAGGGTTTTTACATATTAAATGTTTTTTTTAAGTCAAAAAAAGAATATTTTATAATATGAGAAATTTTTATTAAATTCAAATTTTACCATCCACAAGTCAAGTTTTGTTGGAACACACTCATTTTCATTTATATATTGCCTTAGCTGTTTTGTAATACAAGGGCAAAATTGAATAGTTGTACTCTCTGGCCCTTTACAGCTTGCTGACCTCTTAGTTAAAATATTATATTTTAGTTTTTTTCATATATACTATTTTATCTACTATATTTTTGTTGTTCATTTCTTTCCACTAAGCTCATAAATCCTTGGCTGGTAGGAATTTTTGTCTGTTTTGTTCCCTAGTTTATTCCTGAAACCTAGAAACAGTGTGTGGCACATAGTACTTACTAAAATTTGCTGATTGAATGAATATCAGGCACATTAATAATATGATATGGAGCAGTTCAGATAAAACAAGTGCTATCAGGAAGGGATGAATCAACATGTGAGATTTTTAAAACTGCCTTAGTGAAGGACCTTGATGGATGAGTATGCCTCCGATAGGTAGAGAGAACTGGGCATAACAAAAAGTGTCCGGAAATGAGAAGGAGCTCATTTTGTGAACATGGTCATTAGCATGGCTCATTCAGGGAATAATGAGAAATAATCCTAGAGAAAATAGTTAAAAGTTTACAATGGGAAAAAAAGAGGAATACTGCTGGAAAATATAAAAGTGAGGCCAGATTATGCAGAGCCTCCAGGATGAGAAGTTTGGTTTGAGACAAATATGTGAATGTCCTGACTCTGAGGTGTTTACAAACCTTGGAAAGAAATGGAGGAGGGAAAGGTTACAACTCAACCAAGAAGATGTCAATTTGCCCTGTAGTTAACTTGTGATTTGGAGCAATTCCAAACAAAAGCAGCAAATCAAAAGATCGCATCCCTTTTATTTTCTTGTCTTCACTTTAAGAATACCAATTACAAGTGATTGAAAGAAAACATTTTTATGGTATTTCCACAGACCTGATTATGCTACAAGTTTGGAGACAATCTCCAGGGCTCCAGCTGGGACACATTTATAGGATATTGAGTTTGGATTTTATGTCGTTTTGCCACTATGTGGAGGTTACTTTGATGTTTATTATACTGCTGGATTGATACAAATCACAGTAAAATAAACACAATCAACATCTTTTACTAGTTGTTCAAATTGTGACTTGCACTCAGTAGGAGACGATGGTAATTTCTGGTATATTAGAAATTTGATGCAACCCTCAGCTTGACTCCCAAAATATTAAAGGGAATTTTTTATACTTTTAACCTACTTGAACTTTCAGTATTTGATTTAATATGCACTTGCTGATACCCACTATTACCTGGTAGAAGAAATTTAATAAATGACATGAAGTGTATGAATTAATGGACTCAACCAAATTCACAAAAGGTATTTACAAACACAAAACATTTTTAATTGGTTATAGAATAGAATTATGTGATTATGAAATGGAGCTTGATAATACAACTTAATGTTAATTTCCAACATATATTTTTATAGTTCTAAAGCATGCATTTTCAACAGTGATGTATCACCTTCCAAGGGGTTGAGATTTATTCTTGAGGAGTGAAAAAAATCTTAGTTATTACAATGGCTTGTGGCCCTCCAAATTGCCCAGAGTATAACAACATATATGCTGCATATCTCTGGTATTAAAATTTCATGATGGAGGAACTATTAAGAAAAAAATTATAGAGAGATTCTTTAGGAGAGGGGAAATTATCAAAAAAGAAACCAACAAAAACAGGTTGAGAAACACTGTGTTAAAGTGCTTGCCTTCCTTTTGCCAGTGATCTTGATATCCTGACAACTCAATTCATGAACTGTGTTATGTGTATCTGTGGTGTGTGTGTGTGTGTGCATGTGTGCACAGTCTTGTTCTAACCAACTAAGGTATACACTTCCCAAGGGTAGAGGCTGAGCATCCTATGTTTTATGACTTTGTGGAAAGTTATAATTTTTAAGTCTTAGATATCTAGATATTTTGACTGATTAATGATAAACCATAGGTTTGTTTTTATTGATCACCCATTCTTCCTTTTACCTTTTTATCAACTTCTTTGTAGATTTTCTAATAACCTGTAAACCAAAAGAAATTTTAATTAAAAATCACCTCATCACCTAAGGGCAAGATGGGAATGAAGACACAGACCTACTAGAGAATGGACTTGAGGATATTGGGAGGGGAAAGGGTAAGCTGTGACAAAGCGAGAGAGTGGCATGGACATATATACACTACCAAACGTAAAATAGATAGCTAATGGGAAGCAGCCGCATAGCACAGGGAGATCAGCTCGGTGCTTTGTGACCACCTAGAGGGGTGAGATATGGAGGGTGGGAGGGAGGGAGATGCAAGAAGGAAGAGATATGGGAACATATGTATATGTATAACTGACTCACTTTGTTATAAAACAGAAACTAACACACCATTGTAAAGCAATTATACTCCAATAAAGATGTTAAAAAAAAAATCACCTCATCACAAACGCTAATGTAGGTAAGGAATTTCTTTATAACCTGAATAAATGCACACTATTTTATTTATTTATTTATTTATTTATTTATTTATTTATTTATTTGCTTATAAGCAACAGAAATTTATTCCTCACACTTCTGGAGCCTTGAAACATAAGGTCACGCTGCTAACATGGTTGGGTTCTGGTGAAAGCCCTCTTCTTTGTTGCAGACAGTTCACTTCTCTCTGTATCCTCATGAGGCAGAGAGCATAGAGAGCCACATTATTTTTTTAATTTTATTTGTATGTTTATATCTTCACTAGTTGAGTTTTCTTAGATATGCTTCAACAAATGTGTCATCTAATTGCCTGAACTAGTTTTTGATTTTAACACAATTGACACAAGTGTTAAGAAAATATTACCTCTGTGAAGAAATGACTTAAATATTAACAGCATTTATCATTATATTTTCCTTATTAATGACAGTGATAACTTCAGTTGGACCCTTTGAATTTTGGACTACACTGTAAGGTGGTATAATGTAGCCAGACTTAGGTTTGAAATTATGGTCTAGACATGACTATATTTCTAACCTGTGGCAAGCTATTTAAACATTCTAAGCATCCTTTATTTTTTGTCTATAAAATATATATTATAATATTGCCTACCTCACAGAGTTGTTGTGAGAATTAAATAAGAACAATTATAAAACTATTAATGTAGAGGCTAACACATAATAAAAGAATAGTAAATAGTAATGATAATAGCATATAAGTAGTAGTATAGTAGTGATAATCATAGTAAAGTTAGTTTGTTAGATTTGTGATCATGTTATCTACATGTTCATGTTCCCTTGTAAAATTATTATTTCAGAAACCCAACACAGTGACAGTAAAGATGATAATATTCTAGGACATTTTCAGCCTGAGATTTGATCAGTGTCTTTTAGAAAATTGGTATTTATGGGGAGCAAATGCAATCAGAATGAGGTAACTCAACTAACAGAAATAGGGAGAAATTTAGCAGAAAGAGGTCATGATAGGAATAAATTACAGGCTACATGAGACACAAAAGAGAAGAGTGGAAAATAGAGAAAACTTTCATTTTAAGGGAATATTCCTAATTTAAAATTCAAAAGTGGAAATGTTTCCATTTGAGATAGGAACCAGTTATGGATGTGCTCATGGATTAGAGTTGAAGCTCTAAACTGAGGGTGCTGAGAAACAGTTATATCAGTTTATTAAATGGATCATCAACATGTCTGTTGATATGAAGGAGAAACATGGCAGTGTATGGGGTAAGAAAGAAAACAATTGGGCTAGTTCTTGAAATCTTCAAGGAAAACAAGAGTGTGTCATGAGGACCAAGTGACAAGGGATTTGAGAGTATGTAATAAGCAAATTTTACTAGGTTAAGTTAATGTTTGTAAAGAATTTACAGTAGTGCATGACACCTATTGAACACTAAATGAGTGTACTAAATGTAATTAAATATATTTACATAAATATAATGGTGCAGCTACACATTCATTGAAAGGATGATCATGATGGTTATGGTGGAAATAAAACACTGATGACTGTCCATTTCATGTTCATGGCAGGGTTAAATTGGGGGCTACTTCCTTGAAACTGACCAGCCAAACTAAAAGAAGTTGGCAACTCAAATCTCTTCCACTCAATTGGACTGGGCGGTTAGTTAATCTGTCGTGTAACCTCTGGCTTAACTGTTAACGTTTATAGTAAAAAATTATAGTCAGACTCTTACATGTGCTCAGAAAATAGGAAATTAATTATAAACACACCATTGAATGAAGGGAGGGTTGAATGTCCACAGTTTCTGTTAAGGCATCATTGAAGTAATTTCCCTACCACTAATTGAACATTCCTATAGAACTCATCTAAAATTGCTCAGTGAATCTGCAGAAAGTTTCTGCTTCATTAACTATTTACATGGTGACCTCAATAGAGAGGTTTTAGTCTGATGAGAGGTTTCTCTCACAAGTCTTAGGCACCAATTGTAGTAGAGTCATCCGACTTTTCACGACACACTGAGAAATGAGAAATATTACATTAGCATTCTTAATCTTACCACATTAAGCACTGAAATGTCCCTTGTTGTGTTAACCTCTAAATAGCCTGCATAATGCCACATTATAAGTTCCATCCCCAAAGTCCTCAGTTTCTATTCATTTGGAGTGAAAGATACATATGCAGTTGTGTCTCCTGCTCATATTTTAAGGCTCTAAAATCCTAGATTTGAAAGAGAGCACTCTACCTGTTCCATTGATTTTTTAATGACATTAATATTTGCATCATATATTATAATGTCAAGGAAACCCATGTATTCAAATTTCAGCAGGCATATTTTGAGAAAAAAAGTAACTTTTCAATAAGCAAAATGTTAAGGAAATAATTGTTTACTACACAATATTTGCAACAGAATCTCTATTATAATAACAATTGGATAGGTGAGATCATTCAGTGGGCAGATCAGAGAAAGGCATAATAATGCTATTTGACTTTTGCATAATATAATAACTAAATTCTAAATATACATTTTGTATATTTAGAATTTTGTATATTTAAAATTTTGTAATAAACCACTGATGCATGCAGATCAACATGGATTTTAAAAGGAAGATTAAACAGGAGAGTTGCTGTAACTGTGTCTTGGTCCCAAAATGATTGGAAACTCTGTTACATTGTATAAATAACTCTACAGTTGGGACCTCAGTTTCTACATTTCTAAAATGAGGGAAATGGGTAATGTACTCTTCAAGAACTCACCTCTACATTCTGCTATACTATGTGATATTGGTTATTATTTCCATCTATAAAATTATGGAACTGAATATCATGAGTTCTAAAGTCTTACTAGAAATTTATATTTTATTGCTTTTCCATATTTATTTATTAACTCACTCTCATTCTTTGCCAACAGAGATTTAACTTGTTTGTTTCAATTATTCTTGAGAAATATCCTCTGATATTGCTTTTGATATTCTTTCTTTCCCAGATATATTTTATTCAATATTTGGATTCATATTTCTAAAATATTATTAACCAGATTAATTTAAAATTCATGATATTTACACAATAAAATAATCTCTATCTAAACATGTTATATTTCATGTTGTACTTTATCATATATCTTTGTTATATCCTTTGTTGGCTCTTTGCACTTATATTAATTTCTCTTTTATCCACAGTCCTGCAAATCATTATGGCTTAAATATGGTTTCCAGTTGTTACTCACTCATAAAAAACCCATTGAAGGCAGGCTTATATTCCCTTTTATTACCTCCAGTGCTTAGCACAGTGATGAGCACAGCTGGTATGCAGTAGTTTTGTCATGCTTAAACGTTCTTCCTCACAGCACTAGGATCTGGGTTTTGAGACTTCCAGGGATGAATGGATTTTGCTGATTCTAATATGTATCCTCTTCTCTGAGCCTCTTTGAACCAAAGTCAGTGGATTTTCAAGATGGATTCTATATTTTTCAGTTTAGAAATAACTTCAGCTGAAAATTGTATTGAATTTATCTGTGATGTAATGTAAAGGACGCAGAGTCAGAATATTTGACTTTGTGAGACTCAGTCTTCTCACCAGGCTAAAGGTAATAAAAATGTCTTCTCAATTGATGTTACTGGCTTTCCAAGGGAATCAGGTGAGGAGGGGGCTAGATAAGAAAGCATTAAAATATTTCAGTGTTGTGAGATAAAAGGGGCTAATTTTATTATCAGGGATATAAGTAGTAGTAACAGTAACAGTAGTAGTAGTCATTATACTATCATTAATTAAGAATCTGGTCCACATAGGGGTGGAGGATATTTTCAGAACTACCTCACATAGCCAAAAATTTCACAATTAAGTAAATTTATATTTGTGTGTGTCCATATATATTTGTTGTGTGTCTTTGCATACACATATATGTATTTTATATTAAGGGTCTATTTCTATCCTTCAGCCATGGCTCCTGTTCTTCATGACTAAAAGTTTTATCTTTTTTTTCATTACATATAAGTTGAGTAGTCAAGGCTGGACAGAAGAATGGTGTCATGATGTTTTCAATTGTAAGGAACTAAACACATTCAAGAAGACTCAAGTTGCTTATTTAAAGACTTCAGCAGATATCCTGTGGATAATCAAGTGTCACAAAGTATTTGGAAATAGTAAGTAGGAACAAAAGTCATTACTTCAGTCTCTCATTGAAGTACATTTACACTTCTGCTCATTTTCTCATTTCCTTTCTCACAGTCTCTCTGTTTTCTGGGAGTTGCTCATGGACTTGGTTTTCCCTGATGCCTAGTCACACATCAACTTAATATGACTTTTCAGTTTAGCAGCCCAACATTATTTGATGGATTGATTCTTATGGTTTTTGTACTCCATTTCTTTGGAAATGAAACATAATAGATACTTTGCAGGTTAAGATCCACCTATGGTTTCATCAGCTATGACCCATAGGTGGTACTCAGTTGGAAGAGTGAGGCAGAATTATGTTGCATGAAAGCTATCCCATTAAGGAGATGTAGATTCTTCCAAGGGAGACTCAAGTGCTTGCATATCTTCACCATAATAAAAATCAATTGTTTTTGATATCATTCAAATGAAACTGACAATTCTGTATCTTAGTTAAAAGTAACTTCATGTTCACTTATGCATTAAATGTAAAGTAAAAGTAAAGTATTTGAAATCAATTTATAAAAATTCTATCCATCCTTTGAGATATCAGAAAATGCATCCCTTAGTCATTATGGATGTCCAGATACTTTCTTATTTGCTCCTTGTAGTGATCAAGCGAGTCCTTGGCTCTGATCTCTAGGTTACTCTTTAACCACATAAGTCTTGCCATTTCCTGAATTAACTTACATAATTATAGATCTTATGCTGTGTTCTTTAGGTCATAGAACAAATCCTTTCTTTATATGAACCAAGACTGAACATGATGAGATAAGAGAAACTGTAAAATGTTGTGGGCAATTGATTTGTATTAAAGTCTTGTATTGTGAGTAAAAATTTTCTGAGCTTTTGTTATATTGAATCTAAATTTTTAAAGGGAAATACATTCATCTTACTCACAATTAGATTTGTTTTATATTTCTCTGTAAAGAAGAGTACTTAAACTTTTTTGTCATGTTGGATTTTTTGAGATTAAACTTATGAACGCTCTTCCTAGAGAAATGCTTTAAAAAATTCTATACAATTTCAGGTGCTTCACTGAATCTCTAAAGCCTATCCATGGATTCCCTAAGGGTTCAGAGTTCATTCTCAAAATGCACTATCATAATGGGAATGATTACAAAAATATTTTCCAACCATGGTTTAGGAAACATATTTAGATAGGACATGGCAATTATTGATAGGTCCTTCTCCTGAGTTTTCCAAGTTCATGAAGAGTTTGAAAAACTCCAAAGACATTTATGCATCATTGTTTCTGATTTTACAAGTAGGCCAACCAAAATATTCAGCAATATAAATCTAACAGGGTTCAGGGAAGCTCAGTGGTATTAAATCTTTTTTTTTAATATAAAGACATTTTAATGTAAACATAATCCTACAAAGGAACCCAATATGAAAACCAACAAAAGTTAAGCTGACTAGCTGAAGTCTGATTTGATAGGGTCATATGTGAGTCCTACCCATATGTCTTTATTCCCACCTGTTCATCTCAGCCTCTAATAGAGTTCTTTCGAACCCAAGTGTCTGAAACACATTAATGAGCCAATGGATAAAATGAGGGAAGGGAAAGGGTATTTTAAGTACAAGCAATCGTAGTCACAAATGTAGCAAGGAAAGAGAAGTTGAATATTGCAGTAAAGAATTGTATTGGGGGCAGTTGGAGAACACATGATGGATTTTTTAAAATAGCAAACTCTTCCATTAAGGCTTTGTATTTCACATGAAATAATTTGAATATTATTCTGCAAGTATGAGGACTTGTGAATTTCAAGTAGGGGGATACTTTATTGTGATTTTCAAGTAGGGGAATACATTAGTAAGATTTACGTTTTGGAAAGATCACTCTGAAAACTATGCAAAAGATAAATTAGAGGAAGAGATTAACTGGAGACAAAAAGATAGGAGATAATTTAAGTAATCCAAGAGAGAATACAATTAGAGCCAGAATTAGGAAATGAGAACTAGGAGTGGAGGAAAGGTGACAGGTTCCAAAGATATTATGTAGATAGAAAAATTGACAGGACTTGGACCATTTGTAAATGGGTAATAAGTGAAAGTAAGTAGTCACTATTTCCATCATACTGTTCTTGTGTGGTACAGGAAATAAAGAAATTTGCAGGATGGAAGGGATAGATAATTTCAAATTTATCTTGCCCTGTCCTCTAGTTCTTTTATGTGCATAAAATATTATTTTCCACCTGGATGATGATTTCCCCGATTATGGTATGTGCTTTATGAAGAATTTTCTAAAGTCGGGGTGGAAAAGGGTTTATTCAATGTAGTTAAATCCATAGGTTAAAGAAGAATGGTTACACCATGGCTAGGCTGCAAGGAGTTTACTATGAGTGTTTGGCAATATCTGCCATATCTATGAAAGAAAGAAATACCCTGTGTATGGGCTAAATAGTTCATATATATATATATATAAATATATATATATATTGCCTGCATGAAAGATTTGTTACAGTGCTTATTTATCAATAGCAAGACCAGGATTTACAAGTTTTGTTTATTAAAATAAGCTAGTGTGTTCTTTCATGAATTTATTTATTTTATTTATTGAGTGATAATATATATGTATTTCTCTCATCATGAAGGTGGAGAGACAGAAAAAACAGACACAGTCTTTGTCCTTAAGAAGCTTATGACTGAGATGTTGAAATTAATGTGCAGGAAATAATCAGAGCATATTATATGGGCATAAACACTTGTAGTGCCAAAGAATGCTAAAGACAATCAGTACTGTTGGAATAGATACAGGGTTAACACACTGGAAGTATCTGAATATTGTTTAGGTCAGACTTTAGAAAATGGTAAGATTTGGGTGAATGAAGATAGGCATCAGATTATGGCAGACAGTGGCTGTTATTCATCTTTGTCTCTCTAATTCCCCTAAACCAATATCTCCCTTTCTCTGCCAGTATGGTCCTCTCTGTCAACAGAACCAGGGTTCACGTGCTGTTTCTGATGATGTAAAGTACCTTCTCCCTGCTTTGAGTAGTTCTGTCAGCTCTAGGTCTTGCCCTTGGTCCTTATCACCAAGTACCTCTTACTGACAGGGGCACATCTAAGTTCTTGAAGTATTTAATGAAGAAATTATCCTTCTCTATGAAGGGGGACAACTTGAAATCATCAATAGGAAAATTAAGTTGTGTCAGTGAAAATGCAGGACATCCTGCTCCACCAGAAATCCCAGCCAGTTTTGGAGAGGACTATTTGGAAAGCCTTGGGGGAAGACAGAAATAAAAAATAGTTTGGTATGAATCTCAAAACTCTACTGGAATAAATCTAAGTTCTAGTTTTAAATGCCTAGAAGAAAGTGTAATGCTTTTCATAAAACATATAGGCTGCAACAGAGTACTGCAAAACCATAACTCTGAGAAAGATCTCTAGGCACAAGCTCTCTTAAGGTCTGTGAACCATACCACATAGACAATGACCCAAGTCCACACGTACATGAAAATGAGTTACCTTTAGGTGACAATGGGGAATTTACCCAGTAGCTTATGTGAACTCAATATCTTTTGAGAGTAGACTGACAAAAATCTAGAATTTATTTTGCGGCTGATCACCTTTGGATTTGCCTGGCTTTCTCTTTGGATATCTCTACTCTAGAAAACAGTTTGGCCAAGTCTGAGCTAGAATTGAAGCAAAAAATAAAGAAGAATAACACAATTTAAGTCTATTTCTCCATTGGCTGATTGAATAGGCACACAATGAATATTTTTTGAGCCAAGTAATAGATAAATATATAGGAAATTTAATCTATAAGGTTTTAAGTTTTGTTAATATTGTTGCTGTTTTTTGTTTTTTTTTAATTAAGACAGGTTACTTTTATGTTCTCTGTTTCTGTTTCTCCATTTATCACATACTGCCGCAAGTGGATATATGGCCTTCCACAAAAATATGTGCCTGCTGCTTTTCCTCTAGTGCAATATCGAATGTATTTATTTTAGAATCCTCTGTCGTTTTATCCACTGCTTCATAGTAAGTAGTAGATACAACACTGTTGGCATTATCATCATCATCACCATCAGGAAATACAGCATACATTTTGAACCAGTATTAGTTTTCAGGTCATTAGCTGCCAACATTCTGTTAGTATCTTAATTGGAATCACTTAATTGGGAATCAATGACAATTCCTTTTCTTAAGGTGCAGAGCACATTCACAGCCATAGACATTTTTCCTGCTTCAAATTAAATTACTCCACTTTTAATCATTCATTAACTCCAATCTTAACACTCCTTTTCTAAACTGGCCTGAAGTATACATGGGATTAATACACACACACACACACACACACACACACACACACACACACACACACACACCCTGAAAGAGCTGCTTGGGAAAGGGTTCCTCTTCTCTGACTTTCAATGTACTGCCAGAGAGTTGAGCAGGCTCAGTAATAAATCATGCAGTGTTTTGGTTTATTCTGCAATGCAACTTTCCCAAAACATTTTTGACAACCATTTAATTTGCAGTAAGATATTTGTGTACTAAACGACACTTCAAGCAATTTATTCTTGAAAGTGAAGTAGGAACAATAGACACAATAGTATGATTTCAGTAAATAACAATATTTTACAGCAATCGTTGCCATGTTAGGTTATAGCTTTACTGTCTTCAGAAATAGATAGGATTTTAAGGGGGGAAATACCTTTCAAAATGATAAGCAAGATATAAAATTGAGATAAACAGCTCAGGAGAGTGAGTACTCAGTTATACATAGCCTTATTTGTGAGCTTGATACATTTGCTTTTCCAAAGGGTTACTTACTTTCCTGACTCTGAACCAGAGTACCCTTTTAAATGCAGATAATAAGCAATAAAGTAGATTCTGCCCAATTGCCTGGCTCCTTTTATTCATGAAATATTGGAATTAGATTTAGTTTAGCTGTATCAATTGGGAAAGAATAAAATTTAGCCTTGTGACTTAATGGTAAAACTTACTTCATATCTGATGATACTGTGAGAGTATACCTACCTACTTATCCTTTAGAAAGACTCTAAAAGTATTGAGCACAAATTGGATAATTATTTTTCAAAGGCAGTTTTGTTGGCAGAGGCTGTAACTTCTGATTATTCCAGTCTGACTTTCCACTAATTCAGCTAACCTATTATATTTAAATGACCTTTTAAACCAAAGACAATGCATTGCTACAACCGCCATGAGAATAAATCTGTCAATAGATATATCCTGAACATGTACCATATGCAAGATAGTATGTTAGGCATGAAGGGGGTTTCAAACAAGTGTAAAGCATCAGTGAGACTTCAATAGACTCACAACTAAGACAAAGGATAAATAATAGTAATTTAAAATATGAACAAAATATTATATTCCAGAACAAGACAGTGATGCCAGATTATCAAATGAGTGGTTTAGCTATTAAGTGGTCCAGAGATGAAGAAAAGGGGAAGAGTAGTTCAAGCTGGATTACAGGAATTGTTCCTAGAAGAGAAGGAACTTGTGTTGGACTTACAAAGAGGTAGGCTTTGGAATAGAGAAAAGGAGAAAGAGTAGATTTCAAAAGTGGAAAAAATAGTATGAATGTAAAATATGTAAAAATCCTTCTAGAAGCCACTGAATAGAGCATTTCATAGGAGAGAAATATTTGTGCTTATGCAGATGGAAATTAAGTTGTGTAAGTATAAAATTCCAGGCTGAAGGAATTTAACGTCAGAGAGTTTTTAAATTCCTATATAGTTTGAAAGTTATTTTGTATTGCCCTTCTTGCAGGGATTTTAAATTTTAATTTTAAATTTAAATAAATTTAAATTTATTTTAAAGGGACCAGAATTTATTCACATATTGATTTGTTTTTGTATATACATTCTTTTCTCTAATTAAATTTAGGTAATGTTCTGCTCATTGTGGATCTGACAGTAAACAAAAAAGAAAAAAATGTCTACTCTCATGAAATTTATATTCTAGTAGGAGGAAGCAAACAATGAATAAAGGAAATAAGTGAACTATATCACGTTAGAAATGATTAAGTATGAAGAAAAAACACAAGGCAGGGAGACGAAATATGAAGTGCTGGATGCATTGAAATATTTGTTCCAGAGCCCAGTGAAGGCCTCAATGAGAAGTGACTTCTGAGTAAAAACCTACAGGAAGTGAGGGAGTCATCAATGTGGATAGCTGGGGCAGGAAAAGAATGACAAGCAGGGGAAGAGCAAGTGCAAGGTCCCAAAGCAGGAGTGATCAAAGCGGCCAGAGTAACTGGAACAGCCTAAACAAGAGGGGAGTGGTAAAGGCAAGATGAGAGAAAGAATATGAATCAGCTCATGGAGAAGATTCTAGTCCTCCTGGGGATATTGGTTTTTACCTAGAGTAAGCTGAAAAGCCACTGAAAAGCCTTGAACAGAAGCTTGATGTGTCCTGACTCATAATGGGTTATGCAGTGGGCATTAATATGGCCATCTTATACATTTACAGACAAAGGAAATTTAAAAATTAAAACTAATGACCTAGAAAGATGCAAGAGTCCAAAAAATTATTCAAGTATGTGTGTACTCTTGAGACTAACAGTAGATGTGTATTAATGTCTCTTTTAAATTTAGTTGATGCTAATAATTTTTGAAATTCTTATGTAATAACTATTTTTAATCCGACTAATTTGTTGAGAGAGTACTGGGATCATCAGATCTCTGTGGATCATATTAATAAATGAACATAGTTTAAGAAAGTGTTTTCTGATCATAAGTAACAATCTGGGTCAGCATTTCTCATGTGATCTAATGGAAAAGTTTAGGACTGTGAGTGAGGAGATAGGGATTTGAAGCCAGATGAGCAACTAATAAGCTCTATGGCCTTAGGTAAATCAGTGAATGTATACAGACCTCAGCTGGCAATCCCTACCCTGCCCATCTCATGTTACTCCTACCTTGTCCCCTTTAAAATGCAAACAGGGAAATCCTCAAATGAAGTTCTCTGGTAATGAGCCAGATCACATCTTACTCCTGTCTCTATCTTCTGTTTTTCACTGTCCTGTGATTCTCCAACTGCCTTGGTTCCTTACTCACGGTCATATTCATACCTTAGATAAATTGCTGTACACTTTAGCTGTCTGCCCCCACCCCCTACTTTTCTCCTTGGACACTATACAATATTATTCCACCCATGATTTAGGAACTCTCCTCCTTTGCATATTCCCCACTCAGCCTGTATGTCGGGAAAGGGGTAGACCCACATAATTCTGTATATTGCTAACATTCTATATCAAAAATCCATACCTATAGTGAGTTTTCCAAATACTCTGTACTATTTTTTGCTTGCTTGTGTTCTCTATTGGTAATGCTGGTCTTGGCTAACATGATGTCTTCATAGTTGTTGACCTTACATGGTTATTGGAAATCTACTTGAGTTCCTTGCCACAGGACACTTAATATGCACAGGACACTTAATATGACTTATTCTGCTATTCTGGGTAACTTATCATTGCCTTAGACATCTGTCTTCTGAGGAATGAAATCATAATCCTCACTTTTGTCATGATCACTGTCATCACCATCATTATTATAGTTTATGTATTTTGAGTGCTTGCTGTGTACCAGGGATGGAATCAAGAATAGTATATAGGTTATCTCATTTAATCTTCACAACTATCCTTAGAAGAAATATCATTAGCCCCATTTTTCAAAGTGAGGTAGAGAAAGCCTAAATTACTTTCACAAAGTCAAGATAAGTGATAAAGCTGAAATCTAAATCCATAATATCTGACTTTAAAGATCTTCTTTAAGACTGTCTCTAGCTATTGATCTTGGCCATTACAGTGAAATTAGGGTGAAAGCTTTTCTACAGTGACAAAATATAAATATTTTCCTTAACTAGTACAATAAAAATGAATGAAAATTCTAGTATTTCTGAAACGTTTATCAATGACCATAAAAATATGAAAAGAGGGAATGACAACATGTATGTATATAAATCCACAATATACATATACCAAATTATGACTGTAACAAAGCAAATTTGTTCAACACACTTTAGTATCTTTCAAACCTTGTTTTAAAAATGGTAAGCTGTGTTACTGATTTGTGTCCTTGTAGATTTTAAAACAAACCCTGGTGTATAACACAGGCCACATAGTATTTACAGATGAGCAAAGGCACTGACCAAATGTCCAAATATGCAGAGAACAGAGGAAATGATGTGAGTTTGTTTGGAGATATCTAACATCAAGCTCACATTTCAGACCATCATAAAGCTGTGGAATGCATCAGAAACAGACTCTTTATAATTTAACTGTTTTTTTAATCCTAGAGCAAGAGAACATAAATGTGAGCAATACCATTTTAGGATATGTAATAGTTCATTATGTGCTTTCATTGGCATTTTGATGAATAAAAGAAAAGAGAAGAACAAAATTTTTCATCCATGCAAATGGATCTGGACTATTAGAATATAAAAGTTAATCATACAACCCAGTTAAACACATTAAAGGCAGCATATAATAGCAGGAATACTAACACTAGGAAAAATTCTTCATAGGGTACTGGAAAGAGGGCAGAAGTACAATTAGGAAGCTCAATGATTCTTTCACTGATGGACTATAATTTACATATTTTCCCTGAGTTTCTGTTTCTTCATCTGTGAAATGAGTAATTTAGGCTGAAATAATGTCTGGGATCATTTCTAGTCCTAGCATTCTGCTATTTGGATTTGGATTAGAAGAAAAAAAATTCTTTAGGACCAATTATGAAAAAAGCTTTCAGTAATATCTAACATACTGCTTAATATGAACTGTAGGACTATTTCATTTTAAAAATAATTTGTTGTAGTATAGTGAATGGAACATTGGATCTGGATTCAGAGACTCAGATTTTTATCCCAACACTTCCACATACAAGCTATGAATATGCTACTTAAATCTGTTACATATGAGGCTCAATGTACAATTAAATGTTTAAAACAATGACCTATTTTACAGAAGTGAGATAAGCATTAAATGGAGTGTTTTGAAAGCAATTTATAACTTATGAATTGTTGAAATTACAAAAGGGACTCACAGGCTTTTACAGGATCTGAGACTTTTAACACAAAAAAATCTATAAGGGTAGGTACAATGTCAATCTCAGTTTGGGCTGTAATGATAGGTGGTTTAGACAACAGAAATTTATTTCTCATAGTTCTGGAGGTTGGAAAGTATAAGATCAGCGTGCTGGCACATTTGGTTTCTAGTGAGAGGACCCTTCCTGCTTCGCAGACAGCCATCTTCTCCTTGTATCCTCACATGGTGGAGAGAGAAAGAGCCCAGGCTTGTCATCAATAAGGGCATTAATCCCATCATGAGAACTCCACCCACATGGCCTAATCTAATACTAATTACCTCCCAAAGGCCCCACCTACAGATACCATCAGATTGAGGATCAGAGATTCAATCAATGAAGTTAGGAAGGGACACAAACATTCAGTCCATAACAATGTCAAGTTCAAAATTGAATTCTGAGCATAAAGCCCAGAGTTAGAGCTCAATAAATACTTTTATTATTGGATAAACAAATGAAAACTTGTCTTATTTTGTAACACACAGCATTCCTATAATGCATCAAATTGTTATTAGCAGGTTGTATGTCCATGCACATTTAGTGCTAAACTTGGTCATGTATTATAAGTGTTTCCTAATCTTTGAGATCTTGGAAAATAAAAATTTTTAGTTATTTTCCCATAGCAGATATAACTCAAGGTTAGTATAAAAAATGTTAACAGCTATAGTGTAGAAAATGTGGGCTATTTACCTCATGGAGCTTAATTCTTAAAGCTTAACCTGTCTTGAAGCCTTAAATAGAGAAATAAATTGCCTTGCAAGATTATTCAGTGAATTAAGTTAGATTGTGCTTTTGAATTAACTAATACATTGTCTGGCCCAAAATAGGCATCAGTAAAGATTTATTCCTTTTTCCTTCATGCTACAATTTCCCATCATTAATAAGGAGGGAACTAGGGTAAATAAACAGAAAAATAAAAAGTGCCATTTCCACACCTAAAGATAATGATGAGGTCATCACTGATTATGACTAATTTCTCAAGAGAGAGAAAGAGAGAAAAAATGAGACAGAAAGGAAAGATCCCTAATCTATTGCTAGAGTTATAAGAATTTGCAAATGCCATCTCAAATATTATAAAAACTTGTTTTATGGAGTGGCAGAAAAGTAACATTCACATAACATCTAGAATATGCCCCAAGGGGTTGCATCAATTTAATTGTGAGATGCAGTAGTAGACAAGTTAGTATTTTCCTGGCTTTATTGGCTTTTGGATTGGCTTCAAATTAGAATAAGAATGATTAGTTTTTGACATGCAAGGAACAGGAATCCAAAACATCTCTTTCATGCTGCCCATAAACTTGCCCAGGGGACAGCAAACTTTTCTGTAAAGTGTCTGATGGTAAATATTTAGGCTTTGTGGGCCATTCTATCTCTGTCTGAAGTATTCAATACTGCTATTGTAGTAGGAAGGCAGCCATAGATAAAATGTGAACTATTAGGCCTGACTGAGTTCCCATAATGCTTTATAATAATCAGGTAGTGGGCCAGATTTGGCCTAGCAGCCTTAGTTTGACACCCATTAATTAGACTGTTGGACAGATAGCTTTCCAATAATTAATTATGGAAGTCTTATTACGTGCCTGGCTCTATACTACACACCTTGTTTGACTGAACTGAATAGAATAGATGTACATCTATATGACATATCAACCATATAGTTCCATCAATATAAATTATTAGCAAGCTCCTTGAGATTCCCAGTCCATTGCTTATTACTAGAAATGTAATCCCATTCCCTTTCTCTATGTACCCTCTTTCAGCTAGTTATGTCACCAGGCTCTCTTCTATTTTCTAGCAATTAATTTAGTTAAATATTTAGTAAGAGTTTTTTCTAGATTCCTTATTTGAAATAAGCAGCAAAAACTTCCAGACTCCCATTTTAAGAAAAATAAAATTTTAAGTAAAGGAATTAATTCACATAGTAGAAGAAAATAGGTACTGAAACAGCTGAAATAGATTTTTATCATAGAAGAAAATTTTCCCTAAATCATTTGTACAGATTCAGTGACAGATGACTACATGAACTGTGGATGAGTACCAGACTTGAGATTTAATTTTTTGGTGTACTTGAAATTCAACAACATAAATTTTATTGTTTTTTCTTATGGAATTATGATAGCAAAAGTCCTTTGTGTGTGTATGTTAATTATTTGAAAGCTAACGTTTTCAGTTGTTTTCAACTATTCATATTCCAGTATGAATTAATTTTCCTCCTGCTTTCTCAAGTGGCAGTGACCTGGAATGCAGAATTCTGATACAGAAGAGTGATTCTCAAACGGTGATCACTGGACTAGCACCATCAGGTGTCACCTAGGATTTTTTTAGACTTATTGAATGAGAAATTCTGGAATGGGTGTCCAGATTTCTGAGTTTTATAGTCAAGCAGGTGACTGGAATGTTAGAGCTTGAGAACCAATGACCAAGTGACTAAACAAGCAAGCTCTCCTGCTGCAGCCTGCTGTCTTTTCAACTTATGCTTTTTAGTAAACAAATTCCAACAATTCTTTGACCAGGCAATATCTTCTATCTATTGATCCTTTTAATAAGTGAAAGCTAATATACATGAAACACATTAGAAAAATGTCTGTACTACATGTGTTTGTTACTGTATTAAATTTTTATTATATCTTACTTTTCTCCTGTCTTTATCTTCTTATATGGTTTACACTCCATAGTCAGTCCTTACAAATCTTCTACTACTCTCCCAAGTCATTTGTCACTTTTTAAAATTTTATTGTACCACCTTGGCAACACTATAACCCTATTTAAACTCAATTCTCCAAACATTCTGTGCATGTACCTGCACAGCTAAATGTGGGTGGAGAAAGATGGACAACAATGTAACTGTTCTCAACATTCATGATCACTAAACTCAGGTAGAACATTTATGGTGTCCACTAATGAGACTATAATTTCCTAGTCCTTTTTTTTCCTCCCACTCTCCTGGACAGATACTTTATACTAGCTCTTCTTTCAAACCTATCTGCTATTGCCAAAATAAAAACTAATGACTCTACTACACTGAGAAAAGTCAAGCAATCAAATAAATTTCCAGGAAATCTTACCTTATCTACCTATCCTATATACTGCAGTACTCAGTATGCTCTAATGACATTATAGATGAAATATCCATGGTCTTAGCTAAAGCCTACTCTCTCTATTTATGCATTAGTTCCCATTGTTTCTGATCTATTCAAATACATTGATTCAATAATTCTCCCCTCCATGATTTCAAGCAGTAGCATTTTTTCTCTCTATAGTGAATTATTACCATAATGAAACAAACATGGTGTAACTTCTTTCATCTTACAAAATAAAAACTCTCTTGACCCTACATTTTATCTCTCTTCTTACTCCCCTTTGTTTCTCTTCTTTACATAAAAAACTCTTGAAAGAGTTCTGAGTACTGGTTCTCTCTCATTTGTCTCTTGGGTTAACTCCAACCAGACTTTCTCCCCTCCCTTCTTTAAAGAAACTGCCTTTATCAACATCACCAATTACCTACATGTTATTAAGTCCAATAGTAACTTTTTGTTTTACGCTCTAGTTGGAATATCTGGAGCATTTGATACTGTTCTTAAAATATTTCCTTCACTTGGCTCAACAGACTTTTCATATGCCTGGTTTTCCTGTTACTTTATGGCTCCTTCTTCTTTTTCTCTTAAGCCTCTTTTCACTTCCCCAAGTAAAATAATTTCATCCCAGAACAAAGCTCATGAATGCATATATGAACACAAAAACATTCAGAGCCCAACAGGGTAAAATCAGGATGCCTGGCATCTTGTCAGTAATCACCAAATATACAAAGACACAGGAAGATAGAACACATAAAAACCTGGAAGTAAATCAATATAAATAAATCCAGAAAGAACAAAAATAGTAGAATTAGTAGACAAGAGTATTAAACAGTTATATCTATATTGCACATGTTAAGAAAGAAAAGATTGACCATGTTAAGTAGAATTAGGGAAGAGAAGAAAATCCAAATTGACTTCTAGAGAGGAAAACTACATGTGTAAGTTTATAAAAATACACTGAATTTCATTAACAAAATACTAGAATTTGCAGGAAAAAATATTGAACTTGAAGGTGTAATAGTAGAAAATAAACAAACAAACAAACAAAAAAACCCCAAAACCCACCAACAATAACAAACACCCAAAGTATCAGATGGTAGTAGGACAGCATCAGGTGGCCTATATATGTGTATGTGGTGTTTCCAAAGGAGACTGGGGAAAGAACAGAAAAAATATTTTAAGGAAGAGAGGTTATAAATTTTCCAGAACTACACCAGGACACATCACAATCAGATTGCTCAAAACAAGGGATAAAGAAAAAAAAAAAAAAAAAAAAACCTTTAAAACAACCAGAGAGAAAAATACACACTATGAAGAGAGAAGCAAAGGTAAGAATTATAGATTTACCCTTGCAATAATACATATGAAGACAGGAGAGTAGTATCAATAAAGCACTAGGGGAAAAGATTCTCTAATTTTCAGTGAATGCCAAGGTTCCTTATAAAGTCTTCTTTAATCAATTCTCTTCCCCACACTTGATATTTGAGACTTGATATTCACTTACTCTCCACCAATTTTGCACACACATGTCCCATTGTAGCATATACATTTCAAACAATTTTTCTTCAGTAGATAGTTCCCAAGGGTCTGTATACTCCTTGAAGATGGAATCAAAATTATTAATCAACTTAAACAGTACTTGGCATAATGCAATACTTACTAAATTAAAGGGAAGAGCCGAAGATAAGGTACTTTCAAGTTGTATTTATAAATATGTCTGGGGGCCCCAGATCAAGATGGTAAAGTAGATATATGTGGAGCTCACCTCCCCCCACAAACACATCAAAAATACATCTACTTGTGGAATAATTCTCACAGAAAACCAACTAAAAACTGGTAAAATATCTCTTATACAGCCAAAGCTGCAGGGAAGATCCCCATGTAACCTTGTAGGGAAAAAAAGAAAAAGAAAGAAAGAAAGAGAGAGAGAGAGAGAGAGAGAGAGAGAGAGAGAGAGAGAGAGAGAGAATGAATGAATGAAAGAAAGAACGAACGAAAGAATGAACGAATGAAAGAAAGAAAGAAAAAAAGAAAGAAAGAGAAAGAAAAAGAAAGAAAGAAAGAAAGAAAGAAAGAAAAAGAAAGAAGAAAGAAAGAAAGAGAGGGAGAGAGGGAGGGAGGGAGGAAGGAAGGAAGGGAGGGAGGGAAGGAGGAAGAAAGAAAGAAAGAAAAAGAAAGAAAGAAAGAAAGAAAGAAAGAAAGAAAGAAAGGGAGCGTCAGGATGGGATCTGCAACCCTGGGTGGGAGTTGTGAAAGAGGAAAGTTACCCTCTCCCTGAGAACCCCCTTTGCCAGCTGGGAGATTCACTGGGACAGACAGGGAGTCAAAGGAGCCTGGACTCTGCTCATGAGGGTTGTGATTTTGCTGACTTGTTAACAATCAGAGCAGAGAGAGACCAGTTCTGATGATTGCCATGTCACCACACTTTCTAGCCTAAAAGGAGTGCTGGTATGGGCTGCTAGTAGTCACAGCAACTGGGCTCTGAAACTGGGGTTTCAGTCAATGGACTCTGGGAGTGGATTCTCTCTAGATGTGTGGAGACAGCCCGAAGGGCCTGAAGTGTGATCCAGGCTGCCACTGTTGACACACATAGGGCAGGGTGAAGGTCCACCTTAGGAGCCCCATTACCAGTGTGCACTGGGTTGGGCACAGGTCTGCCATAAGAACCCAATTGTCAGTATGCTCACAGTGGGCCATTGCTGAAGTGGCAATGGGATTTGTGAACCCACACATGGCTGAGGCGGGGCTGACATCAGAGCTGCTTATCAGCACTTTCACAGTGGATGCAGATCCTGATGTGAATTCATCAGCAGCACACATTTTTGGCACACACACTAGGTGAGAGGCACCATTACAGAATTGCATGTCTCTGACAGACAGCCCCTGGGGAGAAGTATGCAGCAGGTCCTATCTCAGCAGGAGTGCTCCATCTCCTTCACACCCTGGCTTAGAGCCAGATCTGGGGATTTCTAGTATAACAACTGGGAATCAGTCTTCCCCACCCGTGACAGGACTGTGACAACCACAGAGCAAAGAGGAGGTCCCTCCCAACATTGACTTCAGGCTCTGGTCACCAAAACACCAATCATACCCACTACCCAGGGGATAATGACCATCACATTCTGAGGAAATATGTGGCAGGCATCCATATCAAAAAAAGCACTGACAACAAAAAATATTGGACTCACACAATCTACACAAGGATTCTCTCACATAAACAGAGCTCTTTAAGACAATATTATATAGCTGTTTCTCCCAAAATCATAGGGACAGAGAAATTTTAAGTAAAATATAAAAGCAGAGGAACTACTCCCAATTAAAAGAACAAGATAAAGCCCCTGAAAGAATAAACAATGAAACGAACCTCTCCAATCTATTAGACCCTGAGTTCAAAAAGGGAGTGATAAAAATGCTAAAGGAATTAAGAAAGGTTATCAATAGAAATGCAGATCACTGTAGCAAGGAACTAGGAGATATAAAGAAGAATCAATCAAAATTAGACAACACAAATGCTGAAGAAAAAGTGAAAGTAAAAGCAATGAATAGCAGACTAAATAATGCAGAATAAAGTGATCTGGAAGTTAGAATAATGGAAATCACCCAATTGGGACAACAGACAGAAAGACAAATGAAAAAAAAAAACTGAAAGCAACATATAAGATTGATGGGATAATAAAAAGCATGCAAAGTTACCCAAAATAAGAGTTTCATAAGAAGAAAAAAGAGATAAAGGGATCAAAAATGTATTTGAAGAAATTATGGCTGAAACTTCAGAAATTTAAAGGACAAAGATATCCAGGTACAGGAAGCACAGAGGGCCCCAAACAAGATGAACCCAAACAGACTCACATAAAGACATATCCTAGTTAACATGGCAGAAGTCAAAGATAAAGAGAGGATTCTAAAGGTAGCAAGAAAAAACAAAGTGTCAGTTACAAGGGAACCACCATAAGGCTATCATCGGATTTTTTCTGCAGAAAAATTGCAGTCCAGAAAGCAATGGCATGATATATTTAAAGAGCTGAAAGGGAAAATATTACAACCTAGGATACTCTACCCAGCAAGGGAATCATTCAGAATTGAAGCAGAAAATAAGAACATTTCATACAAACAAAATCTAAAAGAATAGAGCAATACTAAATCTAACCTAAAAGAAATATTGAAAGGTATTCTCTAAATAAAAAAGAAGCAAGAATCTCTAGGAAAGGGAAAAACAATAGGAAATGCAAATATATAAAAAAGGATTGAACATAGTTTAAACCAGTACAAAGATTAAAAAACAAAGAAAAAAATTGTTAAAGTGATTATAACTCCAATTAACAGCAAAGTTATAAACATGAAGATGCAAAAATGCATATCAAAATCACAAAATATGGGGGAAGGGAGTAAAAAATATAGATCCTTTAGAATGTGTTTGAACTTATAAGACTATCATTCTAAAGCAAGTAGGCAGAGTTATGGGTAAACATACTTGAAAGCCAGGGGAACCACAAATCAAAAACATACAATAGGGGCTTCTCTGGTGGTGCAGTGGTTGAGAGTCCGCCTGCTGATGCAGGGGACATGGGTTCGTGCCCCAGTCTGGGAGGATCCCACATGCCATGGAGCGGCTGGGCCCGTGAGCCACGGCCACTGAGCCTGCATGTCCGGAGCCTGTGCTCTGCAACAGGAGAGGCCACAACAGTGAGAGACACGCATACCACAAAACAACAACAACAAGAAACATACAATAGGTTCACAAAAACTAAAAAGAAAAGTACTTAAGCATATTACAAAAGAAAATCATCAAACCACAAAAGGAAAAAACAACAGAAAGAATGAAAGAAGAACAACAAAATCAACTGGAAAACAAGGTTTGAAATTGCAATAAATACATTCTTATCAGTAATTACTTCAAATGACAATGAAATAAATACTCTGATCAAAAGACACAGAGTGGCAGATGGGATAGACAAACAAGGACCTACAATGTGCCACCTACAAGAGATAAACTTTAGGTCAAAACACACATATATTGAAAGTGAAGGTTGGAAAAAGATATTTCATGTAAATGGAAATCACAAGAAAGCAGAGGTAGCAATAGTCATATAAAACAAAATAGATATTAAAACAAAGGCCATAAAGAAAGGCAAAGAAGGATACTATGTAATGACAAAGGGATAAATAAAAGAAAATATTACATTCATTAACATATATGCACCCAGTATAGGAGCACCTAAATGCATAATGCAAATACTAATAGACATAAAGGTAGAAATTGACAAGAATACAATAATAATAGGAGACTTTAACATGCCACTGACACCAACAGATAGATCTTCCACACAGAATATCAATAAGGCAAGAGAGACCCTAAATGACACAACAGAACAGTTGAACTTAATTAATATCTATAGGACACTACATCCAAAATACAGAATACACATTCTTTTTAGTGCACATGGAACATTCTGTAGGATAGGCCACATACTAGGACACAAAACAAGCCTCAACAAATTTAAGAGGATAGAAATTATCTTTTCTGACCTCAATGGCATGAAACTAGAAGGCAACTACAGAAAAATAAATAAGGAAAAAAAAGAAAAAATAGCGATTGCATGGAGAGTAAAAAACATGCTACTAAAAATTAATAGGTCAACAATGAAATCAGAGAGTAAATTTAAAAATACCTCAAGACAAATGACAATGAAAACACAAACATGCAAAATCTATAGTATGTAGCAAAAGCAATTCTAAGAGTATTCGTAGTGATACAAGCTTTCCTCATAAAATAAGAAGAATCTCAAATAAAGATATTAACCTACAACCTAAAAGAATTAGAAAAAGAAGAACAAACAAAACCCAAATTCAGCATAAGGTAGGAAATTATAAAGATCACAGAGGAAATAAATAATATAGAGTTTTAAAAAATAGAAAAAATCAATAAAACAAATTGTTGCTTTTTTTCAGTTATGAACAAAATTGACAAAGTTGTAGCCATGCTTATGAAGAAGAAACAATAGAGGGCTTAAAAAAGCAAAATAAGAAATGAAATATGAGAAATAACAACTAATACCACAGAAATAAAAAGAGCCATAAGAAAATAATATGAACACTTAGGTGCTAACAAATTGGCCAACCTAGAAGAAATGGACACGTTTCTGGAAACACACAGCCTGCCAAAATTGAGTCCAGCAGAAACAAATAATATGAACAGATCAATCACTAAAAATGAAATGTAAACTCAAAAAAAAAAAAAAAAAGAAAGAAAAGAACCCAAAACCCAAAATTCCCTACAAAAAAAAGTCCAGAACCAGATGGCTTCACTGGGGAATTCTACCAAACATACAAAGAAGTTCTAAAGGCGATCCTTCTCAAAGTATTCTGAAATATTTAAGAGAAAGAACATTCCCAAATTCATTCTATGAAACCACCATCACCCTGATGTCAAAACAAGGCAAAGACACTACAGAAAAAGAAAATTACAGGTCAATATTTTTTATGAATATAGAAGCAAAAATTTTCAAAAAATATTAGCAAACTGAATCCAACAACACAAAAAAAGGATCATAAACCATAATCAAGGTGGATTTATTCCAGCCTCACTAGAATGGTTCAACATACTCAAATCAATGTGATATAACACATGAACAAAAGAAAATAACCACAATATCATCTCAATAGATCCAGAAAAAGAATTTGATAAACTTCAGTCCATTCATGATAAAATGTTCTCATCCAAGTGGGTATAGAGGGTACATATCTCAACATAATAAAAGCCATTTATGAAAAACCCACAGCCAATATAATATTCAACAATGAGAAGCTGAAAGTTTTCCTGCCGAATTCTGGAAATAGACAAATATGCCCCCTCTCACCACTTCTATTGAACATAGTATTGGAAGTCTTAGCCACAACAATCAGACAAGAAAAAGAAATGAAAATGTATCCATTTTGGAAGACAAGAGATAAAATTGTCACTATTTGCAGATATGATACTCTATATAGAGTATCCTAAAGAGTCCACACAAAAAAATTATTAGAAGTAATAAAGGAATTCAGCAAGGTAAGAGGATACAAGATTAACATACAGAAATATTTGCATTTCTTTACACTAAAAATGAGATATTACAAAGAGAATTATTTTTTTAAATCCACTTAAATATCACATCAAAATTTAAAATACCTAGGAATAAACCAAAACTAGGAGGTAAAAGACCCAAATGATGAGAACTATAAAACAATGATAAAGAAAATTGAAGATGATTCAAAGAAATTGAAACACATCCTATGCTCCTGGATTGGAGGGATTAATATTGTTAAAATGGATATATTACCCAAAGCAATCTAAAGATTGAAAGCAATCCGGTGATTCCATAGCCCGGGTAGGAGCTCATCCTGTCATGCTCAAGGGCTAAAGGGAAACTAGATGTGAGTACTCACCTCAAGGTAAGGCCTGTTAAAGGCCCCGCTGAGGCAGAAGATTCGAGCAGATACGACGAGGCCTTAGTCGCAGTTCTGTTTCATTTTAATGTTCGTACGCTTTTAAACACACTGAGGACACTCGCGTGGGCACCCTATTCCCTGCAAGGACAATGAGTACCGGCAGCCTCCGCCGGCCTGCAAAGAAACTTCCCGGGCCAGAAGCCCTTCCCATTCACTCTGCCTTTGCTGAGTATAGGGCAACATACGGCACTCATCCTTGGGAGAGATAGCTTTCCCCAGCACTACAACAGCTCCAGGAAAACTGTTCTTTGGCATCCCACATGTCATGCAAACCTGCTCATTCTCCTAAACTCAGCTGCATGAGGAAAAAAAATGTGCTTCACATTCCTTCTAGAAACTCATACATGAAGACCTCATACCTGCAGGAGAAAGTCAGCTTGCATTCCTACTGCCACTAAAGCACAGTTCTTCCTGATACACTGCAGGCTTTCAGAGGAGGCTAAGGCCCAATAGCCTCCCTAGTGCATTCCTTGAATGGGGGAGTTAGCTACAGGCAGAACACCCTGTGAAGAAAAGTGGATTCAGGGAAGGGACCTGTGTGTAGCTAGAGTCTCTTTTGACTAGCTACGAATCACAAGGCTATAGTCAATGTGTTGACTGGAAGTGGGGGCCTGATGACACAAGCCTTGCATTCTCATTTTTAAAGCACCATTCATGCTGCCTTGAAGCTACCCGCATAACACCGTTTGTGATGGGCCCCTAGTAACTGGAGTCAGGGCTCGTGGAAGAGAAGCAGTTTTCCAGAAATAAGCAGGGTGCTTCCAGAGCCCCGGTAAGAGCTCATCCTGTCATGCTCTAGGGCTAAAGGGAAGCACAATGTCAGTACTTACCTCAAGGTAAGGCCTTCTAATAGCCCTGCTAAGGCGGAAGCTTCAAGAAGTTTCCAAGAGGCCTTAGTCGCAGTTCTGCTTTATTTTCATGTTCGTACGCTTTGCAAGACACCTAGAACCCTCGTGTGGGCACCCTATTCCCTGCAAGGACACTGACTACAGGCAGGCTCCTCGGGCCTGCAAAGAAACTGCCCGAGCCGGAAGCCCTTCCCACTCACTCTGTGTTTCCCGAGTGTAGGGCAACACACGGCACTCTTCCGTGGGAGAGATAGCTTTCCCCAGCACTCCAATAGCTCCAGGAAAACGGTTCTCTGGAGTCCCACGGGCCATGCAAATCTGCCTCATTGTCCTCGACTGAGCTGCATGGGGAAAAAAAACCTGCTTGGCATTCCTTCTAGGCACTCACACCTGAAGACCCCATACCTGCAGGAGGAAGACGGCTTGCCTTCCTACTGCCACTAAAGCACAGTTCTTCCTCTTACACTGCAGGCTTTCAGAAGAGGCTAAGGCCCCATAGCCTCCCTAGTGGCTGCCTTGGATGAGCGAGTTAGCTACGTGCAGAACACCCCGGGAAGAAAAGGCGATTCAGGGAATGGACCTGTGTGTAGCTAGAGCCTCTTCTGACCTGTCAGAAGGCACAGGGAGGTAGGCTACGTGTTCAAGGCAAGTGGAGGCCTGATGGCGCAAGCCTTGCTTTCCCATTTTGAAGCCTCCATTCATGTTGTCTTGAAGCTGCCTAAATGACACCGTTTGTGATGGGCCTTGGGTCACTGGAGGCAGGGCTCTTGGAAGGAAAGGAATTTTTCTCTAAATAATCAGGATGCTTCCGTAGCCTGGTTGGGAGCTCATCCTGTCAGGCTGTCGGACCACAGGCAAAGTCGACGTGACTACATGCCTTGATAAAGTCTTTCAGTTAGCCCTGCAGGAACGGAGCGTACAGCAG